>NC_142030.1:23023333-23344047 GCF_982192425.1 Myodes glareolus
ATGGCTGCCTGGAGGAGGTGGCTGGGAGCTGCCATTAGAAGAAAACCTTGGTGTCAGCCTAGTGGGTGGAGAAAGGATTGAGGAATAAGATTTTACAGGCAAAGCAGCAGTATGGGCTGAGCGGCCAGCACTCTGGTCTAATAAGGATTGTAGCAAAGCTCTCTTCAACGGGTTTAGAAAGTGGGGTGTCAGACAGAAGTTTAATTTTTAGGTGTTTCATAAAACTGTGAAAGGTAGCACAGATATCGAAAGTTGCTCAATCTAAAAGCATACAGTACCATAGATAATAACAAGTAAGCTACGGTGTAACCAGCAGTAGGTCAGAGCAGAGACCCACTCTGTTCTCCACTAGCACACAATTAAGTGTGGAGCGTACAGAAAATGGAGTATTCTGTTCCTGTGAGAGCTATAGTCATTATTAACGCTACACTGTACTGAGGGCAATTACTTAATTATACCACTATTCTTTATGTTTCTGTAATGCTGAATGGATTTATATACCTAACATGGTTTTGTCCATAAATAAAAGAGGTGATAAGGGGGCTAGCAAGATGACTCAGTGGACAAAGGTAGGTGTATGCTGCCAAGGCTCATGACCTGAGTTCAATCTCCTGGACCCACAGGGTGGAAGGAAAGAATCAACTCTCAAAAGGTGTCCTCTGATCTCCACTTAAGCACCATGTCTCAAGAACACACATACACACACACACACACACACACACACACACACACACACACACACTAAAATGTAATGTTAAAAGATGTTTTTAAAGAGGAACCAGAAGCTGAGGATGTAGCTCAGTTAGTAGAGGATTTGCCACAAAGCACTGGGTTGAACTCCCAGCACCGCATAACCTGGCCGTTTTGGCACACATTAAATAATTCCAGTACTTAAGAGTCACATTACAGGAATCAGAAGTTCAAGATTATTGCGTGCACGTGTGTGTGTAATTAATAGCTTCCAGGAGAGGGAAACAGAAAATCGGTTTTCTTCAATGAAGTAACACTGGATATATCTACCACACTCCAGAGTAGGACCCATACTCGAGTAGTTGACCAATACTCATGTGTGTGCTGTTTTATTCGAGAGAGAAAAACATGAAGTTGAGTGGGTAAGTAGGCAAGTTGGGGGGGGGTGAACCTGGGCGGAGTTGGGAGGAAAGAAAGAAAATGATCAAAATATATTGCACGAAAGTCTCAAAGAATAAATTAAAATGATTTTCAAAGGGGCAAAGGAACTCCTAGGACTTTAAGGGTTCAGCTGAGCTCAGAGGCCATGACTCTACTTCTGTTCTTTGGTGACTTTTCTCCTGCAGGTCTCTTGTCTCCACTCTTCTTCCTTGAGAAGATCTTGGGGATCTTCGTGAGAGGGAAGGGAGCAGGATCCCAGGGCTTGTGAGTCGGGGGAGTCCAGAGAGGCCTATTTGGACTAAATGTTACAACTCCACTTTATTTCAGGAAGAAGGGGAATAAGAAGGCAGGGGACGTCTGCAGGGGCATCACCTAATTTGCATTAAGAGGTGCACGCCTATCAAAAGGCTCCCATTATGCGCAGCAAGGGAGCCTTCCAGCAGGGATCTTTGTCAGGGTTTGAGCTAAAGTTAAGTCAGGCATCTGGTTTTAAAGGCAGGCACCTAGTTTTGAAACTGCTTTCAGATAAGGTCAGTCCTCCAGGCCCAGGGACATTCTCCAGATAAGGGCAGGAAGAGAGCCAGAAGTCTTGCTGGGGAGGAAGGGGGCCCCATATTGCCAGAGTCTAGAGAAAAAGTTGCTAGGTTTATGGCAGACTGCGACCTCTACCAGTCAGCAATAAATCCCAATAGGTCTCCAAGGTCAGTGAAAGGAGAAAGGCAATTGAGTTGGTGTGCACTTCCTGGAGGGGCCTAACAGCTGAGACACACAAGTATATTTAGAGGAAAGACAAAAACTGTGAGAGAAAGAAGACCTTAGTCCCCATCCCGGGGAGGTGTACGGTACGGAAAAAGAAACGCTAATATGAGAAGATGAGAGAAAGAAAGCGTAACTTCACAAGTTCTTATATGCTCACAGTGAGAGGAAGAGTACAGCGACTGTCAGTTCAGAACGGAGTGGCCGCAGCCAGTTCCGGTGGTCAGGGACGCCACAGCCCCTGCTGTTGCTGCTGCTTGCCGCCTCGGGGGCTCTTTTCCGGTGGTTAAGAACGGATGAGGTAAAATATTAAGTCTATAGAAGAAGGACAGGGGAAATTTAATGACCTCGACTGCTGCTTGGGGAAGTGAGCAGCAAGCAGAAAGAATGGCCAAGGGCTCTGACGCAGCAAGGGAGTCACCCACGCTGACACTCCCCAGGGGTCAGTCAGCTCAGTTTTCTCCAACCTAGACTTACTGTTCACAGGAAGTTGGGAAGCCTGAGTTCCGGAGTGGGGAGGGAGGCGGGGGCGGGCGGGGGGAGGGGGGCGGGGAGGTCTTTCTTTGCTGGGTTTGTGTTACCAGGCTTAGGGCAGGGATAGCAGATGAGGTCAAATGCTGGAGAGTGAACAAAGACAGAGTTTTTGGCAGGGCCAGCAGCAGCCAAGACAAAAGAGTGAGTTCCTTGCAGAGGCCACAGTCTACTTCCTTCTTCTTCTCTCTCCACTTAGCTCTATACTGACTGACCACAGCCTCTCCTCAAGCAAGCTGATACTCCCCTTTCTGTCAAAATGGACCTAGCCTGTGTCCCTCTCCTATTCCCAGTTCACCTAAGTATCTATCTTTCTCCAAGAGAACTACTGCCTTAGGCTTCTCATTCAAATTCTGTGTTTTCTTTTATTTAGGTTATTTCCTGGGCCGAGGTTGGTCCTTGTTTTCCAGTTTTCTGAGTAACCCCCACCTGCAAGAATCCATCATCTTCCCAGAGTCTTTCAAATGTCCCTTGACTCTTAGCACCAGGGCATCTTCTGCCTTCCCTTCTAGTTAGAATTGTGCACAGCTATTTTCTTGTCTGAAAGAAGCTAAAGGGTAAAACTGCTCAAAGATAAGATCAGCATCTGAGGGTGGGGGTGTAATTTAATTAATAGGGGTCCTTGCCTCCCACGACCAATGCTCTGTGTTCCAGGCCAACCTGGGATACACGAAATTCTATCTAATAATAATAATAATAATAATAAAACGGGCGGTAGTGGCACATGCCTTTAATCCCAGCACTTGGGAGGCAGAGGCAGGTGGATCTCTGTGAGTTCAAGGCCAGCCTGGTCTACAAGAGCTAGTTTCAGGACAGGCTCCAAAGTTACAGAGAAACCCTGTCTTGAAAAACCAAACCAAACCAAACCAACCAACCAACGAAATAATAGCAAATAAAAGCACAGCTTCAACTGTTTCTTTGCAAAATTTTGCTTAATTCCCAGCACATGGAAAAGCCATAATGAATCTGTTTAATTAATTCACGAATGCCTTTTGTTTAGCTCCCAAGAGTGGCTTCCTACAGAGATTTCACATCAAATGTCAAAGAAGTCACACAGACCCCTCGGCTTTGTCCTTTCGCTCTGTGGGCTCCACATCATTGCAATTTCACTTCCTGTTTACAGAACCTCAAAGAAAAAAAAAAGCCAATTGCCCTCCCTGAAGCAACTTGAAATATTGTGTATACCTGGCTCAAGCACTGCTGAAAACAGCTCGGCAGCACCTGCTATGAGTAGATACTCTTGACCTCTGTGATCTGACCCTGAAGATGTGCTGTGACATGTTTGGAAAGGCTCACAGCGTTTTTATAATGCTGTTTTAAAACTCCGAATGTCCACCCATAACAGAATGAACAAATTAGGATGCAAACATGAGACGAAATATTACACAGCTTTGAAAGTGATAAGCTGCAGGTAATAACGTAGTCAAACCTCATAAAATGTCAAGCAAAAGAAGCCAGGAACCTGTACCATGGAATTCTACTTACGTCCAGGCAAAATTAACCTGTGAGATTTGAAGTTAGAATATTATTTATATTTTTGGAAAAGACAGTAGGTAATGATTGGGGGTGAATATGATTGTCCCAAAGTTGTCCCCAAAGTAACTGACATGCACATTTCTGTACATATGTCACAGTTTAATAAGGGTTTGTTGGTAAATACGTCATCTGGCTGCCCCTGGAGTGAATCCTGCAGACCTAGAGCTCCTTTGATCCCTGAGCCAAAATCTCTCCCACACCCAGTTCCTCCCCATCTCATGCCTTGTTTGAGAGGAGGGGTGATGGGTAAAAGTTGAGTTTAAAAGACTCTGACCTGATAGAGCCTCCCTGAGATCCCTTCCAGAGCAGTGACAACCAGTGCCAGTCCCCGAGGAATGCAAGGTGCAACACAATCCATCCTGGGGGGCACCGGCTCAGCCTTTCTTCCTTTATCTCCATCCTCACCCAGACCCAAAGCATCCAAAGGACTCACAATTCCCACCCCATCCTTTTCTTCAGAACAGGCAAACAAAAATCTGAAGTCAGGGCCCCAAATGAACTTTGGGGCCCAGGTGTACCCTCCCTGTTTTTATGTGTCTGACTCAAGTTATCATTCTAGTCCATCTCCATGATTCCAGAAAAGTATGTGCTATTCACTCAACAAAGAGATTTTAACACTTGCTCTGTCCGGCATGTCATGGCACTGGGCTGAGAGCATGTAGGCCCCATACACATATGTGCCAAGGGTTTATGCAAGCATGATCCTCAATGTCTATCATCTGGCTTAATACAGAGCTGCTCAAAACATATTCAGAGGGCAGATGAGAACAGAGAAGAAGGTGTGAGTATGGAAATAAATTTGTACTGAAGGTCTGCTTGTGCCGGAGACCATTCTGGATGCTGAGAATGCAGCAATGAAGCAAAGAAAGATTAAAAGCCTTGGTCTCTAGGACCTTACATTCTAGTGGGCCTGAAGTAGACACTGAGCAATAGAAAATAACGTAAGCACTGTGGTATGTAAAATGGAGACAGGACATTCGAGAATATCATGTAGAATGAAAGATCAGGAATTGCTGGTGCTCACGGTGGGGAAGACAACCTTGACAAGGTGGTGTTTGAACAAACAGGATAAAAGAGAAATCTCATGGCTGGCGATGAAGCTGCTCCCAGACAGAGAAAAGTGGATGTGAAACCCGAATGCACACATCACTCCGGCTTTCCATACTTCACACGGACTAAAGCACACTGAAGTTCGTGTGCTTCACAATGGCCTACAGGACCTGGACCACCTCCTCCAGTCTCTCCTCTTGCTCCCTGAATTCCAGGTGACTATGTAGGTGGCATAATCAGAGACTGTGAGCTCTGATCTCCCAGACACATACATGCACCCATGAGTTCATGCCAGCCCCATCCCACACCAACCAGGAATCCTTACCGTGACCCTGGTGACCCCTGAGGAGCAGGAAGAGTGCAAGTAGGGCAGCTTGCTGCAACATTCCCACAGAACAGAGCAGGCCAGTGGGGGCCAGAAGAGGCCTCTCCTCTTCGGGTACTCAGATTTAATAGGCTCAGCAGCTGAATCAGTAGGACACGAGCATGGAGCAGAACTACCTCTGTGCCTGTCCAGCCACAATTTCCTCAACTCAAGGCTGTTCACTTCTGCTGTGAGCTGACAAGGCCACCGAGAAAGCCCCAGTCCCTAGACTGGGTCTAACCGTTCCCACAAGCTAAGCTGCCGCCAGTGGGCGGGTGCTCAGAGTGTGCAGTGACTCACAAAACCAGCTGCAAAGAAAGCCTTAGCCCTTGGTCTGCCTCGAGCCTGTGTGCTTTATCCTCAACCCTGCTTGAAGTGTGGAGAGAAATAAACAGCCATTATCCCAGACTGCCTCAAACCAACACACACACATTAAAGAAGTGGAAGTGGGAAGGAATTTATAGGTAGGGTGGTCTGAGAAGAAGACCGACCCCTGAGTAAGTGGTTGAAGGAGAGGAATGCATGGGGTGATTTAGGAAGAGACATAAAGTTTAGAGTTTGCTGGGAAATATCTAACCAGCCTAGGACATCTACAATACCAAATTTTCAGCATATGCAAATTGCGACCCTCCCTTAACCTTCCCCAAGAGAGGATGTGAGCCCATTTGTGTTGGCCACCCCATCTACAGCTGATTCCATCCTGTAGAACAGTAGGCAGCAAAGATCCCTTTGAACTCCATGGAAGGATGGAGATAATGGTACCCACCTTCCTAAGGACACTTTACTTCAAGGCCATACCTAAAGTCCAGGCCTCTTTCTTTCTTCCACCTTTCCCCTTAGCAACAAATACTTGTGGTTTCCCTCCAAATCCATCCTCTTTTTCCTAAGGTCTATCGCTAGACTGACCAAAACTGAGCAAGATGACGTCAAGACTCTTGCCTGCCAGTGGAGGCAGCACAGATGCTCTGGACAGGACAATCAATTTGGAATCAAACACCTGGACTTGGACTCCAAATCAGCTTACAACCTGTGTGATGCTGAGCGAATTACTCTCTGAGTCCTAAGATCAACAGTACTTGGGCAGGAGAGATGGCTCAGTCGGTTAAGGTACTTGTCCTTAAGCCTCATGACCTGAGTATGATCCCTAGGAACCACATGATGAAAAGAGAATCAACTCTGCCCCTGATCTCCACAAGTACTCAAAATGTAAATGAGCACACACAAGTAAATAAATATGTAGGTTTTTTCTTAAAAATCAGCAATATTTGACTGTCCTCCAAGATAGTTTTTAGAATCAAATTAATAGTTATCCCTGAGAGTGTGTATATAAAACTCTTGTGCACACATGTATAAAAGTGCATAATAAGGGAGCTGGAAAGATTGGTCAACGGTTAAGAGCATTGACAGCTCTTCCAAAGGTCCTAAGTTCAATTCCATGCAACTACAAGGTGACTGACAACCATCTCTAGTGGGATCTGATGCCCTCCTCTGCAGATAGAGCACTCATATACTTAAAATAATTAAAATAAATAAATATTTTTTAAATGCCATAATAAATCCACTACTTTGTATGTTAATCTTTTAAGTTACTAATAAATAAATCTGAATGTTTTGTCCCATCCTTCTAAGTCATATCTTGAAATCTAGTCAGCAGTATGTTGGTATTAGAAAGTAGAGTGTTGGAGGTAGTGATCAAGTTTTGAGAACAGAGCTCTCCTGTATGAATTAATGTTTTTATTTTGAAAGCACAAAAGGAACCCCATAGGCTCCAAGAATCCTGCTCATTTTCCATTTTTTCTACCATTAGAGGGCAAAAATGTTAGCAATCTGCATGTCCCAAAAAAGCCTTCTAGAACCTGACTATGCGGGAATCATGATCTTGGAGTGTCCAGTTTTTAAACCTATGAGAGACACATGTCTAAGCTACCAAGTGTGTGGTGTTTCAACAACCCAAACAGGCTTCCAGTGAGGTTTTGCTTCTTCCTTATCGGCCTGCTTTGATTTTTTTTTGGTAATGATTATCTCGCTCCTCTACATTTTCTCCTCTTAAGATGCGAGCCTGAACCCCTGGAGCTCCCTCACAGTTATCTGCCAGGATCCTTGACTTTCAGAAGTAGTGTTCAAGATGGAATGCAACAGCTGGGCAGTGGTGACACACACCTTTAATCCCAGCGCTCAGGAGGCAGAGGCAGGTGGATCTCTGTGAGTCAAAGTTGTCAGAGTGAGATCCAGGACAGCCAGGTTGCACAGTGAAACCTTGTCTCAAAAAACAAACAAACAAACAAACAAAGTAATGCAACAGAGTAAATCTCCTCACATAACAGATGGAAGACAAGGTCTGACTTTTGGAAACAAATAATGAACAACAGCTGCACCCTGGAAGAGGAGGAAGGACATTGCCTCAAATTAGAGGCCTGCTTGGGACTCATTGAGTAACAGGCAGGACAATATAAGCAAGACATTGTCTCAAGACAGGAAAATCTGCTTCCGCAATCCTGACCTCTGTATAGCCCCATCCTCTTCTCCAACGTCATGGACGATCTTCTGCTTCCTGGAGACTGAACTGGAAGAAGTACCATACGCATCTTTCTGTCTTAGGTCCTAACAAGTTCTACCACATATCATTACTATTTCTCTTTACACACTGTCCTGTCCAGCCCTGAGATCTTCAACATAAATTCACCCCTTACCTAAGTAATTCTAGAGTCTGCTTCTTTCCAGGCGGTTAAATATGATTTGCTGCTGAAGGGTTGAATACGCTCCCTAAAGAAGACTCTTCCATTCCCAGTGAGATACAGAGGTAAGCTATTCCATCATAGTCTCTCCCTTCATGACCGTTAGTTTTACCTTACTTTGCCACTTTCTGGGATGGGGAGCTTCTGTGTAGTGTAGATTCAAGACTCTACACAATTGCTGTAAACTTAGAGGCTTCCCCATATCTCTGGAGGTCTGGGACAGAGGCTCAAACAAGGGTTTTGAAAATCAGCAGCCAACACGAGGACAAAGGCTCCTCCAGCTCTATACTCTCACCCTTCCTTTTCTCAAATTATGCTTTCACTACTTTGCAGTGAGTCGGGTCCTCCTCGTAAATCCCACTTCCAAAACACTTCCAGACTGGGAAGCCCCAAGACTACCTTGAGGTTTGCTAATTTGGGAGAAAAACTCAATGAGTTCATTAAAAGCCACTTTCAGCTGGTTCATAGCTCAAATGAAAATACAGGCAAAAATGAAACAAAGGTAAAAGGAAGAGAGTGCAAGACCCAGGGGAGGCCCCAAGGGACAATGAACAGAGTCTGGCCGCAGACAGTTAAGCAGACAGAGCTTACTTCTCCAAACATGGTTACAGTACATTGTACATATGTACAAAATTGTCCCCAAAATGATGTTAACTTAAACCAGACGCCTTTTCAGTAAGAATGTGATCAAATAGTATCATTAAAGTCACTGATTTTTAAAGCCATTAAGCAACATAAAATAAATAAATGATAGAAATGAATTTTTTAAAAAACAAGAAATTACCTCTAGAAAGTGTGTGTCAATATATGTGGTATTGCCACCAGGAAAGCTTATGAGCCGTGTGTCTAGACTCTTTGTCCCTGGTCACAAACATACCGGTTCATCATGCTTTCCTATCTGACCCTTTCAGAGGTTGATCTGATGCTTAGTGGACCAAGTCATTCCACAGTAAATCACTTTGTTGGCACTGGCTATTTGTCACGGTCCAAGGTCATGCTAAATGAAGATACCTTTAGTCAGCGATATTCCAAGGCCTGGAAATAATCTCCTAAAAGCCAAGGGGAAATATTGGGCCTTTCTTTAAACAATGCTAATCCTTTTCTGTACATCTTGAAATAAAAAAGTTATTCAGGCAGTTAAAAAATGAATCTTTCACAAAGGAGCCTCCTGGCTTTATAGGTCACATCAGTCAGTTTGTAAAGAATTAAACAAATAATTACTGTTATACAAACACCAAGAGAAAACTCAATGTCTTTATTTCTGGAAATATCAGTACTGTCTATGTTCCATTTGAATGTCAGGGTCTCACAGTGGCAGGCGGTTCATCGGAATAAGCAATCACATCATTGGAGAGAAAGCCAGAGAACTACTCAAGAGTCAGACACACTCTGGTAGCAGCTCAGAAGTCCCGTGAGAAGTACTGCTTTTCCACTGTTGCTGTTGTTTGTTGTTTTTGTTTTGTATTGGGTTTTTGCAACAGAGTTTTATTCTGTATATTCTGGAATTCGTTATGCAGCCCAGCTGACATTAAATCCACAGTGATCCTCCTGTCTCAGCTTCCCAAGTGCTGGAATTACAGACATAAGTCACCACACCTGGTCAATGAGATGTACTTTAATCCCTCCTGTGTGTAGTTCCCCCACATAATCTAAGCTCCTTTCACTAGACTCTTCCTTCTGCTGGCCCCACCACCTTTCAGCACACTGTGCTCAAGAAAGGTGAACCTTTGGGGGACACATGCAAATCACACCCAAACCTCAGCATCATGACTAAGCTTTTAACAAGCAGCTGTTTCTTTTTAGTCTTGATTTCTCATGAGAGCTACAAGTGTTTCTCCGTATGTGTACATGTGTATGTGCGTATGCATGTGTGTGTGTCTTGGAATTTTCACTCCTCATTTAAAAAGAAGACTTAGCCTGCCACATCCTTGCAGGGCCCTGGCTGGGAGCAATGAGGAAAACCTGAGACTAGGTGGATTGGGCCTTCCGCTGGAGAAGCCTCAGGAAGACTGAAGCTTGGCATGTTTATTATATAGAGTTGAACAGGGAGGTAGAATTTTTGCATACAGTTGACCAAGGATGTTGAGTTATTACCATACAGATAAACAAAGAAGTAGGGCTGTTACATACAGCTGAACAAGGAGGCAGGTTTTGCTAATCTCGATAGGAGCAGTCTACGGGAGAGCAATCTTCAAGCTGTAGACACTGGGGTGAGGCTGAAAGCTGCTGTTTCTGCACTGTCAACATTTACACTTCAACCTGAGAAAGACTCTCTGAGCCTCACCTGGAGAAGACTTTGCCAGCCTCACATGGTGCTAAGACATCAGGATCCTTGACATGGCTGGGCCCATAGCAACAACACACATTCACCCCAGACTTCACCCGATCCTTACAAATTAGCTCATTATTGTTTATTTCTTGCTTATGGTGAATTTCAACTTCAGGTTAAAAGTAAGGAATGTAACTGCCTTATATGTAAGGTCTCATAAGATAGAGCTTCTTCAAACAATACCTGGGGTATCAGGTAGCCTGGAGCACCCACGCCTGAGCCCCTAAAAGAAGCACAACGTGCAGTTCACAACATGGCTCATCTTAGAATTTTAACATGGGAAATTTGCTGCTCCCAGCTTCAGCAAAGAAACAGTCCCAAAAATGCAGAACTGAGGCTCCATCCCCCACATTTGCAACACGGGGTAAAGATGAGATGAATGACTGCATGTTAGAAACACACTAAAGATGAGTGAAAGACTTGTATCAAATATCAAAAAAAAATCAGTAAAGTGCCTTGTATAATTTGAAAATATTTAAGTAGCTAGAGAGATGTCTCTTCAGGTTAAAGACCCCTGCCTCTAAGGCTGGTAACCTGAGTTTGATTCCAGGAACCCTGAAGTTATCACCTGACTTTCACTTGGTATGTGAAGGTCACTTGCTGTGGTATATATGTATAAATTCACTTGCCTTGGTATGTATTATACACACACATACAAAGCAAAAATGTAATTTTAAAATACATTAAAGATAAACATAAACTTGTCTTATGTATTTGTACTCTAATTATACTTTATGGACTCCAATTTGATTGAGAAACAAGTTATATTCTGAAGTTTTGATATTATGAGAGTTGACATATTAACATACCAAAATATTTTCAAATGCACACGATGACCTTATTGCCTGATTTGTAAATTATAGCCAGTTTGAAAGTTCTGAGGATAATAGAACAAACTGAAATTTCAATGGTACAGTTACTCATACAAGCCCATGTTGCCGTTAGTTCTTTTCCGTGTGCCTCCCCAGAGTTCCTAAAAACACATACATGTGGCCAGAGTTCAGTATCATCGACTAAAAACACATGTGACAAGAGTTTAGCATCATCAGCCACAGCTAAAAACCATCAGGTTAAATCATTTTAATGATGGACGTTCATAGTTAACCATAAAAGAAATTGATTTTACACAACACAGTTACATTCTGGAAAATTCTACTCTTTCATGTTTTTGTTTCTCCATTTTATAGAACCCATAACAGGACTGACGGATTCCCGGATTCTGTGTGCTGCTAAGCATGTCTTGTAGGATGTGTTTCTACACCCACACAAGAGGAAGAGACCAGCTCTGACTTCCTGTTCCACTGAGTTCCGCCTTTTCTTCCCCTTCCTTGCCCATCTCCCGCCTTCCGACATGACTTCCATGAACAGCTCTCTGTGTTTTCTGGTGCATCTTGTCCCTCCAGCTGCCTCTGACCACGGACCTGAGCAGAGCTGTGAGCTTTCTTCTCGCTAGGCGGGAGCCCCCAGGACTGCCACCTCCTCTTGCTCCACTCTCTACCAGCACTTCCTTCCTGTCTTCCCTTTCGGGCAGAGCAACAGCCCATGCAGTTGGACAGCTGGACGAACTGTGCGAGGGAGGCTGGTGCACACAAGACAGAATGCCTGCCTTCTCCCAGCCAAAGTCCTCAAAGCATTGTTTCTGACTTAGAAATTCCTGATCAGAGATTTTTTGGCTGCCACACGTTTAAATTCTGAGACTCCTTCCCAGCCTGTATAAGCCCAACTTTTAAGTCTTGTGTCCTATTCTTTTCCCCCAAATCAGTAAAACACCATCTCTACCTCTTGTACATAGACTTTTCCTCTACTTTATGTACATTGGTACCTCCTGCGTTCTTGAATTTTCATGATAATCTGGGTGGGGGGGGGGGAGACAACTTGCTTTCTCATTATCCTTCTGTGCTCTACAATTCTATCAATATTCCAGAGTTTCTTTAAGCATATTTGGTGTATTGTGGCCAAGAGATTTATCCAAACTTACCTCTCTGGGTCATCAAAAGTACATGGACTTTACAGTGAACCTCCCTTACAAACCTAAACCAAGGTTTTCACAGAAGGACCAAGCCTTCCTCTTCTTCCTCTCCCTCCTTCTTCTTCTGAAACAGGGTATCTGACTGTAGCCTTGACTGTCCTGAAAAACACTTTTGTAGACCAGGTTGACCTCGAACTCACAGAGATTCACCCACCTGTGCCTCTGGAGTGCTAGAATGAAAGCTGTGCACTGCCACCACCTTGATAGGTGATTTTTTTTTTGTAAAAAGATCTTGTGCGTGGGGCTGAAGAGATGGCTCAGAGGTTAAGAGCACTTGCTGCTCTTCTAGAAGTCCTGAGTTCAATTCCCAGCAATCACATGGTGACTCACAACTGTCCAAATGAGATCTGGTACCCTCTTCTGGCCTACAGGTATACACACACATGCACACAGAACACTGAATACGTAATAAAGAAAAAAATCTTTAAAAGAAAGATCTTGTGCATAGAAAGTATCAACAACTGACAAGCATAATCCTAAATCAGGGAGGGAACGAGAGACTGAGGATTGTTCTGTTATACATCTCTAATTTTTTCCAACCATTAAGAATATCACCCCTGAATTAAATTACATAATATCATATCATCTGGAGAGATAGCTCAGAGGTTAAGAGCTTTGGCAGCTCTTAATCTCTGGTTAAGAACTCAATTTCCAGCAACTGCATGGTAGGTCACAACAATCTGTAAGAGATCTGGTGCCCTCTTCTGGCATGTAGGCATACATGCAGAACACTTAATAAATAAACCTTTTTAAAAAATACTATTACCTCATCATAACTCATCTCAGGTAATCATTAATATTCATTTCCCTTCATAGGAGGCACAAGAGATACCACTTCCCTTCTTTGAAGTTAAACTGAACTGTGCAATTCTTCTAGCCACAAAATATAAGCAGAGTCACTTGGAGGCTAAAGTCCCTCAGGAGAGTAAGGCATCAATCAACCTATTTTCCTCACTCATTAATACCTAAAATGTGTGGCATTCAGAGTGTTGGTCATCTTTCCATCACTGTGACAAAATACCTGAGATAATCAGTTCCTAAGGAAGAGAGAGAAAGAGAGAGAGAGAGAGAGAGAGAGAGAGAGAGAGAGAGAGAGAGAGAGGCTGCAGTTTCAATCAGTAGTCAGTTGGCACTGTTGCTTGGGCCTGTGGTGGAAACATCAGGGTTGAAAACATATGATAGCCATGGTGACCACAAAGCAAAGGAAGAAAAATGAAGGAACCAGGCCAGGCCCAACACCTCCTTCAAGGGCACAACCCCCAATTCTAACTTCCTCATACTGTATGTCACTTCTGAATAGTTACAGCCCCTGCCAATAGCACCACAGATTAGCAGTGAAGTCTTCAACCCAGAGCCTTTGGAAGACACAAAACTGAGTAGTCAGCTTGACGATGTGTTTATAAGAGACAGAGAAATGTTAGACCAGTACTTCTGGTGTAAGTCTGTAATCTTGGCATTCAGGAGGCAGAGACAGTAGGACTACCATAAATTTAATGACAGCTTGAACTGAATAGTGAGTTTCAGATCAGCCAGGAATACAAAGTGAGATCCTATACAAAAATTAAAATAAAGAGGACGTGGGTAAGGGGTACTATTCATAGCTTTAGTGGTAAGAAAGTTAGTACTGGGATACCATAGTGAAACATACAAATCACTGACTTTGGAACTAAAGGCATTGTCTACTGCACTCGAGTGCCAAGGACAGGCATCATGCCAGCTGTACTAGTGTGCACCTGTGCTACATCCACGGCTGTCTCGCCAGTGTAGCAGAAATGCTGACTTGGCAGGCAGGAGTTGCCGGAGGATTGGGATCTGTGCTTCTCGGAGCTGTGTTCCAGGCGGTCCCTTGGAAATCAGTTGTGGTATAATGCCACCTGAGTCACCATTTGTACTGACTTGACTTCGCTGGCCTTGGAGCCATATATGTGTGTCTTTTTCCTTGTCTTTGTGTTCTTTGTGATTCCTGTATATTGCCAACAGATCAGACTATTCCAGGCAGTTGTGGATACAAAAAAACTGCTGAGGACCTTTTGAGCTCTGCCCCATCATTCATTAAAGCCTTAAAAGAAATAGCCAGTTCTGGGAATTGGCAGAGTCATCATTAGAATAATTCCTTGATGATGTGGAACAAAAGGAGTTAATTTTACCAGGAAAAACCTTAGAAGCCTTAGGCATTTGCCTGGGAAGTATGTGCAATTGTAAACAGAAGGCCTATGAAACCTTTCTCATGGGAAGAAAAAGACCTAACCTAAGCTGACAATATCTGAGCCTGAGAATTGAGAAGGGAGTAGAGTTGAGGTTAGTGATATGGAGTGAGTTTCAGAGAGGTTCGAGACTATGTCTTAGAAATTTCCTAGCAGAAAGCTTTCCCAGGAAGATAGTAGTCTTCTTCTTTCCCACCCAGGCACACAAGGTCACTTAGCTCAAACCAGCCAGCCACCTGGTGCAAGCTGATAAAGATAGTCTAGCTCAAGGGCAATAGTCTCTCTAAAGGCAAGAAAAAGAGTCAAAATATGAGAGAGCAAAAGTCCTTGTACCCAAGTCAAAGCATCTTCAAAGATTCTTTTTGTAAATTGTTTTATGCTGTTCTTTTCTGTTCTATGATTTGATGATGTATGCCTTTGCCAAGTTCTTTGATTGTAAAAAAAATATATAATCCTGCACTGAAAAAGGTAAAATTGCAGCAGCATTATGAAATACATTGAGGGTGGTCTGTCTGTCATTTTCCTCGCTGTATCCTGATTACTCCTGAGCCTTCATCCTTTTCCCCCACGGTCTGAGTGGCTGCCCTGAGCCGGTCTGTGGCACACCTGTGATACTAGGAAAGTGGAAGCAGAAGGACCAGGACTTCAAGGCCAGCCTTATCTATACAGTAAGCTTGAGAGAGACAAAGACAGAGAAATAGAGAGAGAGAAAGAGAAAGAGAGAACAGAAAAACTGTTAACACTGTGGCTGCTGCCTGCCTTCAATAACACATTACTAAAGAGATGCCCTTATCTGGGAGTGGTGGAACATGCCTATTTTCCCAATATTTGAGAGGCTTGAGCAAAAGGATTGAAAGTTCAAGACTAGCCTGAGCTATAGAGATAGACTATATCTCAACAAAATGGAGAGGCAGGAAAGGAAGGGAGAAGGGCAAGATGGAATGAGGAAGAGAGGCAAGAGAAAGGAGAGAGGAGAGGAAAAGATAAGAAAAAGTGGGCTCGATAGCTAGCTCAGTGGGAAATGTTAATTGCCTCCCTGAGACCCACACTGTAGAAGAAGAGAACCAACACCCATAAGTTGTCCTCTGACCTCCACTCATGCATTAAGCCATATGCATCCACACAAAATAAATATACTAAAAATTTTAAAGAAAAAGGACTTCCCGGTTTTGTCATTCATGTCACCTTGATCAGTTGTGAGTCTCATTTACTGGAAATAGACACTTCTCTGGTTTGAGAGATTGAGGATTGAGAGATGCATTGATTGGTGAATATAAGAATGTCAGCAGAAGTAGATTTAAACTATGTCCAGCAATACCAGTAGACAGGCTAATGTGGGAGGGAGAAGTTCACAACGCCTTGACCCTGCACAAAGAACTACAGGCAGTTAAGGAATACTGAGAGTGGAAGAAATCTTCTTTCCCAGAGAAACGCACACCAATTTGTTATCCAATACCTACTGAAAGTCATGAAGATGTGTATGTACAATTAACATTATACAGACTGAGACTATACAGTTGATATGTGTGTATGTATATGTGTGTATGTATATATATATATATATATATATATATATATATATGTGTGTGTGTGTGTGTGTGTGTGTGTGTGTGTGTGTGTATCAACCAAAAAAAGAAACCATGAATTTAAGAGAAAGAGTAGAAATATGAGAGGGGGGTAAATCATGTCATTGTAATCTCAAAATAATAACAATAAATTTAAAAATAATGAATCAGAAAAAAACTATGTCCGCTTAGCAAAATAATAGTAGTAGGGTCTCCCCTAGGACCTATGACCTCTAATGACAGGTTATTAGCCCCAATAATGATGCCAAGTATGAGTTTCAACTTGTACAGTAGGCCTTAAATGCAATCAGCAATTACTGGTTACTCTTACAATGTCCATACCACTATTGTGACAATGGGAGTGATTAACCCAGGGGGTGGTTCTCGATCGCATTAGTGGATGTTGGTAGCATTATTCCCTGGGACTTGGGTCCTGGACTGAACAAAAAGCGTAAAGCTAACTGAGCAATAAGCAGGCATACATTGATTCATTTCTCTATTCTTTCAAGTGTGGATGTCATGTGACTAGCTGCTTCAATTTCCTGTCTTGACTTCCCACAATGATGCACCGTAGCCTGAAATTTTGAGCTAAAATAAACATTTTCTCCCCTAAGTTGCTTTTGTTAGAATATCTCATTATAGCAAAAGAAATAAAACTAGGACATTTTGAAGAGATGAAGAGGGAGGATCTTTATGAATCTAGTTAATTTATGAACATTCTGAGTATTAGAGTCTTATCAGCCTTCCTCCTCCCTCCAGGAAAAAATGGTTTCAATTCAGAGAAAATGTCTACAAAGCAATGAAAAACACAGATACAATGTAAGATATAGGATGGGGGCTGGAGAAATGAATACTGATTGTCTACTACAGGCTTGTGTGTTGAATGCTTGGTCCCCAGATGGTGCAACAGAGGCTGGAGGCATTGGCTTCCCTGGAACTAGAGTTCTAGGCAGCAGTGAGTCACCTGACAAGAATGCTAGGAATCAAACTTGAGTCTTCTGGAAGAGCAATATATGCTCTTAAACGCTGATCTTAGACCCAGAAGTAACCCTATCACCTTTTAGACCTTATGGAGCTGTGTAAATTTAGCAAAAAAATATTGACTTAACAAGTACAATCTCATAATAGATTCATAGGAATTACCAAAGGAGCCATGTAAACAATGCAACAGCCTTGCAATTGCACTAAGATAAGGAATGAAGCAACACCGAGGAAGAAAGGCTCCATTCCACTGAGGGAAAGTGCAAATAGCACTGATACTCAGAGGATGAAGGAGTGATATTGGGACAGGAGAGTTAAAGCAGGTGATGCAGCACCAGAGGAAGAGTTGATCATGTGTTGAATATGTGATCTGGAGACCACTGTATCAGGTTCTCAGAGCTTAGCACAACTGTCACCATGTTAAATATACCAAGGAACCACCCTAACTTAAGAGTTCATCACAGAGATGCCTACATCTGCCAAAATGAGAACAAAGACCTATACCAATATAGTTCATAGTTCTGGGAAAGTCCCTGAATGTACTAACCTTCCCTTTTTGCTTTCCTAGCTCTGCTTATTATTAAATGTTTTTGGTAATTGATGCATGTCAACCAAGGTATGGTTTCATGCATAAAAAGCCAAGAACAGTAAAACTACATAATTTGGGTTACAGGATTCACTGTGTAGTCTGCCAGCAGAAGAATAAAGACTTTTTGTTGGCTTTAAGTGTCGGTGTGGTGTCTAGAGGAGTTAACTCACAACACCATTGTCATTTGAGGATAAGTTAGCTAAACCACTCCAAACTTTTATTCACTTGTGGTGATACTTCTCAAACAGTGCCCTCTCTCTCAGGGCTTTACTTAGCTCAATGTCTTTCTCTGTTAGAAGGACAAACAAGTACCATAATCTTTTGGGGGCATTGCTTGTCTCATCTACATGGGAAAGAAGGTAGAGAGGGGCGTTGTCCACAAGCACTCATGATTCTACGAAGTCTCCCACTGTGGCAGTGGGGTGGTAAAGGTTGAGAGGATGACCCTGCCTCTGTGCCAGAGGAATAGGAATCAGGTGCCCTGTGCAACACCAGAGAAGTAACTCTGAGCAAGGGCTCATGAGTGATGACAGAGCTGGGAGGTGGGGACGCCATGGGGTGAGGCTGCAGTAGAAATGATCAATGTGTAGGCTGAGTGGATTGACATGGGTTACCTGGGCCGTGGGTTCTTGCTCCAGGGACTACTACAGGATCATTGGGATTTGTGGTCTGGACATAAAACGGTGGGATTTAAGATAAGATTATGGAAAATGAAGATAAATATAATATGATCATCTTGATAAGAGTAGAAAGGGTGCTGTGTACAATCTGACATTCATTCACAACAAAGCATCTGTTCACAGGGACTGAAATTATCTCATTTGGTAAAGGAATTGCTCAGTGTATCAGTGTATTAGTCAGGGTTCTTTAAAGGAAGAGAGAGAGAGAGAGAGAGAGAGAGAGAGAGAGAGAGAGAGAGCGCATTAGAGTAGCTTAAAGGCTATGGTCCTAGTAGTAAAAAAATGGATGTTTCCCAAGTCTCCAAAGGAAAGGTCAAGGACCCAGTGGTTGTTGAATGCATAAGTTTGAATGTCTCAGCAGTCCCAGTCTGGTGCTAGAGTCCCAGGGAAAACCTAGAGAGCTGCCAGTTTTCAGTCTATGTGGGAATCTAAAACAGGAATACCAGCAAAGGAATGTCTAAGGAACAGGCTATACAAACTCACCAGCAAGAAAGAAGACAAACAAGCAAAAAGCAAAAGCTTCCTTCTTCTATATCTTTTCATGTAGCTGCAAGCAGAGGTGTGGTCTAGGTTTAAGGTGTGTCTTCTCACCTCAAATGATCCAATCAAGAACATCTATCACAAGCATGCCCAGTTGCTTCAGTTGCCGCTGATTCCAGCTGTAGTCAAGTTGACAGCAAAGTTCAGCTGTTATACTGCTCAAGCATGAGTTTGGATCCCCACCACACACGTAAAAATTGAGTACAGCAGTGTGTACCTGACTCACATCTCTGAGAAAGCAGAGATGGTGGATCTCTGGGTCTTGCTGGACACGCAGTCTAGCTACATGGGCAAGCTCCAGGGTCAGGGAGAGTCCCTGTCTCAATAATTAAAATAGACAGAGCCAATAAGATGATTCAGTGGGTAAAGACACTCACCACCAAACATGAGTTTAATGCCCAGAATCCACATGGAGGAAGGAGATAACTGACTTTCCTAAATTGTCCTCTGCCTTCCATACATGTACACATACACACACACACACACACACACACACACACACACACACACACACGCTGAAATAAATGAATAAAAGTGTTTTTAAAAATTTAAATAAGGTCAAGTACAAGGGCTTTTACCTTAAATCTCAGTATTCAGGAGATAGAAGCATGTGAATGTCTGAGTTGAAGACCATCCTGGTATATAGAGCAAGTTCCAGGAGAGACAGCGCTACACAGAGAAACTCTGTCTTGAAAGAAACTTTTTAAAACTTATGTAAGGTGTGATGAAGCACACCTTAGAGCAAGTGTATTGCCCCCTCTCTCTCACACACACACCATATTTTCAAGGTTGGGGATCAAACTGAATACTATAGTTTTTTTTTAATATTCTTGATATCATGTTTTCACTTCACCAGAACTTCCAGCTTGTCACTACACACAGCAGAGACTCAAATATTGCCAAGTTTAGTCTGAAGCACAGCAAGGTATTCAACAAGAAGAAAGGCCAATGGGATAATGTCTGTCCCCTGACCTTGCTCTCACTCAGCTCATCACTGCCAATAGTAGATATAACACTCATTCGTTCTACAGATACACTGCCAATGTCTTTTATTGTACTCTACTGCATGAGGAAGTTGACCTAAATGACACATGATGATCAAAGAGAGGAAGAGGAAGACTGGAGAGAGCAGCTGCCAGGCATACAAGCCTCTGACCACCAGCGATCGGCTTGCCTTGCTTTCAAATGTGTCAGTGATTCAGTCCTGAAATTTCACCCTGACAGCGAAGACAAGGGAAGCATGGGAACAAGCCAGCAGACGTTAAACACAGCAGAAATGAGTCATGCCCTCCATGTGCTGCTCAGATTGTAGCCCCGTAAACAAAAGAAATAATTCCTGTTTTAAATCACTTAAGTCACAGAGAGAGGCAACTAACAAATGGGCTTTGATGCCCAGCTGATACAGGGTGACTTTTTTGTTGTTGTTTTAAGATGGGGCTTAGACAATAATATTTTTAATGGGATCACAAGAATCATCATGGTGGTGATGTGAATGGTGTGTGTGTCTGTATGTCTATGTGTCCATGCTTCTGGGTGTCTGTGTGTGTTGATTTGCTTTTTACAGATAGTGATCTTTGTCCTGTAGCTCAGGCTGGCTTTCAGCTCACAATGAAGACCAAGATGACCTTGAATACTTTACCCTTGAGTCTCTACCTCCCAGATGCCAGGATTACAGTTATGGGCCATCAGTCTTAGCTAAGCCTTGTGTCTTATAAGGATCCTTGTTGGCAGCAGTGTGGTGTTGGGGGATATTTGATCCCACTGGTAACCCAGAGTTTGCATTTGCATTAATTAAATAAAATTAACCTTAGTTCAGGAGACTGGGTTAGCAACTAATGGACAGAAAGTAATTATAGAGCATCAGAGGGCACCTGGAAGAGATAAAGAGATGCCCTGGAAGTAGTAGGGAGAGGTTTTGAGGGTCTTTGCTTTTCCTGTTTTGGCAGAGTTGAGGGATAGGCTCTCTTTGGGAAGCAATGGCAAGGAGAGAAGGTTAGCTAGATGCTGTTCGACCTCTCTGAACTAGCATGTTTTCACTAGGTTTGGAATCTTGTGTTTTATTTATAAATACAATGATAGAAATTTATTTAAAACTAACTTTAGTTGAAGTGGCAGAGCCAGTGCCTGCAGGACAAGAATTCCTGTCAGGCTGAGGCTTGAGCTGCCAGAGAGCTGCCAGAGAAGCTATGCGGTAACTGCAGAGTGACAATCAACAGTCGAAATAGCAGTAGATTAAGGTACAGCCCCTGTGCTTAAAGATAAAACAATTGTGTGGAGAGAGATTGGAGTCAGTCAATACTAGAAACAAGAGTTAGGATTTATTCTCAAAATAGAGGCCAGAGTCTTGTTGTATAAGTCACCAGCATCCAGCCCATGGCCAGGTCATTGTCTTAAGGCAGGTGTTTTACACCCTGCCAGTTGTAATTACAGGAATTGCTATGTAGGGGGGTGAATTGTGATAATTTCATGCAGAAGTCCTTGTTCAGTGCCTCAGTTTGTTTATGTTTGGAGATAAGGTTTTTCAACATGGTGATTAAGTGAAAACTTGAAGCTGCTTGTTGTTTGATTACTCTTTACTCTTTTGCTCTTTGTGTAGCCCGCCACCCAGCTCCCAAATAAACACACAGAGACTTTTTCATACTTATGAATGTCTGGTCCTAGTTTGGTTTGTTGCTAGCCACCTTCCCTTAGCTTAAATTGTCCTGTTTACAGTTTGCCTCTGGACTTTTACCTTTTACTGTTTCTGTACATCTTTCCTTCTTACTCCATTGCTGGTTGTGTAGCTGGGTGACTGCCCCCTTTGTCTTCCTCCTTTCTCTTGTTCCTTCTGCTTTTCCTCACAGATTTCTTCCTCTATTTGTTCTCCTTGCCTTCCAGTCCTGTCTATCCTTTCTCCTGCCTTGCTATCGACTATTCAGCTCTTTATTATTGCTTGTCTAAAACACAGGCAAAGTAACACAGCCTCACAGAGTTAAACAAATGCAGCATAAAAGAATGCAACACATCTTTGCATCATGAAACAAATGTTCCACAGCAAAAAAAGTGACACATCTTTAAATAATATTCTCCAATGAAAAATAGATAATTATGACAGCTCTTAATTCAACACAGATAGTCTATTTTAAAGATGAAGAAATTTGAGCCCAGAGGGAGGCATCAGGAATACACACAGAGAAATGAAAGGCTATGATAAGAAAACACAGTGAGAAGGTGGTTGTCTATGAGGTTAGCAGAGGGGCTTGGAAGAAGAACCTTGCTGTACACTCATCTTGGATTCTGATCTACAGAACTGTAGGAAAATTGGTTGACAGTGTTTAGGCCTCTTAATCTTACTGCTCCCCAAAGAAGAATTGTTACACTACAGAACCCATTTGTGGTCAGTGGGGAAGTCATGAAAAAGTTCCTAGGAAATGCTTTCTCACTCATGAAAAAGATCTGTAGGAAGGGAGGATCCATTTTTCCTTGTTTTGTGACAATGCATGGAACAGCAGCAACTACTTTGAACTCAGTCATAGATGAAGCAAGAAGGCGACAGAAAAAGCTTATGGTCTTGAAGACATAAACTAATATGTCAGTTAAGCCTGGAGACTCGTCTCTTTCTAAAGTTTTTATTTCATAAAGTGGTATGTTTACTTTTTATTTCATTTTTAATTGCATGTGGGTGTCTGTGAATGCACATGGGCAATGGGTGTCTATGGAGGTCACTGGTGTTGGACCCTCCTGACATGGGTGCTGGGAATTAAACTCGGGACCTCTGGAAAAGTGGCATGGTGTGAGAGGTTCTTCTGTCTATGTGTTGCTTTTTTTGGTTAATAAATAAAGAAATTGTCTTGGCCTGTGATAGGGCAAAAGAACAGAGCTAGGCAGAGAAAACAAAAGTGAATACTGGGAGAAAGAAGGGTGGAGTCAGAGAGAAGCAATGGAACTGCCAGACACAGATGCTGGGAATTTTACCCAGTAAGCTACAGCCATGTGGTGATATACAGATTAACAAAAATGGGTTAAATTAATATAAGAGTTAAGGATTAGGAAAACAATTGAGTCCCAGGAGTTAACGCAAGTGCTTCTTGATATTGGGAAATGCGTTCATGGCTTTTGGTATGTGACATAGCTAAAACGAAGCTTTAAACGACCGGCTTTGTGTAAGTAGAAAGTAAAGAATTGGATGGTTACTTAAGATAACTGGACAGGGTTCTAAATATGAAAAGTGAAGCAAGTAACCTGTTTTCCTGGCAATTATAAGTGTTACTGCCTATTTACACAGTTATGGATGGCAGGCTCCTGATTTGTGAGAAGTCTAAAAGATAAGTGTTTGACTAAGTGTGGGTTTCTCAGGAAATGCAAGCAGATGTGCTTAAGAAATGTATTGGGGTTGACTTGTTTCAGAAAAACATTTTGATGATGATTATGTAGTAACAATACCTTTCCATTATACAGAAAATCGTCTCTGTAATGAACATGGTGTAGGAAATCCAGTAAGGGTGTTTAAAAGAATAAAGAGGATATAGAAAATGATAGACCCTAAAGGGGTGTGTGTGTGTGTGTGTGTGTGTGTGTGTGTGTGTGTTGCTTTTTCGTCAGCCCCAAAATGAAATTTTACTCCCTCAGATAGAAATATCAGCTGAGAAACTAGTCGGGGACTTTATGACTCCCCTTCAATTGCTGAGCTGCTGAAGACTCATCCTTACAGCAGCAATCTAGGAACCAATGGAATAAAGTAGTACAGACGGGGTCTTCTGTAGCCCAGGGTGACTTCCAACTCAAAATGGAGATGAAAATGACCTTGAACTTATTAACTAAAAGATGTACAGGTTTATTTGTGTGTGAACAGTTCATTTGTTTTGTTTTGTTTTGTTACTAGGTTCTAACGTTCCAGAGGCTGTCCTCCCATCTGGCCATGTTGTAGAGGATAATGCCAAACTTCCGATCCTCCTACTTGCACTTCCCAAGGGCAGGAATTTCAGGCATGTCCCACCATACCTGGTTTACATGATGCAAGGTTTTGAGCCTATAGTTCATGTATACAAGGCAAACGTTCTACCAGCTGAGCTACACACCTCTGGTTCATTTTATTCTACCAACCAATCTGAATTATATTGTGTAAATCAGACCTTTGAACATACAATGATTTAACTATAAGCTTAACCAAAAGGTGACTCCCAAATGATTGCAATATTATTGGTATTATAATAAAGCTTGGTATTGAGAATGTTTCATTGCTCAGGGAAAGGAAGTTCTTTCCATTACGAACCAAAGTGGTATCAGAGAGCTGGAGAAACAAAAAGTGGGGATAGAGGAAGCTTAAAGCATCTTCAGGGGGGATTCCTCGTGACTTCATCCCAAGTTCAGTCTATTGTAAAATTTTACGAGTTTGTGGTAATTATGAGAAAATCAAGGACAAATAGTGAGGGTTGTATGGAACTCAATTTATGCAGACTAAACATTTATATTCATTCTTAAATGATTATTTTACTATTTTGTAATTAAACTTTCCTTTTTATAGTTAGGTTTTATGGTGTGTGTCTATAATCCCTGCACTCGGGAGGCAGAATATAAAGAATCAGGAGTTCAAGGACATCTTCACCTGAACAGTGAGATTGAGGCCAGCCTAGGCTACATGAAATATACTCTTTTATACGTTGTAAACTCCCCCCAAATAAGGGTAATTATAAGTATTTGCCATTTTTTTTAGTATTTGCTGGTTTTAATTTTCCAAGAAAGACACACATAAAAACATTCAAATGGGTGTCAAATGTTGCAAGTCTCCTCATCTATTTCCTTTTTGGAAAATACACAATTCAGTGAAATTCACAAACCTAATAAGAGTGCTAGAATATGATATTTCTAAATATGTCTTATTGAGGCTTTAATCACATGAGTCATCACTGTACAAAGAACTTTCTTGTAGGAAATAAAAGTTGCCCCTGCAGTGGCATCCTGCCAGGAAAGGGGGAGCCTGCTAGAGTCTGGGCTATTTTCACCAGGCTCTTCCCATAAAAGGACAAGAGCCTCACTTGGACCACAGAGAAAGAGAGAGAGAGAGAGAGAGAGAGAGAGAGAGAGAGAGAGAGAGAGAGAGAGAGAGGAGAGAGAGAGGCTTACTTCAACTCAGCAGGCTACTCTGAGTGTCTGGCCAGGTATAGAGGGGAAGGTAGTTGTTGTCGCTGGAAGAAGGAAAGTGGACTCCGGCTCAGGTCTGCCTTAGGACCCAGAAATGCGAGGAGTTTAAAGAAAAGGAAGGAGCCTTTAAATGGGACTAGATAGGAGCTGAGACTGTGATGGGGAAAAAGATGGTCTGGATAGAGAGTGACCTTCTTCTTATTTTTCTCTAGATGACCATGATAAAGCTTGGTTTCCTGCTGTTTATCATTGTGATCGCCAGAAGTGGCAGTGCATGTAAGTACTGATACAGGACCCCAGATTCCTCAGATTACCTTCTAGTTTAAAAGGAAATCAACACTAGATGGGGTTGCTTCCATGTCCTGGGTCTCTGAGGGCCAGGGATTATACATTTGTTATTGTTTGTTTGTTGTTTGAGACAGGATTTTTCTGTGTAGCCCTGACTGTCCTAGAACTCCATCTGTAGACCAGGTTGGCCAAAAATTTAATTGTATTGTTTTTCTATTCCTTTTTCTCCTTCTAATATTTCCCAATTATCCTCATTTACACATTCTACAAAACTAAATGCCTCTATTTGTTTAATTATGTGTATACACACACACGTGTTTGTGTGTGTTTCTCTTTCTCTCTCTCTCTCCCTCTCTCTCTCTTTTTCTGTGTGTGTGTGTGTGTGTGTGTGTGTGTGTGTGTGTGTGTATTTCTGGACATGTAAATATAACACAGTCCATGAGATATAGGCTGGGTACTGATTGCCTCTTGAAGGAATTGGTCAGCGGCAATGAGATTGTCAAGGTAAGTCCTGGTGCAGATTCCATACTTGTAGCTCTAGGGGAACTGCTGCAAGAACTGCCCCATCCTACTCACTCCCTATGCTTGGGATCTTTGCTTAAGGCTTTCAATGCCAAGTGTGCAATCTTGTTTGTTCCAGGAGAATGTTTTCTTCAAGTCTGCTCTTTATAAGAACTCAACACTATTTTAAAATATGTAATTCCTCTTCAATGTAGTTTTAAGAAAGAAGACAAGTCCCTAAATGCCATCTTACTTGATCTCCACACGGCATTCTTTTTTCAACTTGATATGAGGCAATGGGGAGCTGGAGCTTGACACAGTAAATATAACCCAAAAATACTCAACTGGGAAACATGGAGCTATTTACACCTGAGCAGCTCTGACCCCAATGTTCTTATTTGCTTCCACACTTCTAGGTTCTCAGATGACTTTAAGGGAAGATTACAAGGCTTTTTTTATTCCATGGTCTCTTGGTCAACCCTCTGCACTGTCTACTTCACTACCCATGATTCAGACACATTAGGCTCCCTGCATTTCTCCTACCTGCAAAGTTGAACTTCACTTTATTCCTCCTTTTCTGACTTTGGACACAAACTTCTCCACACTTCAAATCTCTTGTCTTTCTTCCTAGTTAGAAATCTTGCTGATTCTCAGAGGGAGGCTTTGAGAAGTCGTGGTATGAGTTTAGGAGGAATGGTAGGGGAGGCTGGGTGTCCCAGGAGAGTGAAACTCTGCATCTTCTCTAGTTAAAGAGAACCTGGACACCAACAGCCGGGCTAATCCTGTGTCTTCCTCTCTGTTCAGAAGCTGCAAGGAAATTAAGCAGGAGGTCACTGGGGCACGAGGTGAGTGATGAAGCATTTAAAGAGCACACTGTGATCCTAACACTTGGAAGCCTACGGCAGAGGATTGAAAACTCCAAGTCAACGTGGGGAGACTCTGTCTCAGAAATGCAAACACATAACCCAGCTAGGAAATTAGGTTATGTCCTCTGGAACAGCTTTATTTATATATAGAAAATGTTACAAAATGTACATAGTGGATAAAAATTGACACAACCCATTTTAAGGGTTTTCAGGGGCAATAAAAACTTTCACAATGGAATGAATCACCACTATCCATTTCCAGAAAGTTTTCATTTCTTAAATAGAAATTCTGTAGCCACCAAGTAACAAATTCCTGTATTCCCTGTGAGCTGCTGCTCTGTTTTCTATGTCTATGAACCTGACAATTCTTGTTACCTCATCTGAGTAATCTACCTTGTTTCATTAGCATGTTTCATAGTTCACATGTGCTGTAGAAGAGTTAACTTACTTTTAAAAGATTTATTATTGTTAATTATTATTGTTATTATTACATAGATGAATGTGTCTATGTTTGGGAACATGTACATCTATGTGCAGGTATTGCAGGTAGATCTTAGAGCTATTCCAAAACCAGAAATGGACAATGAGCCTGCACACAGAAGGACTGTGGATTGGTTCTCTCTACAGATGGCCTCTATTTCCTCCACACAAAGAATGGTGTCATCTACCAGACCTTCTGTGACATGACCACTGCAGGTGGTGGATGGACCCTGGTGGCCAGTGTGCACGAGAACAACATGCGTGGGAAGTGCACGGTGGGCGATCGCTGGTCCAGTCAGCAGGGCAACAGAGCAGACTACCCAGAGGGGGATGGCAACTGGGCCAACTACAACACTTTTGGGACTGCAGAAGGGGCCACAAGTGATGACTACAAGGTAGGTACGCTCTGTAGTCACTTGGGAAAGCGTGAGGATGTGAGTGTAGCTCAAGGATGCCATGGAGAGGTGGGAAGGTTGTTCTTCAACACAGGGCTGAAGAAATGAAAAGTACTTACTTTGAATCCTTCCGAGTACGCTTTTCGGTAAGGAGGTGGTGGTGGTGGGACCACTGCCATTGCAAATGAGGGCATCTGAGTACGGCTGTCCCTCTGTCCACCCGCAGCCCGGAGATATCAGCTCTGCTGAGGACTGTGCAGGAGGGTATTTGCTTAGTGAAATCTCCTGGTCTGGTCAGGCTCAGTGTTGGTTGTTTTCCAGAACCCTGGCTACTTCAACATCCAGGCTGAGAACCTGGGGGTTTGGCATGTGCCCAACAATAGCCCCCTGCAAAATTGGAGGAAAAGCTTCCTGCTGAGGTACCACACCTACAGTGGCTTCCTGCAGAACATGAGTCATAATCTGTTTGGTCTGTACCAGGTACTCAAAACTGCTAACTGAGACTGCTTTTCATGGGTATGGAGAGAAAGCCAGGTGTTTGGGGTTCTGTGGGTTGTGTTCCATATTTCCCTTATTCTAAAGAGCAATGAGCCAAGGAAGGCAAAGTGTAGGTGTGTGTGGAAAAGAGGAGAGAAGTCGGAAGGGGGAGTGAAGAGAAGATAAGAGGAGGAAGGGGTCTAGAGTTTCAGAGAGACAGAAACAGTAGAAAGGATTCCTTCTTGTCTAAGTAGTTGGGATACAATCTCAGATCCGTTTAATTCTCTGTAGATGGTAATGTTCCTGTGAGTGCCAATCCTTACCTAGTGGCTTCTTTTGTTCCTTCTAGAAGTATCCAGTGAAATATAATGGAGGGAAGTGTTCTACTGATAATGGCCCAGCAATACCTGTGATCTATGACTTTGGTGATGCTCAGAAGACAGCCTCTTATTACTCCCCCAATGGCCAAAGTGAGTCTCTAATGCTCCTGAATCCTCTGCAGGACACGTGATAAACTCAGTTGTGATATGTAACAGTCATTTACCATCCACCACAGCCTGCTTCTCTTCTGTGAGAGTTTGTGTTTTGTTTCATTCAGTTGATTGCCCTTGGGCTCTCAACTATCACTAACCCATTTTACAGATTAGGAGACTGGAACACTGAAGTCTGTGAACTTGCCTGAGATCACAGGGAATAAGCAGAAGAGTTGGCATTTGCATTGGGGAAGCATGGTTCCAGAATCTGCTTTTAGCAACTCTATTATCAGTCAGAGGTTTCTTAGGAACAGACCAGGTCCATGTGCACAGGGCTGAACAACAGGAAAAAAAATAGTGTTATATTTCTGTTTTGAGGGGTGACTGACATGTTGTTTGATGTAAATACAAGTAAGACACATGCCCTTTATAAATGTTAATCCTGACCTGTATAATTCAAAGCTCTTCTTATTTATTCTTAGAATGTAAGGCTTTAAAGAAAAGTTAGCAATGTCAATGTAAACAGGACGAAAATGAATGCACTTACCAACTGCTGTGACAAACCCCAGGAGATATTCAGTAGAGACCTTGCTGTATCAGAAATTTCTCCATTCAAGCTCTGGCAGATGGGGAGCCTTTTAACAACTGGCTCTTGTGGTCTGTGAATAGAAGTAGGTGAGGCTCCCCTAACGGATCTGATATTTTAAGCTGTATATCCTGAACCTAGCACCACCAAACCCTGGTCTCACAGCTACTTCTAGAATTTTCCTTGAATGATGTTTCCTGTCTTTTGTTTTCAGATGAATTCACAGCAGGATACATCCAATTCAGAGTGTTTAATAATGAGGGAGCAGTCAACGCCTTGTGTGCTGGAATGAAGGTCACTGGATGTAACACTGAGTTTGTGAGTCTGTGTAGTGACCAAAGAAGTCCGTGAATAAGACTTAAGTTGCCTGAGTGTATCTGTGAATACTGAGTATGGGAGACAGCCATGTTAGTGTGTGCACCTTTATGAACATGTGACATTTTCCTGTGCCATACTTTGTCTCAGGGACTAGAGGATCTATCTAGATACAGATATTCTGTCTTGTTGAAAACCAGAGTCGACATTATAGACTTCTAATGAACTATGACTGTCTGCTTAGCCTTTAGGATAAAACACTCATTACCTCGAGTCAGGATGACACTTGCAATCAGGAAGTCCTGTGGGAGCCTTTGGGGGCTGAGATTGCTAGGGAGTCACTCCCCATCCAGGATTTAGCTTTTAGAGTAAAACACATCTCCTATCTAGTCCTTTCCAGTGTTTGTACAGATTTTCAGTTTTAAGTAGTGACTAGGAGAGTCCTGGATATCTGGTAAACCTCACCCAGGCCATTCTCCTCTCTATTACAAGGAATTTCTCTTGTTGGATGTTGGTATATCAACTAAGTGCCAAGGCAGGTGCACTAAATTCCACTGCAGCAATATGATGCCCCCCGAAGCATGTGATCATTAGATTCATACTGTTTTATTTTCTTTCTAATAATTTGTGACAAAGGCACACTGGCCATAGGGAAAGCTGTAACGAGTTAGAATGTTCTGGCCAATCATGGTGATACACATCTTTAATTCCAGCACTCAGGTGGTAGAGACTCTGTGAGTTTGGGGCCATCCTGTTCTACATAGTGAGTTCCAGGCCAATAAGACCTACATAGTAAGATCCCATCTAAAAAAAAATAGCATGTTCTTTTGGGATCCAGACCTCCTCAAAGTAACAATCTGAGAAAAGGGTTGTCAGCTCCTGGCAGGTGATCCTAAAGATCTCAGTGTCCATTCATTCCTCGGTCATTAGCGTGTCCTTTACCTGGTCAAGATGAGGCAGCTTCTGGTCAAGGTGGACCTTGGGACTGTGGTGTGCAGTGATGAAATAGGGAGAGCATGTGGTGTTGAGAGAGTAGCAAGCTGCTTCTATTTTGGTATGTAACACGAATATGGGATACTGGAAGAACTCATTTTGGAAATGTCCAATGTTAATGAAAAGATCAAGAAACAACTTTTACATCACACCAGTGGTTTTGGGATTGTACAAGGGATAAGCACATAAGATAGACTTGAGCATTCTTATTTTACTTTTTAAACAAACTATTTTATTTTACATACCAATCCCAGTTTCCTCTCCCTCCCCACTTCCTGGTCCCTGCCACCTTCCTCTCTCCCCATCCCCCACCTACTCCTCAGAGAATTCTTTTTTTTTTTTCCAGAAATGACACTGTGGCCTAGTGATGACAGATTCTCTTGGGGGGGGGGAAATCTAAGCATAAGGAAATAAGCATTAGGATGGCTTCCATGGTCCAAATGAGAGTCTGGTGAAGTGTGATGGAAATTTGGAGCAAGGGTGGGCACTAATAAGTTCCAATGATTTTAAATTTATTAATAATTTAACACAGAGAATGTGAGGAAAAGTCATTTTGAATAATTCCATCGTTTGCATATGAGTAGGTTAACATCATATAGTAAGCTAAGATGTCTGGATGCTGAATATGTTTATGATCAAGTAGGGATATATAGTCATATGATGCTAGATTTCTAAAACACTTACTTGAACTCATTTGTATGCACGTACATGTGTATTCAACTGATCACAGAGTTCAACAGGACACAGTAGATTCCTGGAAACTGAAGATAAAGTCTTTTGATTGTGTGCTAGGATCTGATAAGGAAGCTGGGATCTTAAATTTCATTCTCTGATAGTGTCATAAGATGTTTAAACCCTGGGGCCATCTCACCAGCCCCTATGTTACTAGCTTGTTTGGGTGAGATTTTTTTTGTCTTGTTTCAGATATTTTTATATTATATGTTTGAACGTTCTACCTGCACATATGTATGCATGTGTATTACTTGAGTTCCTGGTGCCCTTGAGCCAGAAGAGGGCATTCTATACCCTGGAATTGGAGTTACAGTGGTTGTCAGCCCCATATGAGTTCTGGGACCCAAACCTGGTCAATTGCAACAGGAGCAAGTGCTCTTAAACACAGAACTATCTCTCCAGTCTCAATGTTACATGCGTTGATCATTGATGAACTTTGAATGTGATAGCGATCCCACAAGATTTGAATTGTCTACAAGCATCATAGTCATTCTAGCTTGTGTAAGCACAGCCTATGATGCTCACAATGACAAAACTTTCAAAGAATTTCCCAACAAAAATCCCCATTTTAAGTGATGTGTGGTTGTAAGTAGCTGTGCTTTTGTTTGTTTGTTTGTTGCCATGTGGAATGTGAAGACCCCGAGTAGTGATTCTAATTGGCAGTCCAATCTTTAAATCTTAAACTTAAGAAACATCTGGATTGGCGAAAAGGATTTAAAACCTTCAGTGAATTGTTCATAACAAAAGCTAAAGGGAATAACACAAAGTATAAGACTGTTGTAAATGTGTCCCTCTGAGAAGTAACACTTAAGGAATCCATGAAGGAAAAGTCTAGCCAGAGAACCTGAGAACAAAGGTTCAGAGAAGTTGAAGGAAAGGTAGAAAGAGATACTGATGCCACTAAAACCAATGGGAGGAGGGGTTATGGTTCAAATAGATGAATACTGCCAAAAGAGAGTCTGATGAGGGACAAGGAGTCACACTGAACTTGGCTGAGATGTCTCTGGGCTCCTTAGCTGTATTAGCCAGTTTTTAGCCCTGTGATAAATACCAGAGAGAAGCAATATATGGAAAGAAGTGTGCTGGCTAGACCTATGGCAGCATGATGCAAGCTGTAGTCATCTGAGATAAGGGAACCGCAATTAAGAAAATGCCTCCATAAGATCAGGCTGTAAGGCAAGCCTGTAGAGCATGTGCTTAATTGCCAATTAAAGAAGGAGTCCCAGCCCATTTTGGGTGGTGCCAATCTTAGGCTGGTGGCCCTAAGTTCGGTAAGAAAACAGAAGAGCAAGGCATGAGGAGCAAACCATAAAACTACACTTATCCGTGGTCTCAGCTTGAGTTTCTGCCACCAGGAACCCCACTGAGTTTCTTCAATGATGAACAGTGATGTGAAAGGATGAGTCAAATAAACTCTTTTCTCTCCAAGTTGCTTTGGTCATGATGTTTTATCACAGTAATAGTAACCCTGACTAAGACAAAAGGCTTCATTATCTTGACGGTTTCTGAGATTTTAACCTGTGGTCATTTGGCTCTATTGCTTTTAAATCGATAGTGGGGTAGAAATATCATGCAAGAAAGTCTCATCAGAGCAAGATGGATCACTTCATACTGGCAAGGAGTCAGGAAAGACCAGGAAAGGCCAAAGCAAGATACTCTTCAAAGCATGCCACTCACTCCTTCAGTGTGACCCCACCCCATTTCCAGCTTCACCACCTTCAAATAGTCAGTTCAAAACAGTGACTCCATTAGTCATTAACTAAATGATGAAGGCAGGGTCCTCATATGTAGTCCCTTCCCTAATGTTCTGCCTTTGAATGTTACTTATCTTGTGGATCAGGTCTTCAGTATCTAACATTTTTCGATAGGGAACTTTATATCCGAACTGTAACACTTCTCATTGCTACTTTCTCCCCCTGTTTTCCAGCACTGCATTGGTGGAGGAGGATACTTCCCAGAAGGTAACCCCATGCAGTGTGGTGACTTCTCTGCATTTGATTGGAATGGATATGGAACTCACAGTGGGTACAGCAGTAGCCGGGAGATAACTGAAGCAGCCGTGCTTCTGTTCTACCGTTGAGAACTTTGTGGTGTGGGACCCAGACTTCTCCAGTCTGTGGACTCACATGCACAGAAAAAATATTGCCTAGTAGCTAGAATGCTAATGACATGGGAAAGGACAATAAATTATGTCTATTGCATGCTTGGGTGTCATTGTGAATTCTTTTGTTCAGAGATAAGAGATTTCAAAAGAGTTTCTGCTGCCCTTTTTGATTCTTTTGGATTATTAGGACTGGGAATCCTGATACAGCAACACCCTTTTTAAAAATGTATTCTTCTCTCATATATTACATCCTGACAGCCTCCCCTCCCTCCTCTCCTCTCAGTCCCTCCCTTATCCAGCTCTCCTCTACATCCTATCCTACTCCATTTCTATTCAGATAAGGGTAGTCTTCCCAGGACACAGTCCCCTCATATTAAGACTGGACAAGGGAACCCAGTAGCAGGAAAATGTTGTGGGATATTCCTTTACACTGTGTGAAGATATGTTACCATGAGTGGTTTAATAACAAACTAAATGACCAATAACTAGGCAGGAGCTGTAGAAGGGACTTCTGGACAGAGAGAGTGCTGGGAAGAAGTAAGGCAGAGTCTCCAGATGAACCCAGAAGAAGTCAGACGTGAAGGAGGAGAGGTAAAAACCATGAGCCATGGGATAGCCCATAGATTAGTACAAATGGGTTCATTTAAGTTATAAAAGCTAGTTAGGGACAAGCGTAAGCTAAGGCTAAGGTTGAATCATTAATAGTAAGTCTCTGTCATTTTTTGTAATGTGGCAGCACAAAGAAAAATCTGTTCATATAATGGCATCTAGCATGGGGTCACATATTTCCACATAAGAAGTGGCAAAGCTGTAAAAGAGCTTTGAAAGCCAAACACAGTTCCACCATCTCCCATTTGGGCTGCATTACAGAGATGTGTGTCCCCGCAGCTGCTTACGGGCCTGAGCCTCAAGTACACCATGAGATGTGCAGTGGGTTTAAGGTTTGACTCACTTAGGCAGAGAATGATACAGGTACCTTGTAAGCAAAGTCCAGAGAATAAAAGATGGTATAGGCAGTCATATAAAAAATAAATAGTTTAAAAATAATAAAAATAAAGTCTTTAAAGAAAAAAACAAAGTTAAAAATAAGCCTTGTAAGAATGGGAAATATTATAATTATAAAAGTGACCCCAAAATTCTACCAAGAAACTGCTACAGCTCACAAACGCCTTCAGTATTATGAAAGGAAACAAGATCAACTCAAAAAAAAATTAGTAGCCCTCCTATACACAAATGATAAAAGGGCTGAGAAAGAAATCAGAGAAATATCACCCTTCACAATAGTCACAAACAACATAAAATATCTTGAGGTATTGCTTGCCAAAGAAGTGAAAGACCTGTACAAAAAAAAAATTTCTTTGAGGAAAAAAATTGAAAAAGATATCAGAAAATGGAAAGATCTCCCATGTTCTTGGATAGGTAGGATCAATATAATAAAAATGACAATCTTTCCAAAAGCAATCTACAGATTCATTGCGATCCCCATCAAAATCCCAGCACAATTCTTCATAGACCTTGAAAGAACAATACACAACGTCATATGAAAAAACCAAAACCACAGGATAGCCAAAACAATCCTCTACAATAAAGGAGCTTCTGGAGGCATCACAATCCCTGACTTTAAGTTTTATTACAGAGCTATAGTAATGAAAACAGGCTGGTATTGGCATAAAAACAGACAGATTGACCAGTTGAATTGATGACCCTGATATAAATCCACATGTTTATGCACAACTGATTTTTGTCAAAGAAGCTAAAGTTATACGATAGAAAAAAGAAAGCATTTTCTATAAATAGTGCTGGCATAAAAGGATGTCAACACGTAGAAAAAAGCAAATAGACCACACCTATCCCCTTGCACAAAACTCAAGTCCAAATGGATCTGATACATCAACATAACACCAACCACACTGAACCTCATAGAAGAGAAAGTGGAAAGTAGCCTTGAATGCATGGGCACAGAGCCAACTCCCTGCATATGAACCCAGTAGCACAGACACTGAGCACAACAATTAATAAATAGGACCTCCTAAAACTGAGATGCTTCTTTAAGGAAAAGGACACAATCAATATGACAAAATAGCAGACTACAGAATGGGAAAAGATCTTCACGAACCCCACACTACACAGAGGACTGATCTCCAAAATATATAAAGAACTCAAGAAACAGGATATTAAAATATCAAATGATTGAAAAATGGGGTACAGATCTAAACAGTGAATTCTCAACAGAAGAATCTCAAATGGCCAAAACATAATTAAGGAATTATTGAGCATCTTTAGCCGTCAGGAGAATGCAAATCAAAACGACTCTGAGATGCCATCTTACACCAGTCAGAATGACTAAGATAAAAAACACCAATGACAGCTTATGCTAGAGAGAATGCGGAGTAAGGGAAACACTCCTTCATTACTGGTGGGATGCAAACTTGCACAGTCACTTTGGAAATCAGTATGGTTTCTCAGAAAATTGGGAATCAATTCATGTCAAGACCCAGCAATACCACTTTAGGCAAATATCCAAAGGATGCACACTCATATCACCAGGACATTTGCTCAACCATGTCCATAGTAGCATTATTATTCATAATAGTCAGAACCTGGAAACAATGCCCCTCAACCAAAGAAAGGATAAAGAAATTGTGGTCCATTTACACCAAGGAGTACTACTCAGTGGTTAAAAAAACAATGACATCTTGAAATTTGCATGCAAGTGGATGGAACTAGAAAAAAAAGTATCCTGAGTGAGGTAACACAGACCTAGAAAGACAACCATGGCATGTACTCACTCTTAAGTGGTTATTAGATGTAAAGCAAAGGATAGAAGCTGGGTTACAAGAAGAACCCTAAGAGAGATATACATGGATTTCCTCTGGTAAGGGGAAATAGACAAGTTCTCCTGAGAAAATTAGGATCATTAAGGGAGGGGAGGGAAGAAGGGGAACAGGAGGAAAGGAGAGGGAGGAGGAGAACATGAGAGAGTGGGATGGTTGAGATGAGGGAAGGACAGAGGAGAAGAGCCAGGAAAGTGATATCTTGATTGTGGGAGCCATTATGGGGCCATCATGAAAACTGGCACCAGGGAAATTCCCAGGAATCCACAGGGATGACCCCAGCTAAGAACCTAAGCAATAGTGGAGAGGGTGCTTGAACTGACCTTCCCCTGTAATCAGATTGATGACTACCTTAACTGTTATCATAAAACCTTCATTCAGCAGCTGATGGAAGCAGATGCCGAGATCCACAGCTAAGCACTGGGCCAAGCTTCCAGAGACCATCCCAAGAGAGGGAGGAGCAATGCGCAATGGGATCAAGACCATGATGGCAATACCCACAGAAACAGCTGACCTGAGCTAGTGTGAGCTTACTGACTAGACTGACAGTGGGGGCAGTATTGCAGCAGAGTGCAGCCCCAGGGTCCTGTCCTGACCTAAGCCTGGCTGAAGGCTCACACGTTGTGGGTCCTCTTGGTGAGCTGGGACTCCTCATCTATCAGCTTGGAATTGAGGTGTTCCTTGTAGGCCAGGTTGTCTCCAGGCCACTTAGTGATTATCTGCTTCTCACAGACACAAATTTCCTGTGCATCCTACTGGATGAGTCTGAAGTCGTGGCTGACTAACATCTTACCACCTTCAAACTCATTGGTAGCATCTGCCAGTGCATCAATGGTCTCGATGTCCAGGTGATTGGTAGGCTCGTCCAGAAAGAGCATGTGAGGGTTCTGCCAGGGCAGCCAGGTCAGACACGCTCAGCACTTCTGCCCATCCGAAAGGTTCCAGACTGGGCTCAGCTGCTGTTTCCCAGTGACACCATATCTCCTAATGATCTTCCTCATCTCCTCCTTCTCCTTGATTTCTGGGTAGCACTTCATCATATACTCCAATGGTGAAAGGTCCAGGTCCAGCTGCTCCTATAAGTGCTGATGGTAACATCCTGTCTTGGCATGAGAATGCTTCCGGATCATTCCTACCGGATGATCTACCCTATCATATGTGGGTAGACATGAGACTGTTTCCGGGTAATTTCATCTGTGGGTAGAAGCTCTCCGGTTATCAGCTTCAAAAGAGTGGACTTCCCTGCACCGTTGGGTCCTACCAAGGCCACCCGTGTGTCAGGGTCGGTGCCAAACTCTAGATTATTGCAGATGCAAGGCCCATCTTTTGTATACTTGAAGCTCATGTTCTGCACCATAATGATGGTGAAAATAAAAGAACAGCGTCTTGTCACTCACCACTTTTTCAGTCAGTCCTGATGCCATCATTTTCTGTACTGTTTTCTCTTTGCTTTGAGCCTTCCAGGACAGCTTAGTACTGCCGTGGTCAAGCTTGGCAATGTAGCTCTTCATGTGTGCAATCTGGTCATGCTCCCAGTGAAACCTCTTCATCTGGTTCTCCTCCGGCTCCAGCCGTGTCTTCACAGACTGATCATAATTACCCATGTGATACATCAGTTTCTTGTTGTGCATGTGGATGATATTGGTACAGTCCCCATTCAAAAAGCCCTGGGAATGGAACACAAGGACCAGGATGGGCTTGGAGGTCTTAAGTTCCTCCTCCAGACACGCACAAGCATCCAGGCTCTTCCACAAGGAGCATGAAGGACCGAATAAAGAGGGCTCTGGCGAGAGCAAGCCACTCTCATTCGCCAGCCACAACTCAAGTCTTTCAGCTTCTTGCATTGCATGGCAGGTGTAAAACCTAATCCATGTAAGACCCTTGAGGTCCTCATCTCAGCTTGGTCGGCATTCAGCTCTTCCTGTCACTCATAGAGTTCCATGAGCTTCTCACACTCCGCAAATTCATGAGCTAAGCGCTCAGCCTCCCTCTCCAGAATGACCCACTCTGTGTCCACCTTCATCACACAATGCAAGGGTGTGTTTGTTTGTTTGTTTGTTTTCCCTAGGAGGCATCTCGCGAGTCCAATGGTAGATGCCTATGTGCTAGGGGATGGGAATTTTACGTTTCCCAATAGCAGAGAGCAGCATGGGCTTTCCAATTCCTTGTAAGCCAGTTTAGTTTAGTTTAAAGGGCCTGCGCTTAGTTCCAGTTTGGAACTAAACTGGGCAGCTCTTGACCATGAAAGATGAGTGAGAGGTTGATAATGTGGACAGGAGTACTGTTGGGGTGAGACCAGGACACCGGGTCCACATGTTGGGAAAAGACCCTTCTCCCCCGCACCTGCTCTCTGCCGGATTAAAATAAACTTCATCAGGGTTAAGTAGTGCTTTCCAAGTCATTGCCTTAGAGGCCCAGGGCCTCCTGTAATTTTCAGGCTGTTCTGCAAAAGATGCAGCTCCTGACTTGTTACCAGGACAAGGACCTTTTATAGAAGACATTCTATTCAAGGGAATTTCTCACATTCCTCTGTTTTATGGACCTAAAGTCTACCACAGTGGATGCATTGTGCTAGGCTTCAGGTCTTGCATAGACTCGCAAAATGGGCACCTGCGATTCAAGGCCAGATCCTCAAACATCCTTGGGCTGCCTTTTACAAAGTCTTTTTAAATTAAAGTTATCTGACACCATATGTCCTTAACACCTTTTTTTTTTTTTTTTTTTTTTTTTTGCAGGCAAGGGAACAAGTAAACAAAACCCCTATATGCTCATGGTTTCTGGATACTGTCCCGCTCCCATTCCCCCTCCCAACCCTTCTTCCCACTTCCCTTACTGTTTGCTGTTTGTCTACATTCCTGGCATGTGACCTGGTTACACTGGGATTCTCCCGGCAATGGATCCATTCCCACTGTCCTCCCACTCTGCATTCCGTCCTTGTCCTTCTGTCCCCCTCACAGCATCTGCTGATCTGGTCCTCACTGGGACCACGTGTGTGCTCACCTGGCTTTTGCTGCCTACTCTAGTGTTTTCAAATTGGTCAGCTGATACAGTTTTGTCCATCTGTCTGTTATGTATATGTGCAAATAATGTGGCCACAGTATGCTTGCTTTATGTCTATGTGTGTAGTATGTGTGCTTGTTTTAAAAACTGTAAAACTTGTAAGCCCAGATTACAACATCTCTGGAAAAACACAAACACATGGATAGCCACCATTTTTGGTTGAAGTCAAAACAGAAGCCTCAGCACCATCTTTGGTAAGAGTCCCTATGTGTTCTGGACCTACCAAGGAGACATTCTACCTCCAATATACTTTGGCTTACTAAAATATTCCTTCTAATCTTCTTGCTTCTATTGACATTGATAAGCTGTAACTGATTGGTTAACTATACATCTAAATTTAACTTATATCTAATTTACATATACCTGACAGGTAATGGTACCCTGACTCTCAAGTACCTTTCCACAGCATCCTATAGCTCCTGCAACAAGATGCATAGTTGCAAAAGACCTTCTTCCTGGAGGCTTGCCTTTAAAAACCACCCATACAGCAAAAAAGCTGCCTGGAAATGGATGGCGCTACTCTGGAGGATCAACCATCTCATCCTGCTAAGACAGGTAGACTGAACCCTACCTACCCTCATGGGAAAATCTGTCAGGCCTCCAGGGCCCAGCAACCACAGGCTAGTCCTGCTTCTAAGGCTGGTGTTTGCAAAGACCACAGATAGACTTGGGATGCATGAACAGCTGGGAAAGCTGTCTCGCTTCTACTCCTTGATGTATCCCTCTCAGATCTGTCTAGTGGCGTTTGATGACTTAAGGTACTGGTACCTCACTACTACATCAGTTAAATTTCCTGCTAAAAATATAGACAGGTATGCCTCTTTCACAGGTTTCAAACTCCAGAATTAACAGATTTCAGATATATCTTCAGAGGTTCAGAGTTTTCAATTTCCTTTAATTGTCTTCAAAAATGTTCATGCCTTTTAACCTTTTGCTATGTCATAGTCTTTTGCTATGACACCAAGATGTAAATCTGTTCTATCTATCTTACAGATACCCGCAGGTTCCTTAGAGAAGTTCTACTGCTGTATCAAGAAATCTGGTATGGTTAAAATATACAGTCTCCAGAGCCTATTTTGACCCCACCCATTTTCAAGCATTTTTTACAGCTCACTCCTGCTGTCTGGGCTGAGACCAACCTGCAGAGGATTCTCCAGATAATGCCAGCACCTACACTAGCTCACCAGCTCCTGGGACTTCACCATTGATTCCACCTCTTCAGGCTCAAATGGATACCTACCGAACAACTAAAATCTGGCTTTAAACAGTATATCTGTTCTTATCTCACTCATTCACCCTTGCCTCACCTCTACAACCAGGGCACTTCGCCATACCATTCTTTCTAGCAGTTAATCACCCATTCCACGGTAGCCCTGTCATAGGGCCGGTAATAACAATCTATTTTTACCCTAGTAACCTTGAAATTACATGGCACAAGTGAGAAGGAAACACAGAACACACAACAAACCCGCTTAGGAGTTTATTAGAGGGGTGTGCACAGGCCTGGGAAGTCAGTGTGCAGAGAGAGAGAGGAAGATGGCACGTCCAGCTTTTAAAAGCTGCCTAGTGCATGTGCACAGGGGGTTGACGTGGGTACGCATACACAGATGATGGGGCTCACACATGTGTGCAAGGGCTTAGCTGAGTCATACGTGGATGTAACCACGCATGCGCACAAGGGCTTAGCTGAGTCATACATGGATATAACCAGGCATATGCCCAAGGGCTTAGCAGAGTCATATGTGGATGATGTAATCCATGCATGCATGCAAGGGCTTAGCTGCCTCAGTCCAGACTCCACCCCCGCGGAAGCCCACCAAATGATGACCCCTCTCCAGAGATACTCCAAACCATGCCCATGGGGTGTTTAAACTGTTCCCAAGAGAACAAACAGGTGGTTTTCCGGGCTTCCTTTCCCATCTCCTCTCTGTGGGGCTGAAAAGCCATCCAGAAGCATTGATATCCATTAAATGTGGGCTTTTTCTAATTTGGTTTGATTTGGTCTAAATTGTATTGTTGCATTGGTGGAGAGGCTTATTGGGGTGCAGAAACTTTACAAAAAGAATAGTCTGATCTAATGTGATCTCTGAAGTCTCCAGAAGAGGATGGGATTGCAAAACAATGATTCCACCGAGACTATGGTAATGCCACTTAGCTAACAAACCCCACCTAAAGGTTGACTTTGGACTACAAACTGCTTAGCAAAGTTCCAAGGTGGCTAGCTGAGATGATCCAGCCTCACAGACTACTCTAGCCAGAACTTGAGACAAGCCCTGCATTTTCCCATTACACAGACACTGGACAGCAAATGATACAGCAAGATTTTCCAGGACATGATAATTAAACCAAAATTTTTCAGGGTCTGATCAAAATACTGTTACCCACAGACAAAAGGAAGCAATTTTAAGAACATTATGTCCGCATTCCGAAGAGGTGGGGTGGGTGGTTTTTGGTCATTCAGCGGGTTATGGATATTTGTCATTATTTATGAGAGGTTGGTTACAGGTTGTTATTGGTAATGTCAGGAAAAAGCTGAACAAAGGATCTCATTATAAAATGAAAAAGGGGAGATATAGAGATACAATAAAAGATAGGCTATTTAGTCTACTTTTAATAAAAAAAACAACTACTACTTTTATTTTTATTTTTTTTTTATTAAATTATAAAAGTTTCCATTTCAGCCCCTCCTCCCAACACCCTCCCACTTCCCCCACTCCATCTCCTCCTCCCTCTCCATCCCCTAGAGCAGTCAGGGTTTCCTGCCCTGTGGGAAGTTCAAGTACCTCCCCTCTCCCTCCAGGTCCAGGGAAGGTGAGAGTCCAAACAGACTGGAGCGCCAAAATCCAGTATATGCAGAGGAAGCAAGTCCCAGTGTCATTGTCAATGGCTTTTCAAAAAGGCTCCGGGCCAGCCACATTCAGAGAATCCGGCCACATTCAGAGAATCTGGTTGGATCACGTCCTCTTTCAGTTCCAGTCCAACAGGCCTTGGTGAACTCTCATTATATCAGTCCCCTTGTATCAGTGGGTGCTCGCATCCCTCGCAGTCCTGATTACTTTTGTATTTTCTTCATCCTTCTGCTCCTCATTTGGACCGTGGAGTGCTCAGTTCGGTGTTCCAATATGGGTCTCCATCTGTATCGCCATCCAACGTCGGATGAAGGTTTCCTGTGCCCTTGCCTTCTTTGCTCACGTTCTCTTTCCTTCTGCTTCTCATTTGGATCTAGGGAACTAGGTCCAGTGTTCCAACGTGGTTCTCCGCCTCCATCTCCATCCATCACCAGATGAGGGTTCTATGGTGACATGCAAAATATTCATCAATATGGTTGTGGGCCAAGGCCGGTTCAGGCACCCTCTCCTCTGTCCAGAGAACCATCTGGGGATCTCCCCTTGGACCGGGGATCCCCTTTATAATCAAGTCTCTTGTAAACCCTAAAATGATTCCTTTAGTTGAGATATATACTTGCCTGATCCCATATCCATCCTTCCTCCCTCCCCCCCATCCCAGTCCCCCGATCTTTCCCCAGTCCTCCCCTACTCCCTTCTCTCTAACCCTCTCCCTTACTGACAACCCTCCCACCCCCCCATGCACCCGAGGTTACCTGGGACTCTTGTCTATTTCCTACCTCCTGGCGGATAGCTAAATAATCTTCATCAGGTTCATCTTCTAATTTAGCTTCTGTAGGATCACGAATAATAGGCTCAAAGACCTTTAATTATGGTTAGAATCCACTTATGAGTGAATACATACCGTGTTCCTCTTTTTGGGTCTGGCTTACCTCACTCAGTAAAGCGTTTTCTATTTCCATCCATTTGCATGCAAAATTAAAGATGTCATTGTTTTTTACCGCTGAGTAAAACTCTAATATGTGTATGTTCCACACCTTTTTTAACCATTCTTCTATTGAGGGGCACCTAGGCTGTTTCCAGGTTCTGGCTATTATGAATAGTGCTGCTATGAACATAGTTGAACAAATGCTTTTGTAGTATGTTAGGGAATCTCTAGGGTATATTCCCAAGAGTGGAATTGCTGGGTCCTGAGGGAGGTTGACTCCCAGTTTCCTGAGAAACCGCCACACTGATTTCCACAGTGGCTACACAAGTTTGCATTCCCACCAACAATGGATGAGTGTTCCCCTCATTCCACATCCTCTCCAGCATAGGCTATCATTGGTGTTTTTGAGTTTGGCTATTCTCACAGGTGTAAGATGATATCTCAAAGTTGTTTTGATTTGCATTTCCCTGATCGCTAAGGAGGTTGAGCATGACCTTAAGTGCTTTTTAGCCATTCGAAGTTCATCTGTTGTGAATTCTCTGTTCAGTTCAGTACCCCATTTTTTAATTGGGTTAATTAGAGTTTTAGTGTCTAGTTTCTTGAGTTCTTTGTATATTTTGGAGATCAGACCTTTTTCTGTTGAAGGGTTTGTGAAGATCTTTTCCCAGTCAGAAGGTAGCCTTTTTGTCTTACTGACAGTGTCCTTTGCTTTACAGAAGCTTCTCAGTTTCAGTAGGTCCCATTTATTTATTGTTTCTCTTATTGTCTGCGCTCCTGGGGTTCTGCATAGGAAGTGGTCTCCTGTGCCTATATCTTGTAGACTACTTCCCACTTTCTCTTCTATCAGGTTCAAAGTGGTCGGATTAATGTTGGTGTTTTATCCATTTGGACCTGAGTTTTGTGCATGGTGATAGATATGGATCTATTTTCATTCTTCTACAGGTTGACATCCAGTTATGCCAGCACCATTTGTTAAAGATGCTATCTTTCTTCCATTGTATAGCTTTAGCTCCCTTGTCAAAAATCAGGTGTTCATAAGTTTGTGGGTTAATACTTGGGTCTTCTATTCGATTCCATAGGTCGACTTCCCTGTTGTTATGCCAATACCAAGCTGTTTTCAATACTGTAGCTCTATAATAGAGTTTGAAGTCAGGGATGGTAATGCCTCCAGAAGTTCCTTTATTGTATAAGATTGTTTTGGCTATCCTGGGTTTTTTGTTTTGCCATATAAACTTGATTATTGTTCTCTCAAGGTCTGTGAAGAATTTTGCTGGGATTTTGATGGGAATTGCATTGAATCTATAGATTGCTTTTGGTAGAATTGCCATTTTTACTATGTTGATTCTCCCAATCCAAGAGCAGGGAAGGTCTTTCCATTTTCTGGTATCCTCCTCAATTTCTTTCTTCAAAGACTTAAAGTTCTTGTCAAATAGGTCTTTCACTTCCTTGGTTAGAGTTACCCCAAGATATTTTATGCTATTTGTGGCTATCATGAAAGGTGATGTTTCTCTGATTTCCCTCTCTGCTTCTTTATCCTTTGTGTATAGGAGGGCTACCGATTTTTTGGAGTTGATCTTGTATCCTGCCACATTACTAAAGGTGTTTATCAACTGTAGGAGTTCTTTGGTAGAGTTTTTGGGGTCGCTGATGTACACTATCATATTGTCTGCAAATAACGAAAGTTTAACTTCATCTTTTCCAATTCGAATCCACTTGATCCCCTTATGTTGTCTTATTGCTATTGCTAGAACTTCAAGCACTATATTGAAGAGGAATGGTGAGAGTGGACAGCCTTGTCGTGTTCCTGATTTTAGTGGAAAGGCTTTGAGTTTCTCTCCATTCAATTTGATGTTAGCTGATGGCTTGCTGTATATTGCTTTTATTATATTTAGGCATGATCCTTGTATCCCTAGTCTCTCCAACACCTTTATCATAAATGGGTGTTGAATTTTGTCAAATGCTTTTTCAGCATCCAATGCAATGAACATATGGTTTTTATCTTTCAGTTTATTTATATGATGGATTACATTGATAGATTTGCGTATGTTGAACCAACCCTGCATCTCTGGGATGAAGCCCATTGATCATAATGGATAATTTTTCTAATGTGTTCCTGGATTCGGTTTGCCAGTATTTTATTGAGTATTTTTGCGTCAATGTTCATGAGTGATATTGGTCTGTAATTCTCTTTCTTGGTTGTGTCTTTGTGTGGTTTTGGTATCAGGGTAACTGTAGCTTCATAAAAAGAGTTTGGCAGTGATTCTTCTGTTTCTATATTGTGAAATACATTAAGGAGTATAGGTATTAGCTCTTCCTGGAAGTTCTGGTAGAATTCTGCATTGAAACCATCTGGTCCTGGGCTTTTTTTGGTAGGGAGATTTTTAATAACAGCTTCTAATTCTTCACGACTGACAGGTCTATTTACATTGCTCACCTGTTCTTGGTTCAACTTTGGTATATGGTACTTATCTAAAAAAATGTCCATTTCTTTTACATTTTCCAACTTTGTGGCATATAAATTTTCGTAGTAAGATCTAATGATTCTCTGAATTTCCTCTGTGTCTGTGGTTATGTCCCCCTTTTCATTTCTGATCTTATTAATTTGTGTGTTCTCTCTCTGCCGTTTGATTAATTTGGATAGGGGTTTGTCAATCTTGTTGATTTTCTCCAAGAACCAGCTTTTTGATTCATTGATTCTTTGGATTGTTTTCTGTGTTTCTATTTTGTTGATTTCAGCCCTCAGTTTGATTATTTCCAGTCTTCTACTCCTCCTGGGTGAATCAACTTCTTTTTTTTCGAGATCTTTCAAGTGTGCTGTTAAGTCTCCAATGTGTGCTTTCTCCATTTTCTTTAATTGGGCACTTAGTGCTATGAACTTTCCTCTTAGCACTGCTTTCATAGTGTCCCATAGGTTTGAGTATGTTGTGTCTTTATTTTCATTAAATTCAAGGAAGACTTTAATTTCTTTCTTTATTTCTTCCTTGACCCAGGGGTGATTTAGTAGTTGACTCTTCAACTTCCATGAATTTGTTGGCTTCCTGGGGGTAGCACTGTTCTTGAATTCTAACTTTAATCCATGGTGGTCTGACAAGACACAGGTGGTTACTAATACTTTTTTGTATCTGTGGAAGTTTGCTTTGTTACCCAGTATGTGATCAATTTTCGAGAAGGTTCCATGAGCAGCAGAGAAGAAGGTATATTCTTTTCTATTTGGGTGGAATGTTCTATAGATGTCAGTTAAGTCCATTTGATTCAATACCTCCAATTATTCTCTTATTTCTCTGTTAGGTTTCTGTCTGATTGACCTGTCCATTGGTGAGAGAGGAGTGTTGAAGTCTCCTACTATTAGTGTGTGTGGTTTGATGACTGCCTTGAGTTCTAGAAGTATTTCTTTTACATAAGTAGGAGGCTTTATATTAGGGGCGTAAATATTCAGGATTGAGACTTCCTCCTGATGAATTGTTCCTGTTATGAGTATAAAATGTCCATCTCCATCTCTTCTGATTGATTTTAGCTTGAAGTCAATTTTGTTGGAGATTAGAATGGCCACACCTGCTTGTTTCTTAGGTCCGTTTGCTTGAAAAACCTTTTCCCAACCCTTTACTCTGAGTAAATGTCTGTCTTTGTGGTTGAGGTGTGTTTCTTGTAAACAGCAGAATGTTGGATCCTGTTTTCGTATCCAGTCTCTTAGTCTGTGCCTTTTTACAGGTGAATTGAGTCCATTAATATTAAGTGATATTAATGACCAGTGATTGTTGACTCCGTTTATTATTATTTTTTGTTTGTTTGATTAATAGAGTTTGTATGTGTCCCTTCTTTGAGTTAAGCTCGTGAAGGGTCGCTAGATGTCTGAGTTACTGTAAGCAGTGCTGGCAATGTTGGACTCCTTGGGTTGCGATTTTCCTTCTATTACTTTCTGTAAGGCTGGGTTTGTGGCTGCGAATTGTTTAAATTTGTTCTTATCCTGGAATATTTTGTTTTCTCCATTGATAGTGAATGATAGCTTAGCTGGGTATATTAGTCTGGGCTTGCATCCATGGTCTCTTAGTTTCTGCAGTACCTCTATCCAGGACCTTCTGGCTTTCATGGTTTCCATAGAGAAGTCCGGTGTAAGTCTGATAGGTTTACCTTTATAAGTTACTTGCCCTTTTTCCTTGCAGCTCTTAATATTTTTTCTTTAATCTGTATGTTTTGTGTTTTGATTATTATATGGCGAGGGGATGTTTTTTTTTTTTGATCTAGCCTATTCGGTGTTCTGTATGCTTCTTGAACCTTCATAGGGATATCATTCTTTAGATTGGGAAAGTTTTCTTCTATAATTTTGTTGAATATATTTTCTGGTCCTTTGATCTGCAGTTCTTCTCCTTCTTCAATCCCTATTATTCTTAGATTTGGTTTTTTTTATTGTGTCCCAGATTTCTTGAATGTTTTGTGATGAGAATTTGTTGGATTTGCCGTTTTCTCTGACCAGATTTGCTGTTTTCTTTGATCAGAGCATTTATTTTCTCTATGGTATCTTCAGACTCTGAGATTCGTTCTTCCATCTCTTGTATCTTATTGGTTATGCTTGATTCTGTAGTCTCTGTTCGTTTACCTAGATTTTCCATATCCAGCCGGCCCTCGTTTTGTGTTTTCTTCATTGCCTCCATTTCAGTTTTCAATTCTTGAACTGTTTCCATTACCTGTTTGATTGTTTTTTCTTGGTTTCCCAGTATATCATTCATGGATTTACTCATTTCTTCGATTTTTTTTTTATATTTTTCATCCATTTCTTTACTCATTTCTTCAATCTTTTTGTTATACTTCTCATCCAGTTCTTTAAGGGAGTTATTCATATCCTGTTTAAGGGACTCTATTGCTTTCATAATGGTATTTTTTCCCGCTTCTTCTAAATTAAGAGGTTCAAGTCCTTCTATTGTAGGGTCGTTGGGATCTGGTGTTTTTATGTTGCTTTTTAGATTGTTGGAGGAGTTCTCGCCTTGGCGTCTGCCCATCTCTTCCTTCAAATGCTCTCTACTGGATCTTCTAGTACCAGGTCAGGTTCCCTTGTTGGGCAGGGAATTCACTGACAGAAGGCCTACCTTTCCTCAGGCAGACTATTGAAACACAGGCACTCCCTACTACCGGGTTGCACTCACAACCCAGGCCCAGCGAGCAAGGGAGTTGCTCTGGGGAGATCTTGTGGCCCCAGAGGGAAGGAGGGAAGAGAGGAAGGTTTACCTGGATAGAGGCTGGGACGGGATTCGGGAGAGCTCCGCAGGGAGGAGTCGCCTCTGCCTGGTGACCAGATTGTTGAGGGGGGCGGGGAAAGACTGAATTCCTCCTAGCTGAAGTCCTCTGGCCAGGAGCAAACTCACCCCTCCTCCAATGGAAGTCTGCTAGAAGTTTACTCTCTCTTGCTGGCCAGGAATGTGATTGAGCTGAGACAGGGCTTGCCTGTCCTCAGGCAGGCTCTCAAAGCACCTGAGCTGCCCCTGCCGGACTGAGCCCACAGTCCAGGCCCAGCGTGCAAGGGAGCAGCTCTGGGGAGATCTTGTGTCTCCAGAGGGGAGGGGGGGAAGAGAGGAAGGTGTACCTGGATAAAGGCTGGGATGGGATTCAGGAGAGCTCTGCAGGGAGGAATCGCCTCTGCCTGGTGACCAGATTGTCGAGGGGGGCGGGGAAAGGCTGAATTCCTCCTAGCTGAAGCCCTCTGGCCAGGAGAAAACTCACCCCTCCTCCAATGGAAGTCTGCTAGAAGTTCACTCTCTCCTGGATAAAGGCTGGGAAGGGATTCAGGAGAGCTCCGCAGGGAGGAGTCGCCTCTGCCTGGTGACCAGATTGTCGAGGGGGGCGGGGAAAAGCCAACTACTACTTTAAATATTTTACATTGGCTTGGATTTTTGTATACTGATACAAAGTTGAGGTTATTTTTGTTATACTGTATATATGCTATAGAAATGATAGGACAAAAGGTAGTAGATTATTGAATATACTTTTAAACAAGTTAGCTACTAGTTTTAAAATTTTACATTGATATGGATTTTTGTCTATTGATATAGACTTGAAGTTATTTTTATTAGTGTAGTAGGAGCGGTGGGCTGTGTCCCACCACCCAGCTCCCGGCTAGCTTTACCCGAAATAATTACACGGAAACTGTATTCTTTTAAACACTGCCTGGCTCATTATCTCCAGTCACTTATTGGCTAACCATCACATATTGATCTAACCCATTTCTAATATCTGTGTAGCATCACGAGGTTGGGGCTTACCAGGAAGATTCTAACCCACGTTCATCTCGGAGAGGAGAGCCATGGCATCTGCCTCACTTCCCTTCTTCCCAGCATTCTGTTCTGTCTACTCCACCTATCTAAGCTGCTGTCCTATCAAAAGCCAAGGCAGTTTCTTTATTAACCAATGAAAGTAAAAAAATAGACAGATGACACTCCTACATCACATTAGAACATATAATACATACATTTCTACTCTTCTTCAAGATATTTAACAATGTAATGCAAATTTCTAGTCCTTGAAAGTTATTTTTACAAACTATTTAGGATAATAAAGAAATGCAGATTAGTAGTTAATCACCTACTACACAATCAAAATTGTCATGTTAGGTATGTTTTCAATGTCAAACAGAGATGTATTTTAGGAAGACAGATGGTCTTCAACCACTTCAGAAACATACAGAATATGTCATTTAAGATGTTTTAATAGCATAAGATTCTTTTTTCTATGACAATGAGACATGCCTGCTCTGGGCAGCACCAATCTACTTCAGAGAAGATGATGGGTATTGAAGAACTCCATATGGAGTTTACTTCTTTGTGGCCAAAGTTAGCCACTGGGCAAAAAAAATGCTCTTGCTTTGACTGCTGACAGTATGCCATCCAAACTAGACAAGTAGGACAGAAAAGAAAGTGAATGCCTTTCACTTTCACCAAAGTAAGATGGGGCATTTCTTCAAAGATTCTGCATCACAGAAAGGTTTGTCAGCTATTCTAGGCCTATAGGCTAAAGATGGATGCCCCAACATTGCAGAGGAAGCTTGGGTGACTGTCCAGGCAGTCATCTGTAATTTATTATTTTTGGAAATCATTTGCTCTATACTTCCTGTTTACTCAGCTACTATTATATCCTTCTCAGGTTTCTGAGGGAGTTGAAGACTTTATAGATAAAGGATTCCTTTTTGAAAAATTAAAAAAATAAACCTACAAAAGAGGTGCAAAGTTTATAAGGTTGAGAGATATCAAAATATAGTTTTGGGTTGGTAATGCAAGTTAGGATAGAAAGAGAATTAGGCACAACACTTTGGACTCAACAAGATAGGATAGATAATAGAGTATTTTCACTGACTTTGCCAAATGTTAATGGACTAGGCATTGTTAATGTAATTATTGCCTGCATACATATTTGTATGTGGTTATTTTACCTATTGTATGTAGTTTTTCTATATTTGCTCTACTTTCGTTTACATATATATATATGTTTATATATATATTATGTATATATAATATACTTTCATTTTTTATTTTAGACAAAAGATATTTTGTTTGTATTCCAACAAATAAAACTTATCTGGAGACCAGAGGGCAGAGCTAGCCATTAGTTAACCATAGAGACCAGGCAGTGGTGGCACACACCTTTAATTCCAACACTTGGGAGGAGGAAGAAGGAAGATCAAGGGTTCAAGGCCACCCTGGGCTACACAAGATTGATCCAATTTAAAAGAGAAATAAATAGAGACAGGGAATGGTGGTTCACATCTTGAATCCCAGCACTTGGGAGTCACACATGACTAATCCTAGCACTAGGGAGGCGAAGATAGAAAGAGATACAACTGGGCAAAGAGAGGATTATAAGGCAGGAGGAGACCAGAACTCAGTCCATTTAGTCTGAGGATTCATGGAGACAGGATCTACCTACTTTAGTCTGAGAATTTGGAAGAGGTAAAAAGTCTCACTAGTGACTGGTTCCTTTACTTCTCTGATCTTTCAGCATTTAACCCTGCATCTGACTCTGGGTTTTTATTATTAAGACCAATTAGAATTTGTGCTACAATTCACAACAAAGCATTCACTCACAGGGTCTGGGGAATCAACTCATTTGGTAAAGAGCTTTTGGGTATATTAATCAGAAATCTCTAAAGGAACAGAACTGGTGCGTGTGTGGTGTGTGTGTGTGTGTGTGTGTGTGTGTGTGTGTGTGTGTGTGTTAGAGGTAGATTCATTAGAATAGCTTACAGTCTATAGTTCTAGTAGTTCCACAATGGATGTCTCCCGAGTCTCCAAAGGAAAGGCCAAGGACACTGTGGTTGTTGAGTGCATAAGCCTGGATGTCTCAGCAGTTGCAGTCTGATGCTGGAGTCCCAGAGAAAGCCTGGAGAGTTGCCATTCTTCAGTCTGTGTAGGAATCTCAAAGAAGCATGTTATATACCAGCAGAGAAATGTCTCAGCAATAGACTCTACAAACTCCCCAGAAAGAGTGAAGACAAGTAGGCAAAAAGCAAAAGCTTCCTTTTTCCATAACACTTTATGGGGCTGCAAGCAGAGGTGTGGTCTCTGTTTAGGGTGTGTCTTCTCACCTCAAATGATACAATCATGAACATCCATCACAGACACGCCCAGCTGCTTCAATTTTAGCTGATTCCAGATGTAGTCAAGTTGACAGCCAAGATTAGTTTTACACTGCTCGTGCATCAGTTTGGATCCCCCAACACACACATAAAAACATAAAAATTGGGTGGAGCAGCATGTACCTGACTCACATCTCTGAGAAAACAGAGATGGGGGATCTCTGGGCCCTGCCAGACATCCAGTCTAGCTATATGGGCAAGCTCCAGGTTGAGGTAGATTCCCTGTCTCGGTTATAAAGATGGACAGAGCCAATAAGATGACTCACTCACAACCAGGCCTAAAAATCTGAGTTTAATTCCCAGAACCCACATGGAGGAAAGATAAAACTAATTTCTCAAAATGTCCTCTGACTTCCATATACCCTTACACATACACATACACACACACCGTGAAAACAATGAATAAAAGTTATAGCACAAATAATAAAACCCCAGAGACGGATATTGGAGTTCAAGCTGAAGACAGAAAAGCAAAGCAGACAGTCATTAGAGAGCTCTTACCGCTACAAAATCTTCAGACTGAAAAGAGAGTGAATTCTTGTCTCATTCCAACTTATATTCCTCCCTAGTGCTGGAATTAAAGTTGTGCATCTCCTCCGCCTCTATGGCTAACTAGTGTGGCTGCTGGGATTAAAAGGTGTGTGCCATCACTTTTGACTTGTATGGCTGACTAGTGCAACTAGCTTTACACTCTGATCTTAAGGCAAGCTTTAGGACTTAAAACACGAATAAAATATCATGATATTTCCCTTTCTATCTAAAATAAAAAAGAAGGCTATAACTAATATAAGAAAACTATAAGCTATAAGTACAATAACTATATACAATATATAAAGACAATAAACATACCAACAATGTCTAGTGCATGTGTATTTGACAAATTCAAAGAAAATACTTCATTTATATCTTATCTTGGTGAGTCCAAATTCTTGTACCTAATTTACTTTTTCTTATAACTTTGATTACCATCCAAAACTATCTTATACTCTCTCAACCTTATACACCTTACACTTCTTTATTGGATTTCTTTTCTAAGTCTCATAAACAAGGAAAACAGTAACTATAAGGTTCCAGTCTTCAACTACTTCAGAGACCCGAGAAGGATATAATATTAACTGAGTAAGTAGGAAGTGTAAGCAAGAGACTTACAAAAAATGTAAAAAATGACAGAAAGAGCTGACTGCCTGGTCACCCAAGGATGCAATGTTGTGGCATCCATCTTTGGCCTAAAGGTCTAGAATATTCAACAGACTTTTCTGTGAAGCAGTATTTTTGAAGGACTGTTCCACCTTGTCTTGACAAGTTTTGGCAGTCACTCTCTTTTGTCTCCTACTTGTCCAATTAGGACAGCATACTACCAGCAGTTGAGGCAAGGGCATTTCTTTTCCAGTGGTTTACATTTGCCACAAATAAAGTAAATTTCATGTGGAGTTTCTTCAATGTGTACCATCTTTTCTAAAATGGATTGGTGCTGCCAGGAGCAGACATGTCTCATTGTCATAAAAAAAAAAGAACCTATGCTATTAAAACGTCTTAAATGCCATATTCTGTAGATCTCTGAAGTGTTTGAAAATGACATGTCAATCTAAAATATATCCCTGTTTGACATTGAAAACATACCTAATATGACTACAAGTTTAATTGTAATAAGTGACTAATTACTAGCCTACATTTCATTATTATTCTAAAGAGTTGGCAATAGTAACTTCCTTTTTTAATTTATTTTTTAAAACTATCTTTTCTCATTTTATATGTCACATGCTCCCTCCATCGTCTACTCAATATCACTCCCATCCTCTCCTCAGAGAGGTTAAGGCTTCCCATGGGGCATCAACAATATCTAACACATTTCTTTGAAGCAGAACCAAGACCCTACCCACTATATCTAGACTGAGCACGATATCCCTTCAAAGAGAATGGGTTCCAAAAAGCCAGTACAAATGGTAGGGATAAATCCTGTTTTCACTGCCAGTTAGCCCCACAGTCTGCCCCAGTCACACAACTGTCAACCAAATTCAGAGAACCTACTTGATCCTATGTTGGTTCCATTGCTATCAGGCCAGAGTTAGTGGGCTCACATTAGCTCAGGTAAGCTGTTTCAGTGGGTATTCCCATCATGGTCTTGACCTCTTTGCTCATATTCTCACTCTTCCCACTCTTCGACTGAACTTTGAGAGCTCAGCCCAGTGTTCCCCTATGGATCTGTGCCTCTGCTTCCATCAATTGCTGGATAAAGTTTCTATGATGACACTTAAGATAGTCATCAATCTGATACAGGGCAAGGCCAGTTCTGGCACCTTCTCCACTAATGCTTTGGGTCTTAGCTGGGATCATCCTTGTGAATTCCTGGAAATTTCCTTACTGACAGATTTCTTGGTAGACCCATGTTGGCTCCCTCAGCCAAGTTATCTCTTTCCTTGGTCTCCCTCTCAGTTCATCCCCATCTCCCTGTTTCCTCAACTTTTCCTCCCTTCTCCCCTTCTCCCCTTCTCCCCTTCTCCCCTTCTCCTCTCCTCCTCCCCCTTTGCTCTCCCAGCAATGGAGGCTTGTTCCTCTGACTCCACATCTTCTCCAGCAAAAGTTATCATTGGTGTGTTTGATCTTAGCCATTCTGATTGGTATAAGATGGAATCTCAGAGTCGTTTTGATTTGCATTTCCCTGATGGCTAAGAATGTTGAACATTTCCTTAAGTGTCTTTCAGCTATTTGAGAATCTTCTGTTGAGAATTTTCTGTTTAGTTCTGTACCCAACTTTTTAATTGGATCATTTAGAATTTTGATGTCTAATTTCTTGAGGTCTTTATATATTTTGGAGATCCTTCCTCTGTCAGATGTGGGATTGGTGAAGATCTTTTCCATTCAGTCAGCTACCTGTTTGTCTTATTTACTGTGTCCTTCGCTTTACAAAAGCCTCTCAGTTTCAAGATGTCCCATTTACTTATTGTTGCTCTCAGTGTCTGTGGTCTTATATTTAGGAAGTTGTCTCCTGTCCCCATGCATTGAAGACTACTTCCCACTTTCTCATCTATCACAATCAAAGTGGTCGGTATTATCCTGAGGTCATTAGTCCATTTGGAATTGAATTTTGTGCATGGGGGTAGATATAGATCTATTTGCATTTTTCTACATGCTGATATTCAGTTACACCAGCACCATTTGTTGAAGATGTTTTTTTTTTATATTGCATAATTTTAGCTTCTTTACCAAAAATCAGATGTTCATAGGTGAGTGGATTAATATTCAGGTCTTCGATTCAATTCCATTGATCAACCTGTCCATTTTTATGCCAATACCAAGCTGTTTTCATGACTGTAGCTCTATAATAGAGCTTGATGTCAGGGATGTGATGGCTCCAGAAGTTTCTTTATTGTACATGATTGTTTTGGCTATCCTGGGCTTTTTGTTTTTCCAAATGAAGTTGCCTATTGTTCTTTTGAGGTCTGTGAAGAATTGTGTTCAGATTTTGAAGGGGATTGCATTGAATCTGTAGATTGATTTTGATAGGATTGCCATTTTTATTATGTTAATCCTACCTATCCAAAAGCATGAGAGATCTTTCCATTTTCTACTATCTTCTTCAATTTCTTTCTTCAAAGACTTAATGTTCTTGTTGAATAGATCTTCCACTTCTTTGGTTAGTGTTACCCCAAGATATTTTATGTTATTTGTGACTATTGTGAAGGGTGGTAGTTCCCTGATTTCTTTCTCGGCCCTTTTATCATTTTATATAGGAGGGCTACTGATTATTTTGAGTTGATATTGTATCCTGCAGCATTACTGAAGGTGTTTATCAGCTGTAGGAACAAACTAGTCCCTCTGAAGGGGGTTGACAGTTGGGGCAGACTGAGGGGCCACTGATAGTGACACTGGGATTTGTCTCTACTGCATGTACTGTCTTCTTGGGATCCTATTTTTTTTTGAATGTATACCTTGCTCAAGCTAGATGTAGGAGGGAGGACCTTGAACTTTCCAAAGAGCGGGATGCATTGTCCTCTCTTAGGACTGGAAGTGCGTGGGGTGGGAGGGTCTGTGGAGAGAGTGGGAGGAGAGGATGGAGTTGGAGGAGGGGAAGGAAAGGGAAATTGGGTTGATTATTTTAAGTAATAAAAAAGAAAAAAATCAAAGAAAATACAATAATAAACATAACCCAGATTCTCTGTATATATTCCATCTTTATGTTGCTTATTTTTCTTTATTCCTAATACTTTTTCTACAAGTTTACTCTGTCTCTTTAAAGACTTTGTTTTATTTACTTCCTTCATAATTCTCTATACTCTTTTTCTTCTCCCTCCCAAGCCTATGTACATTTATCCAATACTGCGACCCATTTAGAGGTCTTTTTTATCTGAATCTGTCTGTCTTTATTGTGTATCTGTAATTATTTTCTGACCAGAAGTGTCTTTTTTACTTTTCTCTTCTTTTTTTTTTTTTTTTTTTTTTTTTGCTAAGCGACTTGATTAAGGCCAATAAGACCCTGTTTCCTTCACCCAGTCCAACATGGAGGAAGCATGTTTACTGCCTCTGAGACTGCCTGGTGGGAGCCATCCTCACCACCTAAACTCTGGAAAGTACCGTGCATCATATGAACCCTTTTTATCTGAGTAAAAGCTAAATCTTCCATGCAGCACACTGCATGGCCTGGAAATATGTTTGTGTATGCTGCTGGGAATCTGCCATGCTCTCCTGCCTGTGCAAGCCTAGCAGACTCGATGCTGCTGCCTGCCCAGGCTGGGAGTGCTGAGCCCTGGTCGTAGTCTTAGCCACTTTCCTTCCAACCTCAAGTGGGCATATAAGCATCTGAACCCAAAGTGGGTGGCGACATCAACCCCAAAAGGATCCAACGCTGTTCCCGTAACTAACATGAATCAGGAAGCCTTCCCTTAAAGAAACTGCGCAGTTCTTGCCACTAAAGCTGAGTCAGGAAATCTCTTAAAAGAGCCATGTCTTTGCTTGTCACCAGCAAACAGAGCAAGAAACTGCATTATACTCATTTTTTTTTGTATCTAGAATTCCTTCCCAAACTCTCTCAGGTTTTAAGTGGATTTAGTTGGCCAGGTGGGGTGCCAATTTGTAATTCATTTCTTAAGTAAATGATAAAAAGCAGAATTATCTCAAAAACTCACATGCAATAAATCTCAACTCCTTACTTGCACCTATAAGAAAGTACCAGTCGTTTTATTACATATCTAGGGAGATAAAAAAGGAAGCTTCAACAAATCAGAAAACTGGCTGTTATGTCCTTGTGAGCTGGGCTGCTTTTCCTGGGAATAGTTTATCTTAAAAACCATGAGCAAGGTACTTGGTCTATTCTACAGCAACTTTGAAGCTTTATATCACTTATTAGTATACAACTGTGTTGGCAGCTGGGAAAATTAAACCATTTCCCTCTGTTAACCTGAGCTGTGATATAAAACAGTTCTCAGGTACTTATAATTACCAACTTGTGTAGCGTTTCTTTGGATTCATTTTTATTCCTCAAAACTCTGTAGAAGCTAACATTATTGATATCAAATGGACCAGACACCTTAAGGAGGAGTGATCCTCTAGACAATCCATAGATAGACATCCCCAGTAGATAGGGATGCATTCATGATAAAAACAGCCCACAATACAGGCCAATGCAGGGACTCCCCATATATAAGTACATCATATCAGATACCAGAGAAGACCATGTAGCATCACCAATGTGAAAGCACAGCATAAGTAAAAGATATTCTGAAGTCTGTATTCTCATAAGCCTTGCTTAAACAAGACATTCCCATGATAGAGTTTCTCTTCTGATAAGTTGACACCTGAACTTCTTTTGACACCTGCTGTGGCTCTAACAGGGCACTGCCACCGGCAGTGAAGAACCTATGGCCCTGAAGACAAACAAACTAATATGTCAACTAAGCCTGGAGGCTTGTCTCTTATTTCATAGAGGAGCAGCAGGTGGCGATTAAGTTTCAGGACTCAGCTCACCACAATGCAAGGCCCTGATGGGTAAATTTCAGAGGAAAAAAAAAGGCCTGGGGGGCTTCAGTTCCAGAATGTCTCCTGCTACAGCTGTGCCTTTACATGTTTTCTGCTCCCATTTTCCACTGGTATTTGGCATGATGTGAATGGGTGTGGGGAGATCCCCACTGCCTTTAATGTAGTGTGATTATTTCATGGAAGGATCCCATTCTACTGGGCATTTTTACCTGTGGATTATTATGAAGATGTTAATTGCTTAATTGAAGTAATGATTTTATACAAGAAAAGTGTTAGTTTAAATAGAGTTTTCATGATTAAGGGTTTCTAATAAATATAGAAAGGGATTATAATAGAGGCTAGTTTGGTAAAAAAATTAATATAGATAATGTAGGATATGACGTTGCCCCCGCCAATATAATGCAGGGGCTGGAAAGGATAAAAAACAAGAACAAGGAAGTGTCACCAGGCTAGGACTTAAGAGTTTTACTTTAGGAGCCAGATAGATTGTGGTTTAAGTTAATGATTAGGAAAGCAACTGAGTCCCAAGAATTAGCTCAAGTGTTTTTTGATACTGGGAAGTGTGTTCTCAGGTTGTGGAGTCATCATAACTAAAACAAAGCTTTAAACCATTGATTTTATGTAAGTAGAACTTAAAAAATTGAATGTTTAGTTAATATAACTGGACAGGACTCTAAATATGAAAAGTGAAGCAAGTAACCTGTTTTCCTGGCAATTATAAGCGTTACTGCCTATTTACACAGTTATGGGTGGCAGGCTCCTGATCTGTGAGAAGTCTAAAAGATAAGTGTTTGACTAAGTGTGGGTTTCTCAGGAAATGCATTAAGATGTAGTTAAGAAATATATTGGGGTTGACCAGTTTCAGAAAAATGTTTTGGCGGTGATTATGTAGTAACTGTGTGACTTTTGGTCATGCAGAAAATTCTCTCTGTAACAAACATGGTGTGGGGAATCTAAAAAGGGTGTTAAAAAAGAAAGAGTAGAGAGACAGATGATAGAGAAACCCTGAAGGGGTGGAGTGTGTGTACGTGCGTGCGTGCATGCATGTGTATTTTCCCTTTTGGCTGTCCGCAGAATTAAGTTTTACTCACTCAAATAGAAAGGTCATTTGAGTGATTAGTTGGAGACTCCATGCCCTCCCCTTCAATTCCTGAGCTGCTGAGGTCTGGTCCTTACAGCAGCAATCTAAGAATCACTAAGATAAAGTCACAGAGAGTGTGACTTCCAACTCACTATGTAGGCAAAGATGATCTTGAATTTGTTCGCTAGAAGATGTATAGATTTTCTTTGTGTGCGAACAGTTTTATTTTTTGTTTGCTTTGTTTTTTGTGTGTTTGAGACAGGAATCCTATGTACCATAGGCTGTCCTCCATCCTGGCTATGTAGTAAGGGATTCCCCAGATTTCTGATCCTCCTACTCCTGCTTTTCAAGGGCAGCAATTTCAGGCATGTCCATCATACCTTGTTTGCATGATACTAGTGATTGAATCTAGCGCTCAGTATACAAGGCAACCGTTCTACCAGCTGAGCTACATGCCTCTGTTTTACTCTATTCTGTGAACCTATCTGAGTTACATTGTATAAACCAGTCCTTTGAACACACAAAGATATAAAATATAAGCTTCACCAAAAGGTGACTCCCAGAGGATTGCAATATTATCAGTACTATAACAAAGCTTAGTACCAAGGATGTTTTTGGGTTTTTTTTTTTCTGAGGAAAAGGAAGTTCAAAAAAAAAAAGGTCTTGTCTCCTGGGTCCTGGGAAGACCAGCTATCCCTGTAGCAGTGCTGAGGAGTTCTACCCAGAGAGGACCCCTCCGTGCCCCCACTGATGCCGCCCTTTTCTCTCTTGGGTCCTGGGAAGACCAGCTATCCCTGTTGCAGTGCTGAGGAGTTCTACCCAAAGAGGTGAGTGGGTGCTCACCTGGGTGGCCTGTCCAGGAAGAGAGCACAGCTCCTCCTCCCTCAGCTTCTGCGGCAGGGTCTTCCATGTCCCACGGGACCCCTCCCTGCCCCCACTGCTGCCGCCTTTTTCTCTCCTGGGTCCTGGGAAGACCAGCTATCCCAGCTGCAGTGCTGAGGAGCTCTATCCAGAGAGTGCTGAGGAGTTCTATCCAGAGAGTGCTGAAGAGTCCTATCCAGAGAGTGTTGAGGAGTTCTATCCAGAAAGTGCTGAGGAGTTTCATCCAGAGAGGAGGAGATGGGCAGGCGCCAATGCAAGAATTCCTCCAACAACCTGAAAGGCAACATGACATCTCCAGAATCCAGGGAGCATGAAACTAGAAGAATTGGACACCCAACTCCAGAAGAAATAGAAGAAATCGACTCTAAGTGGATCTTTATGAAAATAATAGAGGAACTTAAACAGGAGGTGAAAATCTGCCATAAAGAAATGGAAGATAAGTATAACAAAAAGATTGAGGAAATGAGTAAAGAAATGGAAGAGAAATATAACAAAAGGTTTGAAGAAATGAGTAAATCCGTAAATGAAATTCTGGGAAACCAAGAAAAAACAATCAAACAGGTAATGGAAACAGTTCAAGATTTGAAAACTGAAATGGAGTCAATGAAATGGAGCCTAGGGCCGGCTGGCTATGGAAAATCTAGGTAAACGAACGGAGACTTCAGAATCAAGCATAACCAACAGAATACAAGAGATAGAAGAAAGAATCTCAGACTCTGAGAACACCATAGAGAAATTAAACGCTGTGACCAAAGAAAACAGCAAATCCAACAAATTCTCAGCACAAAACATTCAGGAAATGTGGGACACAATAAAAAAACTAAATCTAAGAATAATAGGGGTAGAAGAAGGAGAATTGCAGATCAAAGGTCCAGAAAATATATTCAACAAAATTATAAAAGAAAACTTCCTCAACCTAAAGAACGATATCCCTATGAAGGGTCAAGAAGCATACAGAACACTAAATAGGCTGGTGTAGTGAGGGGCTGCGGGCAGGCCTGCTTTTCGCCTCACCCGGCTCCCGCACGGCTAGCTTAGTCCCAGAAATAACAACATACAAATTGTATTCATTTAAGCACTGCCTGGCCCATTATCTCTAGAGAGTTAGTTACTGACTAACTCTCATATCTTGATACTAACCCATTTCTAATAATCTGTATCACACCATGAGGTGTGGCTTACCGGGAAAGATTCAACATGTCTGACCTGGTGGCTGGCTCCATGGCTTCTGCCTCATAGCCCTCTTCCCAGCATTCTGTTCTGTTTACTCCGCCTACCTAATTTTCTGTCCTATCAAAGGGCCAAGGCAGTTTCTTTATTGACCAATGAAAATAACACAATAGACAGATAACCCTCCTCCATCATTTCCCCTTTTTCTGTTTAAACAAAAAAGAAAGGCTTTCATTTTAACATAGTAAAATTACATATAACAAAACAGTTATCAAGCAAGAATTACAGTCACAATATTTATAACTATATCTTTATCATAATAATGGAAAACTATAACTATGACTATCCATTCTTCAATTCCATCAAAGACTCCAGAAGGATATAATATTACCTAAGTAAACAAGAAGTAAGCAACTTCCAAAATTCTAGAAATGACAGAGACATCTTGCTGCCTGGACAGTCACCCAAAGTTCCTCTGTATTGTTGGGGCACCCATCTTCGGCCTTCAGGCCCATAATATCCAGAGACATTTCCATGAAGCAGGAAATTTCAAAGGCAGTTCAGTCAGTATCTGCTGTGTCCTGCAGAATGTCTCGCAGACTCTTTCATGAATCAAGAACCTTGAAAGATCATCTCACCTTTAGGCAAGTTCAGCAGTCCTCTCTCTGCGGGTTCTGTGTCCAGAAAGAAAAGAAAACGCTTTACTGAGTCAGGTAAGCCAGACCCAAAAAGAGGAATATGGTATGTCTTCACTCATAAATGGATTCTAGCCATAATTAAAGGTCTTTGAGCCTATTATTCATGATCCTAGAGAAGCTGGATAGGAGGGTGAACCTGAAGAAAATTCAGGTAGTTTTCCTCCTGGATATTGGAAATAGCCAAGAGTCCCAGGTAACCTCGGGTGCATGGGGGGGTAGGAGGGGGTAGGAAGGGGAGAGGGTTAGAGAGAAGGGAGCAGGGGAGGAAAGGGGAATGCTCGGGGGACTTGGAGGGGGGGAGGGAGGAAGGATACATATGGGATCAGGGAAGAATATATCTCAACTAAGGGAGTCAGTTTAGGGTTTACTAGAGACTTGATTATAAATGAGATCCCAGGTCCAAGGAGAGATCCCTAGATTGTTCTCTGGACATAGGAGAGGGTGCCTGAACTGGTCTTGGCCTATAACCATACTGATGAATATTTTGCTTATCACCATATATCCTTCATTTGGCGACGGATGGAGATGGAGACGGAGACCCACATTGGAACACTGGACTTAACTCCCTATGTCCAAACGAGAAGCAGAAGGAAAGAGTGTGAAGGGCCGCATCCACATGCTCCATTACAAGATGGCGCTGGCATCCAGTTTCACCGCCAGGTGAACGCACATGTGCTCGGTAACTTTCCACTGCTGTCCCCGCCTACTCCTGAGGCTTCACCTGGGCTAATGGGCAGTGGGACAATCCAAGGGTGACACGTCCGAAGCAAGGACTGTTTCCTATATAAAGGAGGGGTTCCCTCATTTAGGGATCCCCGGCCATGTTAGCTGATGCTCTCTCTCTCAGGACGCATTAAAAGCTTTTCTGCAGAAGAATCCTAGTGTCCCACGTGGTTCTTGCTGGCAAGACGATAGCATGGGACAAAAGAGAGTGTGAGCAAGGAAGGCAAGATCAGAGGGAACCTTCATCCGACGATGGATGGCGGTACAGACGGAGACCCACATTGGAGCACTGGACGGAGTCTCCCAAGGTCCAAATGAGGAGCAGAAGGAGGAAGAACATGAAAACGGAAATCAGGACCGCAAGGGGTGCGATCACCCACTGATACAAGTGGGTGATTGAAGTTTTATGTTTATTATTAAATGATTATATTGCTCTTTTGTTGTTAAACTTTCCTTTTTTATAGTGAGGATTTGATGGTGTGTCCCTGTAATCGCAACACTTAGGAGGTAGGATGAAGAGAATCAGGAGTTCAAGGACATCTTCACATACACAGTGAGTTTGAGGTCAGCCTGGGCTAGGAAATGTACTCTTTTATACATTGTAAGTGCCTCCCATAAAAGTTTTCTTCTCTTATGAAATGAGTATAATTATAAACCTTTGCCATTTTTTTAATATTGCAAGAAAGACACAAACAAAAAAGTCCAAATGGATGTCAAATGTTGCAAATTTCCTTATTTATTACCTTTTTGGAAAATACACAGTTCATTGAAATTCCCAAACCTGGTAATAGCGCTAGAAAATGATGTTTTAAATGTATCTTTTAGAGACTTGAATCCCACGAGTCATCACGGTACAAAGAACTTTCCTGAGGTAAATAAAAGTTTCTCCTCTAGTGGCATCCTGCCAGAAAAGGGGAGCCTGGCAAAGTCTGGGCCATTCCTACCAGGTTCTTCCCATAAAAGGACAAGAGCCTCACCTGGCCCACACTAGAGGTTCTGCAGAGAGAGAGAGGCTCATATCCACATCTTCCAAGAAAGACACACACACAAAAAAAAATTCAAATGGGTGTCAAATGTTGCAAGCCTCCTCATCTACTTCCTTTTTGGAAAATACACAATTCAGTGAAATTCACAAACCTAGTAATAGTGCTAGAATATGATAATTCTAAATATGTCTTTTTGAGCCTTTAATCACATGAGTCATCACTGTACAAAGAACTTTCTTGTAGGAAATAAAAGTTGCCCCTGCAGTGGCATCCTGCCAGGAAAGGGGGAGCCTGCTAGAGTCTGGGCTATTTTCACCAGGCTCTTCCCATAAAAGGACAAGAGCCTCACTTGGATCACACACACACACACACACACACACACACACACACACACACACACACAGAGAGAGAGAGAGAGAGAGAGAGAGAGAGAGAGAGAGAGAGAGAGAGAGAGAGAGGCTTACTTCAACTCAGCAGGCTACTCTGAGTGTCTGGCCAGGTATAGAGGGGAAGGTAGTTGCTGTCGCTGGAAGAAGGAAAGGGGACTCCGGCTCAGGTCTGCTTTAGGGCCCAGAAATGCGAGGAGTTTAAAGGAAAGGAAGGAGCCTTTAAGTGGAACTAGATAGGAGCTGAGACAGTTATGGGGAAAAGGTGGTCTGGATAGAGACTGACCTTCTTCTTGCTTTTCTCTAGATGACCATGATGAAACTCTACTTCCTGCTGTTTATCGTTGTGGCCACCAGAGGGTGTACTGCCGGTGAGTACTGATACAGGACCCCAGATTCCTCAGCTCACCCTCCAGCTTTAAAGACAGTCATCATTAGACTGGGTTACTTCCAGGACCTGGGACTCTGCGTCCAGAGATCATAATTTTGTTGTTGTTGTTGTTGTTGTTGTTGTTGTTGTTGTTGTTGTTGTTGAGATTGTGTTTTTCTGTGTAGCCCTGACTGTCCTGGAACTCCATCTGTAGACCAGACTGGCCTCAAACTCAGAGATCTGCCTGGCTCTGCTACCTGTTTGCTGAAATTAAAGATGTGGGTCAACATAGCTTGGCTGATTATGCCTTTTTTAAAAAATGAAAATTAAATATAATTGTATTGTTATAGCATTCCTTTTCCTTCTTCCAACCTTTCCAACTTATCTCCCACCCCCACATTCTACAAAATAAAGGTCTCTATTTGTTTAACTGTGGAAATATATACATGCTTCCTATATATGTATATGTATTTATGTATATGTTTGTATTATATACATGTGTATATATAAATATTCCTGGATATGTAAATACAACCTAGTCTATCCCCATAAAGATGGTGCCTTTGAGATTAGTCTGGATGCTGGTTGGTTCTTGAAGGAAATGACCAGTGTCAATGACATTGCTGAGACAGGTCCTGGTCCCAAGCCTGTACTTGTGTGTAGCTCTAGTGGAACTTCTGCAAGAGCTGAGTCTCATCCTAGTCACTCCTTAAACTTAGGACCTTTGCTTTAGGGTTTCAATACCAAGTGAATGGTCTGGCTTGTGCCCAGAGAATATTTTCAATTTCACTCTCCACAAGAACACAGTGGTATTTTAAAATACGTAATTCCCCTTCACTGGATTTTTAGTATCTTTAAGGAAAGAAACAAGTCCCTAAATGCCATCTTACATGATCTCTACATGATAATCTTTGTCAGACTGATATGAAGCACTAGGGATCTGAGGCACAGACATACTGAATACAATTCAAAAATACTTGACTGGTAAACATGTAGCTACTTAGACCTGGATAGTTTTAAACCCAAAGTTTCCATTTGTTTCCACCCCTTCTGTGTTCTCAGAGGACTTTACAGAATTGAGGCCAATTTGCAAGGCTTTTTTTCCATGCTCTCTTGGTCAGTCTCTGAACTGTCTACCTCATGACCCAAGATTCAGGCACATTAGGCTCCCTGCATTTTCTCTAGCTGCAAAGATGGACTTCACTTTATTCTTCTTTTTCAGGACTTTGGACACAAACTTCTCCACACTTCAAATCTCTTGTCTTTCTTCCTAGTTAGAAATCTTGTTGATTCTCAGAGGGAGGCTTTGAGAGGTCATGGAATGAGTTTAGGATGAATGACAGGGGAGGCTGGGTGTCCAATGAGAGTGAAACTCTGCATTTTCTCTAGTGAAAGAAAATGAGGTTATCAACAGTTCGGCCAATCCTGTGTCTTCCTCTCTGTTCAGAAGCTGCAAGGAAATCAAGCAGGAGGTCACTGGGGCACAAGGTGAGTGATGAAGCATTTAAAGAACACACTGTGATCCTAACACTTGGGAGCCTACGGCAGAGGACTGAAGGCTCCAAGCCAGCCTGGGGAGACCCTGTCTCAAAAATGCAAACACAAATAAGACTTGCCCTCTGTAATCATTGTTCTTTTTTGATATAGAAAATGTGATCAAATGTACATGATGGATAAAATTTTTACTTAACCAATTTTAAGGGTTTTCAGAGTCAAGAATGACTTTTACAATGGGAGGGGTCACCACTATTCATCTCCAGAAGGTTTTCATTCCTTAAATAAAAATTCTGTAGCCACCAAGTAACAAATTCCTGTATTCCCTGTGAGCTGCTATTTTGTTTCCTACATCTGTGAATCTGTCATTTCTTGTTATCTCATATAAGGTATCTGCTTTATTACATTAGCAAGCTTCAAGATACTTAAGTGTTGTAGAAGAGTTACCTTACTTTAAAAAGATTTATTATTACTATTATTATTATTATAAAAATAATATTCTTGCATAGATGTACATCTGTGTTTGGGAATGTGGACATATATGTGCAGGTATGCAGGTACCTGCAGAGTTCAGAAGAGGTCATCTAGTCCTCTGGAGCTGGAGTGATAAGTACTTGTACACTGTCAAATGTGAGTGCTGGGAAGATACCTCAAATCCTCTACTAGAGCAGTACTTGCTCTTATCCACTGAGCCATTTCTTCAGTTCACTTCATTCTCTTTGATCTATGGGATATATAGGAATGTACACAACATATGATTCTGCTTACTAGACAGCATATATTTTGCTTATTCCTTTTTATGTAGAGAAACACTTGACTTGTTTCTGCCATTCAGGTCTTGTGTCCAGAGCTGTAACAAACATGAATGTCCATATCTGAGTCCCTGTTACCAGTTCTTTGGGTATCTACCGAGTGGAGTTGCTAAGTCCTTTGATAACTCTATGTTTAACTTTAGGAGAAACATCCCTGTCAATTTGGGCAATTCTGTGTTCTGCCTCTGTCACAGAAGCATGGCTTTCTGAACTCAGGCACAATCCCAGGAACACCTGTGGTAGGACACTCAGGGCATGAGGCATTAGCCATGTTTCTGGTGCCTAGAGCCATTCTGTTTCTGGACCAGAAATTAAGAATGAGCCTGCAAACAGTACTGTGGACTGCTTCTCTCTACAGATGGCCTCTATTTCCTCCGCACAAAGAATGGTGTCATCTACCAGACCTTCTGTGACATGACCACTGCAGGTGGAGGATGGACCCTGGTGGCCAGTGTGCACGAGAACAACATGGGTGGGAAGTGCACGGTGGGCGATCGCTGGTCCAGTCAGCAAGGCAACCGAGCAGACTACCCAGAGGGGGACGGCAACTGGGCCAACTACAACACCTTTGGGACTGCAGAGGGGGCCACAAGTGATGACTACAAGGTAGGTACACTCTGTAATCACTTGGGAAAGCGTGAGGATGTGAGTGTAGCTCAAGGATGTCATGGAGAGGTGGGAAGGTTGTCCTTCAACACAAGGCAGAAGAAGTGATAAGTGTTTACCTTGAACCTCAGCATTCTCCCAAGTACGCTTTTCGGTAAGTAGGTGGTAGAAGTGGGACCATTGTCCTTAGAAATAAGGACATCTGAACATGGTTGACCCTCTGTCCTCTGGAGCCCAGAGATACCAGCTCTGCTGTGAATGAGTGTCTTCTGCTTAGTGAAATCTCCCGGTCTGGTCAGGCTCAGTGTTGGTTGCTTTCCAGAACCCTGGCTACTTCGACATCCAGGCTGAGAACCTGGGGATCTGGCATGTGCCCAATAATTGCCCCCTGGAAAATTGGAGGAACAGCTCCCTGCTGAGGTACCACACCTACAGTGGCTTCCTGAAGTATATGGGCCATAATCTGTTTGGCCTGTACCAGGTACTCAAAACTGTTGGCTGAAGCTGTTTTTCATCTGTGTGGGAAGAGAGGTGGGTGTTTGAGGTTTGATGGATTGTGTTCCATGTTTCCCTTATTCTGAAGTGTCATGGTCCAAGGAAGCCAAAGAGTAGGGGTATGTGTAAAAGAGAAGAGAGGAGAAAAGTGTGGAGGGGAAGAAAAGAAAAGGGGGAGGGGTCTAGCGTGTCAGAGAGATAGAGACAAAGGGAAGGATTCTTTCTTATCTGACTGGTTGGGAATCATCTGTTACTGAACACACGCTTTGCTTCTCTGTAGAGCTTAGTGTACCTAAGATTGCCAATGCTGCCATCCTTATCCAGTGGCTTCTTTTGTTTCTTGTAGATTTACCCGGTGAAATATGGAGGAGGGAAGTGTTGGACTGACAATGGCCCAGAAATACAAGTGCTCTATGACTTTGGTGATGCTCAGAAGACAGCCTCTTATTACTCCCCCAATGGCCAGAGTGAGTTTCTAATGCTCCTGAATCCTCTGCAGGACACGTGATAAACTCAGTTATGATAAGTAACAGTCATTTACCATCCACCACAGCCTGCTTCTCTTCTATGAGAGTTTGTGTTTTGTTTCACTCCATTCAGTTGATTGCCTTTGGGCTCTCAACTATCACTAACCCACTCTACAGATTAGGAGACTGGAACACTGAATACAGCAACTTGCTTGAGAGCACAGGGTATAAGCAGGAGAGTTGGCATTTGCACTGGGGAAACATGATTCCAAAATCTACTCTTGGCAACTCTAGTATCAGTCAGAGGTTTCTTAGGAACAGACCAGGTCTATGTGCACAGGACAGAACAACAGAAAAAATGAAGATTTATTTCAGTTATTAGGATGACAGCCATGTTGCTTAATATGAATAAATATGTAGCATGTGCTCTTTGTAAATGCTAAGCCTGACTTGTATAATTCAAAGCTCTTCTTGTTTATTCTTGGAATGTAAGGCTTTAAAGAAAAGTTAGCAAGGTAAATGTGAACAGGACCAGAATGGATGCACTTGCTAACTGCTGTGACAAGATATTGAGTATAGACCTTGCCATATCAGCAATTTCTCCACTCAAGCTCTGGCAGATGGGGACCTTTTTTCAAAGACTGGCTCTTGGAGTCTGTGGATGGAAGTAGATGATGCTCCTCCAATGGGGCTAATATTTTGAACTGTATATCCTGAACCTGGCACCACTAAACTCTGGACTAACAACTATTTCTAGCCTTTTCCTTGAATGCTGTTTTCTGTCTTTTGTTTTCAGAGGAATTCACTGCAGGATACATCCAATTCAGAGTGTTTAATAATGAGAGAGCAGCCAACGCCTTGTGTGCTGGGATGAAGGTCACTGGATGTAACACTGAGTGTGTAAGTCTGTAGTGACCAAAGAGACTCTTGAATAAGACTGTATTTCTGTGTATATTGAGTATGGGAGACTGTCATATTAGTGTGCATACATATACGGTGTGTAGCCTCTCTCTATACCTTGCTTTGTTTCAGGGATCAGAACTTCTGTCTAGACACAGAAAATACTGTCTTGTTGAAATCCAGTCAACATTACAAACTTCTAATGCACTGTTGCTTTTGCTTAGATTTTAAGACAAAACACTCAGTTACTTGGAATGAGGGTGACACTTGTATTCAGGACCTATGTACAAACCTTTGGAGGCTGAAATTGTTAGAGAATTAATCTCCACCGAGGATTAAGCTTCCAGAGTGAAACATATCCTTTCCATTCTTTTTTTTTTGGGGGGGGGGTTGTAAGATTTTTATTGTGTAAAGGGGTGACTAGGAGAGTCCTGGACATCTGGTAGACCTCACCCAGGCCATTCTCCTCCCTATCACAGGGAATTTCTCTTGTTGGATGTTGGCATATCAATTAAGTGCCAAGGCAGGTGAACTCAGTTCCACTACAGCAACCTGATGACCTCTGAGCCTGTGATCATTAGACTCATAATGTTTTGTTTTGTTTTTTAAAAATTTGGTCCCAAAAGCACATTGAAGATGGAGCCCTTTTATTGTCACAGTAAAAGCTCTAACAAATTAGCATGTTCTGGCCAAGCAGGGTGATGCACATCTTTAATCCCAGAACTCAGGTGGTAGAAACATGCAGGTCTCTGTGAATTTGAGGCCATCCTGGTCTACACAGTGAGTTCCAAGTCAAAAAAAATAAAAACAAAAACAAAAATCCACGACCTATTCAGACCTTATCTCAAAAAATAAAATCCAGCCATCCCTAAAGTAACAATCTGAGAATAGCATTGTCAGTTCCTGGCAGATGATCCTATAGCTTTATGTCCATTTATTCCTCAGTAATTAGCTTGTCCCTCATCTAGGCAAGATGGAGGAGTCTTATTATCAAGGACAACACTGGCACTGTGATGTGGAATGATGAAATAGGAGAGAGCATATGATATGGGGGGAGTGGCAAGCTATTTTCATTTTTGGTATGTAAGATGGATGTGGGATACAGAAAGAACTCCTTTTAGAAATTTTTTTTTTAAGTAAAGAAATGTTAACATGAACTAGATCACACAGCACTTTTACATCACAGCAGTGGTTTGGGGGCTGTATAAGTCATGAGCGACAATATAAAGTTTTAGTGTGCACATAAGATTGATATGATCATTCTCTTTTTTCAAAGATGACACAGGTAGCCTGGAGGTCACAGACTGTAATGGAAGAAAGACTAAGGATAAGGAAATAAACATTGAAATGGTCCAATATTCCATAGTCCAAACAAAAGTCTGATATAATGTGATGGACATTTCAGGGAACAGTGGGCAATAATGAGCTTCAAAGATTTAAAAAATATTAATAGTAGAACACAGAGAGTGTGAAGAGAAGTAATTTTGAATAATTTCATGGTTTTTGTTTGAGTAGATGAATAATAAATAGTAAGCCAAGATGTCTGGGTGATTAATATGTTTGGGATCAATGAGGAATATACAGACATATGATGTTAGATTTTTAAAACATTTATTTGAGTTTGCTTGTATGTGTGCACATGTATATTCAAGTGATCACAGAGGTCAAAAGGACACATTGGACCCTGGGAGTTGGAGTTAAAGTCTTATGATTTGTTGCTGGGATCTGATAGGGATGGTGGCATCTGAACTTTGGCTCTCTGGTAGAGTAAACCTCTGGGCCATCTCTCTAGCCCCCAAGCTACTAGCTTCTTTGGGTGGGATTTTATTTTGTCTTGTTTCAGATGTGTTTATTTTATGTGTATGAGTTTTGCCTGCATATATGTGTGTGTATTGCTTGAGATCCTGGTGCACTTGAGCTAGAAGAGGGCATTCTATATCCAGGAACTGGAGTTACAACAATTATGAGCCCATATGGGTTCTGGGACCCAAACCTGGTTCTCTGCAAGAGCAGCAAGTGCTCTAAAACACAGAGCTATCTCTTCAGCCTCAATGTTACATGCCTTGATTATTGATGGACTTTGAATGTGATGGGGGTCCCAGGAGATTTATATTGCCTACAAACAGGAAAGTCATTCTAGCTTGTGTAAATACAGCCTATGACATTCACAATGGCAAACTTGCCAATGAACTTCCCCTAGAGAAATCCCCATCTGTAAGTTATGAGTGGCTGTAACTGTGTTTTTAATATTTGTTTATTTGTTTGTTGTCGTGTGGTGTATGAAGACCCTGAGTAGTGATTATAAATGGCAGCCTGATCTCTAAACATTGACCTTAAGAAATATCTGAATTGGAGATAGGGATTTTTAAGCAATCAGTGAATTGTTCATAACTAAAGCTAAAGGACTAACACAAATCATAAGTGACTTGTAAATGTGTCCCCCTGAGAAGTAACAATTAAGGAATTCATGAAGGAAAAGACTAGCCAAAGAAGCTGAGAACAAAGGCTCGGAGAAGTTGAAGGAAAGGTAGAAAGCGACAGTGATGTCACTAGAGTCTATGGAAGTGGGATTTATGGATCAAATAGAGCAATACTCCCAATGAAGAATCTGATGAGGAACACTCACATGAATTTGGTTTTTTGAGATGTCTCTGAGCTCATTAGCTATATTAGTGGGGTTTGCCTCTGTGATAAATACCTGAGAGAAACAATATATGGAAAGAAGTGTGCTGGCTAGTTTTATGACAACTTGGTCATCTGAGATGAGAAAACCTTCATTGAGAAAATGCCTTCATCAGAGCAGGCTGTAGGCAAGCCTGAAGAACATTTGCTTAACTGCTGATTGATAAAGGGATGGCACCACCCTTGATCTGGTGGTCCTGAGTTCTGTAAGAAAACAGACTGAGCAAGCCATAAATCTTCACTTCTTCATGACCTCAACATGAGTTCCTGCCTCCAGGTTCCTGTCCTGTTTGAATTTCTGTCCTGAGTTCCTTCAATGATGAACAATGATGTGAAATTATGCACCAAATAAACTCTTTTCTCCCCCAAGTTGCTGTGTTGATGAGGTTTCATCACAGCAAATGTCACCCTGACTAAGACTAAGGACTTTGTTAGCTTGAGGGTTTCCAAGATTTTAACCCATGGTCATTTGACTCTATCACTTTTAAATCCATAGTGGGGCAGAAATATCATGCAAGAAGACATATCAGAGTAATATGACCCATGTCACAGTTTTCAAGGACCCAAGAAAGACCAGGAAAGGCCAGAGAAAGATGCCCTTCAAACCATACCACTCACACCTTCAGTGATCTATTTCCTCTAACCAGATGCCCCCTTCCATAGCTCCACCACCTCCCAATAGTCAGTTCAAAATGTTGAGTCTGTTAGTGATTAACTAACTGGTGAAGGCGGGATTCTCATAGTTAATCCCCTCCCCAAAGTTCTGCCTCTAAATATTGGTTATATTGAGGATCAGATCTTCAGTATATAACATCTTTGATAAAGAACTTCATATCCAAACCATAACACCTCTCATTGCTACTTCCTTCCCCTGTTTTTCAGCACTGCATTGGTGGAGGAGGATACTTCCCAGAAGGTAACCCCGTGCAGTGTGGTGACTTCTCTGCATTTGATTGGAGTGGATATGGAACTCACAGTGGGTACAGCAATAGCCAGGAGATAACTGAAGCAGCCGTGTTTCTGTTCTACCATTGAGAACATTGTGGTTTGGACCCAGACTTCTCCAGTCTGTGGACTCACATGCACAGAAAGAAAAAGTATTACCTAGTAACTAGAATGCTAATGACACAGGAAAGGAGAATAAATCATGTTCATTACATGTTCGGGTGTCTTCATGAATTCTTTATGTTCAGGGGTGGAAGATTTCAAAAGAGTTTCTGCAGCCTTGTTTGATTCTCCTGGGATATCGTGGATGCAGATTCTGATATAGAAATACTTCTTTTTATTCATTCGTCTCTCACATATTACATCCTGACAGCAGCCTCCCAAGTTCTTCCCTTACCCACCTCCCCCTTACAAGACAGCTGACCGGGAGTGTGCAGACCATCTGCAGAACACGTTTGTCTTTCACATGCTCCCAACACTGAGTCCAGGAACTAGCTCAATAAAGGACTGCTGCACTGTGAAAAACCAAACAGATGAGCCTCGTTCTAAAACTGCAGGCTTTTCCAGTGCAAAAGGGACAAGTTCTAGGAAAGCCTACCTCATGGACCTAGGGAAGCACGGGGGGGGGGACCCTCTAATCCAGAGAAGGCTGCGAGGAGCACCTCACTGAGAAGGTGATTTGGCTTAACCCCTGGCCCACCCTAGAGAGACAACTGGAATATGCCATTATTTTCATTGTGTCCCGCTGGAGAACCGACTTAGTGTTTAAGGAAATGTACTGCTCTTCCAGAGGACTCAAGTTTGATCCCCAGCAATCTTGTCAGGTGACTCATGGCTGCCTAGAACGCTAGTTCCAGAGAATGCACTGCCTCTAGCTTCTGTGGCACCAAATTGGGAACAAGCAATCAATGCACAAGCCTGCCGTAGGCATTCCATATTAAATGCATAACCTTTTCTTTCTCCACCTCAAGAGTCAGAATTCCAGTCTACAGCATTCAATTGGCTGTATCCAAATCATCTGCCAGTATTATGGGTTGCCAGAAGGGTAGAAGTAAGGATCATCCCTTTAGTTTTCCAGCACCTAGGTCTCTGCCTCCCTCCCTCCAAGACTCAGAAGTACAGAAGAGATTCTTTCAAAGGAGAAAAGGTGTAATCCTTCCCCTGTGTCTGCATCCACTCTCTTTTTGGCATTTTCCTTTCACTCCTCAGACCACCCCCTTGGGGTAGAGTTTGTTATAAATGTTTGGTGTAAATATTGAGGTTCAAAGAGATGAAACAGAATAAGAAATATGTTGTTTTCTCCAGGTTAGATAGAAATCTAAACTATAGCTGTTAGACAGAAAAGTTAGATAGAAAATCTAAAATCTACACTATAGTGACAGATCAATTACTATAATGAAAGGAACATTTTTATTGGATGTAAAGCTATGATGGAAATCAGTTGTATCTAAGTAGTATCAGACCCTGAATTTCAGCTAAGTCTCAGGCTTCCAGGAAGTTCTTTTTCCCATTGTAGCAACTTGCTGCTGATGTCAGAATGAGCACTTCTCGTGGAATCTAAGACATATTGATGAACAACTTTACTACGTAGGATGAATCCCAAACAAAATATGGCAGTGTATGAAAAGGAACTGTTACCATCAATAGAGACAGTAAGCGCTAAGTCCAGTGCTACAGGAAGCATACACTTTATTTGTACACTAATCTTAGACCCAGATGTAGTCCTACTCTCTTTTTTATTTACAAAGCTTATGGAGCTCGGTAAATTTACAAAGGAAATATTGGCTTCACAAGTACAGTCTGATGAAAGTTTCATAGTAACTGCTGAAGGAGCCTTGTAAACAATGCAACAGCCTTGTTATCACACTGAGATAAAACTATGTACAAGGATGAAACCACACCTAGGAGGAATGGGTCCATTCCACTGGGGGAAAGTGCAACCGGCAGTGATACTCGGAGAACGGAGAAATGACACTGGGACAGAAGAACCAGAGGAAGAGTGTACTGATCATGCATCAAATGTGAGGTCTGGGAACCATTGTAGCACTCTCAGAACTTAGCACAATTGGTGCCATGTTAGTCGTACCAAGGCACCATTGTAACCTAAGAGCCTATCACATAGACCCCTACACCTGCCAAAATGAGAACAAAGTCATAATCATTATAGTTCCTAGTTCTGGAGTAGTCCCTAAGTGTACTGACCTTTCTCTTTTACTTGTAGCATTGCTTACTGCTAACTGTTTTTAATAATTAATGTTTGCCAACCAGGATACGGTTTTGTGTATAAAAAGCCAAGAACAGTTCGGCTTGTAGCTACATGATTTGGGCAAATGATTCCTGTATAGTCTGCAGTCAGTGAATAAAGACTCTCTGTTGGCTTTAAGAATGTCCTCTGAAGGAGTTACTTCGCAACACCATTGTCATTTGAGGAGAAGTTAGTCAAACCACCCTAAACTTTTTATTGACATGTCCTGGGACTTCTCTTTCTAAACAGTGCCCCTCCCTCTCTCAGGGCTCCACTGAGCTCACTGTCTTTCTCTGTTAGAAAGACAAACAGGCACCATATTCCTTTTTGGGCATTGCTTGTCTCTTCTGCTTGGTTAAGAAGGTGGGGAAGGAAACTGCACAGAGGCACTCTGGAATCTATGATGTCTCCTGCAGTGGTTGTACTATAGTAGAGGTTGAGAAGATGACCCAGCCTGTGCAGTAAGAAGCCTAGAACTCAGGTGTCCTGTGAAGCACCGGAGAAGTAACTCTGAGCAAGAACTCATGAGTGGTGACAGGGTTGGGAGGTGGGGGAATCCGTGGGACTGAGGCTGCGGTAGGCATGACCATTGTAGGCTGAGTGGACTGATATGATCTGCTTGGACAGAAGTTGTTTCTGCAAGGGCTCTTTGGCATCCAAACCCAAAGTTGGTGGTCTGTGAGCCACTTGGGACTCCTCAGTGGTGTTTCCTCCAGGAGCTCCTATAGGATCCCTGGGGTTTGAGGTCTGTGTATGAAAAGGTGGTATTTAAGATAAGATTATGGCAAAATGAAGATAAACATAGTATGATCATTTTGATAGATGTAGAAAGGGTGGTGTGTACAACATGACATTCATTCACAACAAAACATCCATTCACAGGGGCTAAGGAATTAACTCATTTAGTAAAGGGCTTATTTGAGTGTATTAGTCAGGGTTCTCTAAAGGAACAGTACCAAGAGGAGGAGTGGGATTCATTAGGGTAGCTTACAAATTGTGGTCCTAGTATCCAACAACAGATGTCTCCCAAGTCTCCGAAGAAAAAGCCAAGAACCCAGTGGTTATTGAGTGCATGAGACTGGATGTCTCAACAGTCCCAGTCTGGTGCTGGAGTCCCAGCAAAAACCAAGAGAGTTGCCAGTTTTCAGTCTATGTAGGAATCTCAAGGAAGTATGTTATAACACCAGCAAAGGAATGCCTCAAGTACAATATATACTAACTCATCAGCATGAGTGAGGACAAGCAGGCAAAGACTTCCTCTTCCATGCCCTTTTATGTGGGCTGACACTAGAGATATCATCTAGATTTAGGGTACATCTTTTCACTTCATATGATCCAACTGAGAAAATCCAACACAAGCATGTCCAGCTGCTTCAGTTTTAGCTGATTCCAGATGTAATCAACTTGACAGCCAAGATTACTTGTTACACTGCTCAAGCATAGGTTTGGATCTCCTGCACACATAAAAGTCACACATAAAAGTTGGGTACAGCAGCATGTACCTTTAATCATATCCCTCATGAAACAGAAATAGATGGATCCCTGGGACTTGCTGGACAGCTGGTCTAGCTATTTCGGCAAGTTCCATGTTCAGGGAGAGTCTCTGTCTCAAAAATTAAGTCCCTGTCTCATTGGGTAAATACACTTACCAGCAACCTGAGTTTAATCCCCAGAAATGATGTAGTGGAAGAAAACACTGAGTTTCTCAATTTTTCTGTGGTGATAACTTGGTTTATGATCCAACAAATAAACTTGCCTGAAGATCAGAGTGCAGAACTATCCACATTAATTAGCCATAGAGTCTAGGCAGTGGTGGTATACACCTTAAATCCCAGCACTCGGGAAACAGAGGCAGATGGATCTCTGCTAGTTCATAGCAACCCCGAACTACACAAAATTGTCCCAGTCTAAAAGAGAAACAGAGCTAAGTGGTGGTGGACCACACCTTCAATCATAGTATTTGGGAGACACATGACTTTAATTCTAGCATTAAGGAAGTGGAGACATAAAGGGATATGGCTGTGCAGACAGAGGAATAGAAGGCAGGAGGAGACAGGAGCAGAGGAGTCAATCTTAGGATAAAGTCTGAGCAGTCAGTCTGACAAGACTGTCTGAGGACAGGATCACCTGTTTGGTCTAAGCATTGGTAGAGGTAAGAATTAAAGTTCAGCTCAAAGGCACAAAAAATACATTCAACAAAATCATAGAAGAAAACTTCCCCAACCGAAAGAAGGACATACCTATGAACACACAAGAAGCTTACAGAACACCAAAGAGACTAGACCAAAAAAAAACATCACAATATAGTAATCAAAGCACTAAACATACAGAATAAAGAGAGAATATTAAGAGCTGCAGAGGAAAAATGCAAAGTGTCATATAAAAGCAGACCTATTAGAATTACACCTGACTTCGCAATGAAAACTCTGAAAACCAGAAGGTCCTGTAAAGATGTGCTGCAGACACTAAGAAACCACAGATGCAAGCCAAGACTATTGTAACCAGCAAAGCTTTGAATCACCATTGATGGAGAAAACAAGATATTCCATGACAAAATCAGATTTAAACAATACCTATCAACAAAACCAACCTTACATAAAGTACTAGAAGGAAATCCCAACCCAAGGAAGATAGCTCCATCCACTAAAACATAGGCAACAGATAACCTCATATCAGCAAAACTCCAAAGAAGAGAAACACACAAACACTAGCACCAAAAAATCGCAGGAATTAACAGTCACTGGTCATTAATATCTCTTAATATCAATGGACTCAAGTCACCTAAAAAGACACAGGCTAAGAGAATGAATGTGAAAACAGAATCCATCCTTCTGCTGCATACAAGAAACACACCTGGACATTCCTGCAGGGAGGCTGCTCCAATACCCCCACACCATTCATTGGACCTTGCAAGCTACAAGTCCCATTCCTGCCCTGAAATCCTCCTATCCCCTCACAACCCCAGTAGAACTCTGAAACACAGTCTGCTACTACATAGAGAGGACCAAGAAAGAGAACCAAGAGGGAGAAGCAAAAGAGGGAACCAAGAGAGGAACTCTGAAGCACAAGCTGTGACTGTACAGAGTGAACCAAGACAGTGACCCAAGAGAGCAGGCTAAGGCAGAGGACCAAGAGAGATCTCAGCGACACAGACAGTGGCATTACAGAGCATATCAAAAACAGTTCCCAAAGACACAGACAGCTACTGCAAGGATTGGACCAAGAGGCAAGACACTGTCGGCAACAAATGAAGGAAGAGATGGATAGGATGCAAGAATTCATCGAACAACCTAAAGAGCAGCATGGTAACACCAAAACCCAGTGGTCATACAACAGGAAGACTTGATCAACCTAACTCAGAAGAAGCAGAGAAAATGATTTTAAACATAGCTTATGAGGATGATGGAGATCTTTAAAGAGGAAATGAGAAATTCCCTTTAAAAAACAGAGAAAAAGAAAAACAAAATCTGAAGGAAATCAATAAATCTCTGAAAGAAGCCCAAGAAAAAATCAAGCAGGTGAAACAAACAGTTCAAGACTTGATGACTGAAATAGAGACAATAAAGAAAACACAAACCAAGGGAATCCTGGATATGGAAAGTCTGATTAAAGGAATAGGAGCTACAGAGGCATGCATCACCAACAGAATACAAGAAATGGAAGAAAGAATCTTTGGTGTTGAAGATACTATAGAAGAAGTAGGGGCTGGAGAGATGACTCAGAGGTTAAGAGCATTGCCTGCTCTTTCAAAGGTCCTGAGGTCAATTCCCAGAAACCACGTGGTGGCTCACAACCATCTGTAATGGGGTCTGGTGCCCTCTTCTGGCCTGCAGGCATACACACAGACAGAATATTGTATACATAATAAATAAAATAAATATTAAAAAAAGAAGTAGAGTCATCGGTCAAAGAAAAGGTTAAATCCAAAAAATTCTTAATACAAAACATCCAAGAAATCTGGGACACCATGAAAAGACCAAACTTAAGAAGAGTAGGGATAGAAAAAAGAGAAGTACTCCAGCTTAAAGGCACAGAAAATATATTCAATAAAATCAAAGAACAAAACATTCCCAATCTAAAAGAAGGATATCCCTATGAAGGTGCAAGAAGTTTACAGAACACCGAATACACTGAACCAAAAAATCCCGTCACCACATAATAATCAAAACACTAAACATACATAATAAAGAGAGAATATTAAGAGCTGAAAAGGAAAAAGATCAAGTAATATATAAGACAGAACTATCAGAATTACACCCAACTTCTCCATGGAAACCATGAAAGCCAGAAGTCCTGGACAGATGTGCTGCTGACACTAAGGGACCACAGAGGCAAGCCCAGACTACTATACCCAGCAAAGCATTCAATGACCATTGATAGAGAAAATAAGATATTCCATGACAAAAACAGATTTTAAAAATACCTATCCATAAATACAACCATATAGAAAGTACTAGAAGGAAAACTCCAACCCAAGGAAGCTAACTGCACCCATAAAAACACAGGCAACTGATAACCTTACACCAACAAACCCCAAAGAAAAGAAACACACCAACACTACCACCAAAAAATAACAGGAACTAGTAATCACTGGTATTTAATATCTGTTAATATCAGTGCTCTCAATTCATCTATAAAAGGACATAGACTAAGGGAATGGATACAAAACCAGTATCCATTCTTCCATTGTATACAAGAAACACACCTCAACCACAAAGACAGACATTACCTCAGAGTAAACTGTTGGGAAAAGATTTTTCCAATCAAATGGACCTAAGAAAAAGTAGGTATAGCTATCCTAATATCTAACAAAATAGACTTCAAACTAAAAATCAATCAGAAGAGATAAAGAAGGAAACTTTATACCAGTAATAGGAACAATTCATCAAGATGAAGACTCAATTCTGAACATCTATGCCTCAAATACAAGAGCACTCACATATGTAAAAGAAACATTATTAAAGCTTAAATCACACACCAAACCCCACACACTAATTGTAGGAGATTTCAATACCCCACTCTCCACAATGGACAAGCCAACCAGACAGAAACTTAACAGAGAAATAAGAGAACTAACGGATGTCATGATTCAAATGGACTTAACAGACATCTACAAACATTCTGCCCAAACATAAAGAACATATCTTCTTCTCATCACCTCATATAACCTTCTCTAAAATAGACCACATACTCGGTAACAAGCAAAACTCAACAGATACAAAATAATTGGAGTAACCCCCTCTATTTTATTGGATTACCATAGTTTAAAGTTAGAATTTAACAACAATGCTACTTGCAGAAAGCCTATAAACTCATGGAAATTGAACAGTGCTCTATTGAACCACCACTGAGTCAAGGAAGAAAGAAAGAAGGAAATTAAAGATTTCCTAGAATGTAAAGAAAATGAAGGCACAACATACCCAAATCTATGGGACACTATGAAAGCAGTGTTAAGAGAAAAGTTCGCAATATTAAGTGCCTACATAAAGAAACTAGAGAAAGCTCACACAAGGACTTAACAGCACACCTGAAAGCTCTAGAACAATAAAGGCAGACTGACCCAGGAGGAGTAGATGACAGTAAATAATCAAATGGAGGGCTGAAATCAATAAAATAGAAACAAAGAATCAATTAAAGAGCTGGTTCTTAGAAAAAAAATAACAAGACAGACAAACTCTTATCAAAACTGATCAAAAGGCAGAGAGAGAACATCCAAATTAACAAAATCAGAAATGAAAAGGTGAATATGACAACAGACACAGAGGAAATCCAGAGAATCATTAGGTCATTTAACCAAAACTCTGTTGGAGGGAGAGAGGCTGCTTCTTTGTCCTGACTGCCCAGAACCAAAATAATCACACAGAAACTGTATTAATTAAATCACTTCTTGACACATTAGCTCTAACTTCCTATTGATTAACTCTTACATATTAATTTAACCCATTTCTACTAATCTGTGTATGGTCACATGGCTGTGGCTTACTGGCTAAGGTTCTGGAGTCTGTCTCCAGCGGGGCTACATGATGTCTCTCTGACTCTGCCCTTCTTTCTTCTAGTATTCAGGTTAGTTTTCTCTGCCCAGCTAAATACTGCTCTGCTATAGGTCCAAAGCAGTTTCCCTGTTCATTAATGGTAATCACAGCATACAGAGGAAAATCCCACATCATCTCCCCTTTTCTGTTTAAATTAAAAAGGAAGGTTTTAACTTTAACATAGTAAAATTACATACAACAAAACAGTTATCATGCAAGAATGACAGTTATGACAGTTATAATGTTTACATCTATTTTATCTTTTATCATAACTAAGGAAAACTATAACTATAAATACTTCAACTCCATCAAAGACTCCAGAAAGGATATAATATTACCTAAGTAAACAATAGTTCATTGTAAGTAACTTTCAAAACTCTAGAATTGACAGAGATATCTCACTACCTGGACTGTCATCAAAAGTTCTTTGTACCATTGGGGCATGCATATTCAGCCTATAGGCCCATAGTATCCAGAAGACTTTTCCATGAAGCAGAACATTTCAAAGACAGGTCTGCCTATATGGGAAGTTTGTCAGTCACATTCTTCTGTATCCTGCAGAGTGTCTGGCAGACTTTTTCATGAAGCAGGAACCCTGAAGGGCAGTCTTACCTTTAGGCAAATTCAGCAGTAATTTCTCTGTGGGTCCTGCTTTTCTAGTTCATCAAGCAGTCTAAGCAAGAGCGGTTTCTTGCCCAAATGGCTAGCCAACTGCATAAGGAGCCACTTTGAAGCCCATTTTCCTCTTGAAGTAGTTTGGTGTTGCTGGGAGCAGATATGTCTCACTGTCATGAAACATCCTAATTTCTTAAAACATTTAAATGCCATATTCTGAAGGTCTCTGAAAGATTTGAAGAATACCTAGCTAACTGAAATATATCTCTATACATCTGAAAAATCTAACTAACATAACTACAAGCTTGACTATTAATAGATGATTATTTATTAAGTGATTGTCTATTAACCTATATTTTTAATTATACATTACATTTTTAAATGAGCTGCACAAATCCAATGCCTTAATCAAGAGCAGAAATACACACTTAACAAAATTTACCTTAAATTTGTATCAGTAAACCAAAATCCATACCAATGCAAATTATCCATCTCTATAGCTTATCCCCCTTTAAATATAAACAAACATTTATAAAGAATATTTGGGAATATGGGTGTAGTTCTGTCCAAACTTCTTTCTGCTGTTTAGTGGGAGAGGTAATTTTTAGAGGGGTGTTCAAGGCAACCTTTTAGGGACTCTTGGTCCATCAAACCATATTAGTCTTGAATGAATCCACAGATTCTCATCATCTGTGGAAACAAAAGGAGAACTTTTTTTCCAAAGCAGCATATCTTTAGACCCAAATTCTGAAGTCAAAAATACCTTTATAATATACATTCTGGTTTAGTTTTGAAGTCCATACAATGAAATGTCTTCTGTACTTAGCTCCTTCACAGTCAAAAATTACAAAGAATTACAATAATATACATAATCCAATTCTCTGTGAATTTTTCATCTTATATGGATTGTTTTTTCTTAACTCCTTTTGATCTATGATTGTCTGTACTTTGTCTTTAAAGACATTGTTTTATTTTTTCAACCATTTACATTTTTATAACTCTCTGTACTCTTTTTCTTCTCTCTCCCAAGCCTATGTTCCTTTATCCAACACTGTGACCCATTTAGAATTCTTTTATGTCTTAATCTGTCTTTATTGCATTATCTGTAATTCTTTCCTGTCTTGAAAAGCTTTTAAAATGGCAAGCAGCTTGGTTGCAGCTGCTCTGGATGCTGGCTCCACCTCTCTCCACTTTTAAAATGGTGGGGTACCATTATTTCCAGCTCTGGGACCATCAGATAGGAGCTATGCTTAGAACTTTAACTCTGAGAATGAGCATGTAGCACATAAACACTTTTATCTCAGTAATGGCTAAATAATTCCTTTAAAAGGTTGTTTCATATGGATGCCAAGATACAGGCCTGAGAAAAACTTAATAAAACTGATCATAGAGATATTCAAATGAAGACAGTGGAATTTAAAGGAGAACCAATTTCAGTATTGCATTATAAGGTTAGAAAGGAACAACCTAAGGTTTTCAAACAACCAACCTTAATATATCCAGGAACCAAATCATTTTGCCAAATGATTGAGGCTCTGTAAAAATGATAGGACTTCTGTGGCAATGTTAGATTTAAGCAGATTCTATGAAGTGATAGTCTCATATGGCATGCATTCACTATTTGTGAAGCAGATGTTAAACTCATGGTCAACTTGTAATAGAATTATCTCTCAAGACTGGAGAGACTTGATTACAGCAGTCTTAGAGCCTAAAATACTACTACACTATACAAATGCATATAATTCAGGAAAAGCAGTCTACAAATCAGAAAATTTAAGTAAAGTGGATGGCAGTCCTTATGATTTTGTCCAAAAATCAGAATTATATGTTGTTCTCACACCATTAATGAATTTTATGTAACTTCTAGCAGAGTTACTGATTCACAATATGCAGAAAGGGTTGTCTTGTATATTAAAAGCACTGAGTTTATACCAAATGATACAGAATTGGTTTCATTATTTATTCCATTACAATAAATAACCAGGAATAGGAATCATTTTATATATATGATTAAAGTATACCAGCTGATTTAATTCCATAGTTTCTTTTTATTTATTTTTTTCAAAGTTTATTAAATTATGAAAGTTTCCATTTCCGCCTCTCCTCCCAACACCCTCCCACTCCCCCCCACCCCCTCCTCCTCCCTCTCCATCCCTAAGAGCAGTCAGGGCTTCCAGCCCTGTGGGAAGTTCAAGTTCCTCCCCCCTCCTTCCAGGTCCCTGAAGGTGAGTATCCGAACAGACTCGATCCCAAAAATCCAGTATATGCAGAGGAAACCCATGTATCTCAGCAGCTGTTGTTTCTTTCTCATTCGCACTTTTAAAATTCAAAGTTAATAAGGTATTATGCAATTACTTCTTGGGACCTTTATAACCCCTTTCTGTTTATTTAGCATATCCTTTAGAATATTATTTAATTTTTCTGTAGTTGCCTGTCCTCTTGGTTTACCCATAATGTGCTTTATATTATAACAAGTAAAAAATTTCTTAGATACATAAGCTAGAACATTGTCCATCTTAATTTGTGCAAACATATTCATCATGGCCATAACTATATATATCAGACATCTAATCTCATATGGGTCTGCTAAGGCCACTAGCAAAAGGTAATGGAGAAACGGATCAACTATTTATTAGAAATGTCCTGGGGGCCTCCTAATTGCATAAAAAATCATGTCAACAACAAGGGTTTAAAAATAAGATTTTTGGAGCTGGAGAATGGCTGAGAGGTTAAGAGGACTGACTGCTTTTCTGGAGTCCTGAGTTCAATTCCCAGCAACCACATGATGGCTCAACCCATTTATTGGTGTAGGAGGGTCATCTGTCTATGTGTTACTTTCATTGGTTAATAAAGAAACTGCCTTGGCTTTTGCTAGGACAGCAGCTTAGATAGGTGGAGTAGACAGAACAGGATGCTGGGAGAAAGAAGCAGAGTCAAGCAGATGCCATGGAGCCAGCCACCAGGTCAGACATGCTGAATCTTTCCCGGTAAACCACCACCTCGTGGTGCTACACAGATTATTAGAAACTGGTTAATCAAGATGTGAGAATTAGCTAATAAGAGGCTAGAACTAACGGGAAAGGCAGTGTTTAAATGAATGCAGTTTACGGGGTGGGCACCACGGGTCGGGACAGGTGGTGAGTGCAAAGGGAAGGAAGTCCCTTTGTTCTAATAGCCTGCCTGCAGCAAGCTACGGCTGCAGGCAAAGTGATTCCTGGATAGCAAGGGGTACTAATCCAGTAGAAGAAGACCCAGCGGAGGGAAGAGCCATTGGAGAGCATCTGAAGGAAGAGATGGGCAGGCGCCAAGGCAAGAATTCCTCCAACAATCTGAAAAACAACATGAAAACACCAGATCCCAGCGATCTTACGACAGAAGGACTTGAACGCCCTATTCCGGAAGAGGTGGAAAACAGTGTCATTATGAAAGCAATAGAGTCTCTTAAACAGGGTATGAATAACTCACTTAAAGAAATAGAAGAGAAATATAACAAAAAGATGGAAGAAATGAGTAAAGAAATGGAAGACAAATATAACAAAAAGTTTTAAGAAATGAGTAAATTCGTAAATGATACCCAGGGAAACCAAGAAAAAACAATCAAACAGGTAATGGAATCAGTTCAAGAATTGAAAACTGAAATGGAGGCAGTGAAGAAAACACAAACCGAGGGCCGGCTGGATATGGAAAATCTAGGTAAACGAACGGAGACTACAGAATCAAGCATAACCAATAGAATACAAGAGATAGAAGAACGAATCTCAGATTATGAAGACACCATAGAGAAAATAAACACTCTGACCAAAGAAAACAGCAAATCCAACAAATTCTCATCACAAAACATTCAGGAAATATGGGACATAATAAAAAAACCAAATCTCAGAATAATAGGAGTAGAAGAAGGAGAAGAATTGCAGATCAAAGATCCAGAAGATATATTCAACAAAATTATAGAAGAAAACTTTCCCATCCTAAAGAGTGATATTCCTATGAAGGTGCAAGAAGCATACAGAACACCGAATAGACTGGATCAGAAAAAAACATTCCCTCGCCATATAATAATCAAAACACAAAGCAGTCAGATTAAAGAAAGGATATTAAGAACTGCAAAGGAAAAAGGTCAAGTAACCTATAAAGGTAAACCTATCAGACTTACACCAGACTTCTCTATAGAAACCATGAAAGCCAGAAGGTCCTGGAAAGAGGTACTGCAGAAATTAAGGGACCATGGATGCAAGCCCAGACTACTATACCCAGCCAAGCTTTCGTTCACTATCAACGGAGAAAACAAAATATTCCATGATAAAAACAAATTTAAACAATAAGTAACTACTAATCCAGCCTTACAGAGAATATTAGAAGGAAAATTACATCCCAAGGAATCCAACATTGCCAACACTGATTACAATAATTCAGACATCTAGCAACCCTTCACTAGCACAATTCAAAGAAGGAAAACACATACACTCTATTACTCCAAAAAAAATGACTGGAGTCACCAACCAATGGTCATTAATATCTCTTAATATCAATGGACTCAATTCACCTATAAAGAGGCACAGACTTAAAGATTGGATACGAAAACATGATCCAACATTCTGCTGTTTATAAGAAACACACCTCAACCACAAAGAAAGACACCTACTCAGAGTAAAGGGTTGGGAAAAGGTTTTCCAAGCAAATGGGCCTAAGAAACAAGAGGGTGTGGCCATTCTAATATCTAACAAAATCGACTTCAAACTAAAATCAATCAGAAGAGATGGAGATGGACATCTCATACTCATAACAGGAACAACTCATCAGGAAGAAGTCTCAATCCTGAATATCTATGCCCCTAATGTAAAGGCACCCACATATGTAAAAGAAACTCTTCTAGAACTCAAGGCAGTCATCAAACCACACACGCTAATAGTAGGAGACTTCAACACTCCTCTCTCACCAATGGACAGGTCAATCAGACAGAAACCAAACAGAGAATTAAGAGATTTATTGGAGGTATTGAATCAAATGGACTTAACAGACATCTATAGAACACTCCACCCAAATAGGAAAGAATATACCTTCTTCTCTGCAGTTCATGGAACCTTCTCGAAGATTGACCATATACTCGGTAACAAAGCAAACTCCCACAGATACAAAAAAATATTAGTAACCACCTGTGTCTTGTCAGATCACCATGGATTAAAATTAGAATTCAACAAGAATGCTACCCCCAGGAAGTCAACAAACTCACAGAAGTTGAACAGTCAACTACTAAATCACCCCTGGGTCAAGGACGAAATTAAGAAAGAAATTAAAGTCTTCCTTGAATTTAATGAAAATAAAGACACAACATACTCAAACCTATGGGACACTATGAAAGCAGTGCTAAGAGGAAAGTTCATAGCAATAGGTGCCCAAATAAAGAAAACAGAGAAAGCACACATTGGAGACCTAACAGCACACTTGAAAGCTCTAGAAAAAAAAGAAGCTGATTCACCCAGGAGGAGTAGAAGACTGGAAATAATCAAACTGAGGGCTGAAATCAACAAAATAGAAATGCAGAAAACAATCCAAAGAATCAATGAATCAAAAAGCTGGTTCTTGGAGAAAATTAACAAGATTGACAAACCCCTATCCAAACTAATCAAACGGCAGAGAGAGCACATGCAAATTAATAGGATCAGAAATGAAAAGGGGGATATAACCACAGACACAGAGGAAATTTAGAGAATCATTAGATCTTACTACGAAAGTTTATATGCCACAAAGTTGGAAAATGTAAGAGAAATGGACATTTTTTTAGATAAGTACCATATACCAAAGTTGAACCAAGACCAGGTAAACAATCTAAATAGACCTGTTAGTTGTGAAGAATTAGAAGCTGTTATCAGAAATCTCCCTGCCAAAAAAAGCCCAGGACCAGATGGTTTCAATGCAGAATTCTACCAGAACTTCCAGGAAGAGCTAATACCTATACTCCTTTATGTATTCCATAATATAGAAACAGAAGAGTCATTGCCAAACTCCTTTTATGAAGCTACAGTTACCTTAATACTGAAACCACACAAAGACACAACCAAGAAAGAGAATTACAGACCAATCTCACTCATGAACATTGACTCAAAATTACTCAATAAAATACTGGCAACCTGAATCCAAGAATACATTAGAAAAATTATCCATTATGATCAAGTGGGCTTCATCCCAGAGATGCAGGGCTGGTTCAACATACGCAAATCTATCAATGTAATCCATCATATAAATAAACTGAAAGAAAAAAAACATATGAACATTTCATTGGGTGCTGAAAAAGCATTTGACAAAATTCAACACCCCTTTATGATAAAGGTGTTGGAGAGATTGGGTTTATGAGGATCATACCTAAATATAATAAAAGCAATATATAGCAAGCCGACAGCTAACATCAAATTGAATGGAGAGAAACTCAAAGCCATTCCACTAAAATCAGGAACACGACAAGGCTGTCCACTCTCTCCATATCTCTTCAGTTCTAGCAATAGCAATAAGACAACATAAGGAGATCAAGGGAATTCGAATTGGAAAGGGTGAAGTTAAACTTTCGTTATTTGCAGACGATATGATAGTGTACATAAGCGACCCTAAAACTCTACCAAAGAGCTCCTACAGTTGATAAACACCTTTAGTAATGTGGCAGGATACAAGATCAACTCCAAAAATTCAGTTGCCCTCCTACACACAAAGGACAAAGAAGCAGAGAGGGAAATCAGAGAAACATCACCTTTCATGAGAGCCACAAATAGCATAAAATATATTGGGGTTACTCTAACCAAGAAAGTGAAAGACCTATTTGACAAGAACTTTAAGTCTTTGAAGAAAGAAATTGAGGAGGATACCAGAAAATGGAAAGACCTCCCCTGCTCTTGGATTGGGTGGATCAACATAGTAAAAATGGCAATTCTACCAAAAACAATCTATAGATTCAATGCAATTCCCATCAAAATCTCACCAAACTTCTTCACAGACCTTGAGAGAACAATAATCAAGTTTATATGGCAAAACAAAAAACCCAGGATAGCCAAAACAATCTTATACAATAAAGGAACTTCTGGAGGCATTACCATCCCTGACTTCAAACTCTATTACAGAGCTACAGTATTGAAAACAGCTTGGTATTGGCATAAGAACAGAGAAGTCGACCTATGGAATCGAATAGAAGACCCGGGTATTAACCCACAAGCTTATGAACACCTGATTTTTGACAAGGGAGCTAAAGCTATACAATGGAAGAAGGATAGCATCTTTAACAAATGGTGCTGGCATAACTGGATGTCAACCTGTAGAAGAATGAAAATAGATCCATATCTACCACCATGCACAAAAGTCAGGTCCAGATCGATTAAAGACATCAACATTAATCCGACCACTTTGAATCTGATAGAAGAGAAAGTGGGAAGTAGTCTACAAGATATAGGCACAGGAGACCACTTCCTAAGCAGAACCCCAGGAGTGCAGACAATAAGAGAAACAATGAATAAATGGGATCTACTGAAACTGAGAAGCTTCTGTAAAGCAAAGGACACTGTCAGTAAGACAAAAAGGCTACCTTCTGACTGGGAAAAGATCTTCACAAACCCCTCATCAGACAAAGGTCTGATCTCCAAAATATGCAAAAAACTCAAGAAACTAGACACTAAAACTCTAATTAACCCAATTAAAAAATGGGGTACTGATCTGAACAGAGAATTCACAACAGATGAACTTCGAATGGCCAAAAGGCAATTAAGGTCATGCTCAATCTCCTTAGCGATCAGGGAAATGCAAATCAAAACAACTCTGAGATATCATCTTACACCTGTCAAAATAGCCAAACTCAAAAACAGCAATGATAGCCTATGCTGGAGAAGATTTGGAATGAGGGGAACACTCATCCATTGTTGATGGGAATGCAAACTTGTTCAGCCACTGTGGTAATCAGTGTGGCGGTTTCTCAGGAAACTGGGAGTCAACCTCCCTCAGGACCCAGCAATTCCACTCTTGGGAATTACCCAAGAGATGCCCTATCATACTACAAAAGCATTTGTTCAGCTATGTTCATAGCAGCACTATTTGTAATAGCCAGTACCTGGAAACAACCTAGGTGCCCCTCAATAGAAGAATGGTTAAAAAGGTGTGGAACATATACACATTAGAATTTTACTCAGTGGTAAATAACAGTGACATCTTGAATTTTGCATGCAAATGGATGGAAATAGAAACGTTTTACTGAGTGAAGTAAGCCAGACCCAAAAAGAGGAACACGGTATGTATTCACTCATAAGTGGATTCTAACCATAATTAAAGGTCTTTGAGCCTATTATTCGTGATCCTAGAGAAGCTAAATAAGAAGGTGAACCTGATGAAGATTATTTAGCTATCTGCCAGGAGATAGGAAATAGACAAGAGTCCCAGGTAACCTCGGGTGCATGGGGGGGGGAGGGTTGTTGGAAGGGGAGAGGGTTACAGAGAAGGGAGTAGGGGAGGAATGGGGAAAGCTCGGTGGACTGGGATGGGGGGAGGGAGGAAGGATGAATATGGGATCAGGGAAGAATATATTTCAACTAAGGGAGTCATTTTAGGGTTTACAGGAGACTTGATTATATATGGGATCCCAGGTCCAAGGAGAGATCCACAGATTGTTCTCTGGACAAAGGAGAGGGTGCCTGAACCGACCTTGGCCCATAACCATACTGATGAATATTTTGCTTATCACCATAGATCCTTCATCTGGCGATGGATGGAGATAGAGACAGAGACCCACATTGGAACACTGGACTTAACTCCCTAGGTCCAAACGAGAAGGGGAAGGAAAGAGAACATGAGCAAAGAAGGCAAGACCAGAGGGAACCTTCATCCGACGATGGATGGCGATACAGATGGAGACCCACATTGGAGCACCGGACTGAGCCCCATCAAGGTCCAAATGAGGAGCAGAAGGAGGAAGAAAATGAAAAAGTAAATCGGGACTGCGAGGGATGTGATCACCCACTGATACAAGGGGACAAGGCCAGTTGGACTGGGACTGAACGAGGACGTGATCCAACCAGATTCTCTGAATGTGGCCGGATTCTCTGAATGTGGCTGGCCCGGAGTCTTTCTGAAAAGCCATTGACAATGACACTGGGTCTTGTTTCCTCTGCATATACTGGATTTTGGGGATCCAGTCTGTTTGGTTACTCACCTTCCTGGACCTGAGGGGAGGGGGGAGGTACTTGAACTTCCCACAGGGCTGGAAACCCTGACTGCTCTTAGGGATGGAGAGGGAAGAGGAGAGGGACTGGGGGGAATGGGAGGGTGTTGGGAGGATGTGCGGAAATGGAAACTTTTATAATTTAATAAAATTACTTTCTCATAAAAACAAGAAAAGCAGACAAGAAACAAGCTAAGTCTGGACGTTTATAACTAAGAAAAAAAAAATCCTCCGTCTGAGAAAAAGCCTTGACAAAAAGCTGGTAAATAAGCAAGTAAATATGTAAAAAAAAAAAATTTCCCACTGAGCTAGCTATCGAGCCTGTTTTTTCTTAAGGGGATTTATCTTTTCCTCTCCCCTCTCCTTTCTCTTGCCTCTCTTCCTCATTCCATCTTGCCCTTCTCCCTTCCTTTCCTGCCTCTCCATTTTGTTGAGATATAGTCTATCTCTATAGCTCAGGCTAGTCTTGAACTTTCAATTCTTTTGTTCAAGCCTCTCAAATATTGGGAAAATAGGCATATTCCAACCACTCCCAGATAAGGGCATCTCTTTAGTAATGTGTTATTGAAGACAGGCAGCAGCCACAGTTTTAACAGTTTTTCTGTTCTTTCTTTCTCTTTCTCTCTTTCTATTTCTCTGCCTTTGTCTCTCTCAAACTTACTGTATATAGATAAGGCTGGCCTTGAAATCCTGGTCCTTCTGTTTCTACTTCCCTAGTATCACAGGTGCACACTAGTACAGCTGGCATGATGCCTGTCCTTGGCACTCAAGTGCAGTAGACAAAGTCTTTAGTTCCAAAGTCAGGGGTTTGCATGTTTCACTATGGTCCCAGTACTAACTTTCTTACCACTAAAGCTATGAATAATACCCCTTACCCACGTCCTCTTTATTTTTAGTTTTTGTATAGGATCTCACTTTTGTTCCTGGCTGATCTGAAACTCACTATTCAGTTCAAGCTGTCATTAAATTTATGGTAGTCCTACTGTCTCTGCCTCCTGAATGCCAGGATTACAGACTTACACCAGAAGTACTGGTCTAACATTTCTCTGTCGCTTATAAACACATTGTCAAGCTGACTACTCAGTTTTGTGTCTTCCAAAGGCTTTGGGCTGAAGACTTCACTGCTAATCTGTGGTGCTATTGGCAGGGGCTGTAACTATTCAGAAGTGACGTACAGTATGAGGAAGTTAGAATTGGGGGTTGTGCCCTTGAAGGAGGTGTTGGTCCTGGCCTGGTTCCTTCATATTTCTTCCTTTCCTCTGTGGTCACCATGGCTACCATATGTTTTCCACCCTGATATTTCTACCACAGGCCCAAGCAACAGTGCCAACTGACTACTGATTGAAACTGCAGCCTCTCTCTCTCTCTCTCTCTCTCTCTCTCTCTCTCTCTCTCGTCCTTAGGAACTGATTATCTCAGGTATTTTGTCACAGTGACAGAAAGATGACCAACACTCTGAATGCCACACATTTTAGGTATTAATGAGTCAGAAAAATAGGTTGATGTATGCCTTGCTTTCATGTGGGACTTTAGCCTCCAAGTGACTCTGCTTATATTTTGTGGCTAGAAGAATTGCACAGTTCAGTTTAACTTCAAAGAAGGGAAGTGGTATCTCTGTGCCTCCTATAAAGGGAAATGAATATTAATGATTGCCTGAGATGAGTTATGATGAGGTAATAGTCTTTTTTTTTTAAAAAAAGGGTTATTTATTATGTGTTTTGCATGTATGCCTACATGCCAGAAGAGGGCACCAGATCTCTTACAGATTGTTGTGACCTACCATGAGATTGCTGGAAATTGAGCTCAGGACCTCTGGAAGAGCTGCCAATGCTCTTAACCTCTGAGCTATCTTTCCAGCTGATATAATATTATATAATATAATTTGGTGTGATATTCTTAATGATTGAAAAAAATTAGAGATGTATAACAGAACAATCCTCAGTCTCTCATTCCCTTTCTGATTTAGTATTATGCTTGGCAGTTGCTGATACTTTCTATGCACAAGATCTTTCTTTTAAAGATTTTTTTCTTTATTATGTATTCAGTGTTCTGTGTGCATGTGTGTGTATACCTGTAGGCCAGAAGAGAGTACCAGATCTCATTTAGACAGTTGTGAGTCACCATGTGATTGCTGGGAATTGAACTCAGGACTTCTAGAAGAGCAGCAAGTGCTCTTAACCTCTGAGCCATCTCTTCAGCCCCACGCAACAAGATCTTTTTACAAAAAAAAAATCACCTATCAAGGTGGTGGCAGTGCACAGCTTTAATTCTAGCACTCCAGAGGCACAGGTGGGTGAATCTCTCTGAGTTCGAGGTCAACCTGGTCTACAAAAGTGTTTTTCAGGACAGTCAAGGCTACAGTCAGATACCCTGTTTCAGAAGAAGAAGGAGAAAGAGGAAGAAGAGGAAGGCTTGGTCCTTCCGTGAAAACCTTGGTTTAGGTTTGTAAGGGAGGTTCACTGTAAATTCCATGTACTTTTGATGACCCAGAGAGGTAAGTTTGGATAAATCTCTTGGCCACAATAAACCAAATACACTTAAAGGAATTCTGAAATATTGATAGAATTGTAGAGCACAGAAGGATAATGAGAAAGCGAGTTGTCTTCCCCTCCTCCACCCAGATTATCATGAAAATTCAAGAAATCAGGAAGTACCAGTGTACATAAAGTAGATGAAAGATCTAGGTACAAGAGGTAGAGATGGTGTTTTACTGATTTGGGGGAAAAGAATAGGACACAAGACTTAAAAGTTGGGCTTATACAGGCTGGGAAGGAGTCTCAGAATTTAAACGTGTGGCAGCCAAAAAATCTCTGATCAGGAATTTCTAAGTCAGAAACAATGCTTTGAGGACTTTGGCTGGGAGAAGGCAGGCATTCTGTCTTGTGTGCACCAGCCTCCCTCGCACAGTTCGTCCAGCTGTCCAACTGCATGGGCTGTTGCTCTGCCCGAAAGGGAAGACAGGAAGGAAGTGCTGGTAGAGAGTGGAGCAAGAGGAGGTGGCAGTCCTGGGGGCTCTCGCCTAGCAAGAAGAAAGCTCACAGCTCTGCTCAGGTTCGTGGTCAGAGGCAGCTGCAGGGACAAGATGCTCCGGAAAACACAGAGAGCTGCTCATGGAAGTCATGTCGGAAGGCGGGAGATGGGCAAGGAAGGGGAAGAAAAGGCGGAACTCAGTGGAGCAGGAAGTCAGAGCTGGTCTCTTCCTCTTGTGTGGGTGTAGAAGCACATCCTACAAGACATGCTTAGCAGCACACAGAGTCCGGGAATCCGTCAGTCCTGTTATGGGTTCTATAAGATAGAGAAACAAAAACATGAAAGAGTAGAATTTTCCAGAATGTAACTGTGTTGTGTAAAATCAATTTCTTTTATGGTTAACTATGAACGTCCATCATTAAAATGATTTAACCTGATGGTTTTTAGCTGTGGCTGATGATACTAAACTCTTGTCACATGTGTTTTTAGTCGATGATGATACTGAACTCTGGACACATGTGTGTGTTTTTAGGGACTCTGGGGAGGCACACGGAAAAGAACTAATGGCAACATGGTCTTGTATGAGTAACTGTACCATTGAAATTTCAGTTTGTTCTGTTATCCTTAGAACTTTCAAACTGGCTATAATTTACAAATCAGGCAATAAGGTCATCGTGTGCATTTGAAAATATTTTGGTATATTAATATGTCAACTCTCATAATATCAAAACTTCAGAATATAACTTGTTTCTCAATCAAATTGGAGTCCATAAAGTATAATTAGAGTACAAATATATAAGACAAGTTTATGTTTATGTGTGTGTATAATACATACCAAGGCAAGTGAATTTATACATATATACCACAGCAAGTGACCTTCACATACCAAGTGAAGGTCAGGTAATAACTTCAGGGTTCCTGGAATCAAACTCAGGTCACTAGCCTTGGAGGCAGGGGTATTTACCTGAAGAGATATCTCTCTAGCTACTTAATTATTTTCAAATTATACAAGGCACTTTACTGATTTTTTTTTGATATTTGATACAAGTCTTTCACTCATCTTTAGTGTGTTTCTAACATGCAGTCATTCATCTCATCTTTACCCCGTGTTGCAAATGTGGGGGATGGAGCCTCAGTTCTGCATTTTTGGGACTGTTTCTTTGCTGAAGCTGGGAGCAGCAAATTTCCCATGTTAAAATTCTAAGATGAGCCATGTTGTGAACTGCACGTTGTGCTTCTTTTAGGGGCTCAGGTGTGGGTGCTCCAGGCTACCTGATACCCCAGGTATTGTTTGAAGAAGCTCTATCTTATGAGACCTTACATATGAGGCAGTTACATTCCTCACTTTTAACCTGAAGTTGAAATTCACCACAAGCAAGAAATAAACAATAATGAGCTAATTTGTAAGGATCGGGTGAAGTCTAGGGTGAATGTGTGTTGTTGCTATGGGCCCAGCCGGGTCAAGGATCCTGATGTCTTAGCACCATGTGAGGCTGGCAAAGTCTTCTCCAGGTGAGGCTCAGAGAGTCTTTCTCAGGTTGAAGTGTAAATGTTGACAGTGTGCAGAAACAGCAGCTTTCAGCCTCACCCCTGTGTCTACAGCTTGAAGATTGCTCTCCCGTAGACTGCTCCTATCGAGATTAGCAAAACCTGCCTCCTTGTTCAGCTGTATGTAACAGCCCTACTTCTTTGTTTATCTGTATGTAATAACTCAACATCCTTGGTCAACTGTATGCAAAAATTCTACCTCCCTGTTCAACTCTATATAATAAACATGCTAAGCTTCAGTCTTCCTGAGGCTTCTCCAGCGGAAGGCCCAATCCACCTAGTCTCAGGTTTTCCTCATTGCTCCCAGCCAGGGCCCTGCAATGTTGTGGCAGGCTAAGTCTTCTTTTTAATTGAGTGAAAATTCTAAGAGATGAATACACACACACACACACACACACACACACACACACACACACACACACACACGCATAAGCACATACACATACACACACATGGAGAAACACTTTTGTAGCTCTCATGAGAAATCGAGACTAAAAAGGAACAGCTGCTTGTTAAAAGCTTAGTCATGATGCTGAGGTTTGGGTGTGATTTGCATGTGTCCCCCAAAGGTTCACCTTTCTTGAACACAGTGTGCTGAAAGGTGGTGGGGCCAGCAGAAGGAAGGGTCTAGTGAAAGGAGCTTAGATTATGTGGGGGAACTACACACAGGAGGGATTAAAGTACATCTCATTGACAAGGTGTGGTGACTTATGTCTGTAATTCCAGCACTTGGGAAGCTGAGACAGGAGGATCACTGTGGATTTAATGTCAGCTGGGCTACATAACGAATTCCAGAATATACAGAATAAAACTCTGTTGCAAAAACCCAATACAAAACAAAAACAACAAACAACAGCAACAGTGGAAAAGCAGTACTTCTCACGGGACTTCTGAGCTGCTACCAGAGTGTGTCTGACTCTTGAGTAGTTCTCTGGCTTTCTCTCCAATGATGTGATTGCTTATTCCGATGAACCGCCTGCCACTGTGAGACCCTGACATTCAAATGGAACATAGACAGTACTGATATTTCCAGAAATAAAGACATTGAGTTTTCTCTTGGTGTTTGTATAACAGTAATTATTTGTTTAATTCTTTACAAACTGACTGATGTGACCTATAAAGCCAGGAGGCTCCTTTGTGAAAGATTCATTTTTTAACTGCCTGAATAACTTTTTTATTTCAAGATGTACAGAAAAGGATTAGCATTGTTTAAAGAAAGGCCCAATATTTCCCCTTGGCTTTTAGGAGATTATTTCCAGGCCTTGGAATATCGCTGACTAAAAGTATCTTCATTTAGCATGACCTTGGACCGTGACAAATAGTCTGTGCCAACAAAGTGATTTACTGTGGAATGACTTTGTCCACTTATCATCAGATCGACCTCTGAAAGGGTCAGATAGGAAAGCATGATGAACCTGTATGTTTGTGACCAGGGACAAAGAGTCTAGACACACGGCTCATAAGCTTTCCTGGGGGCAATACCACATATATTGACACACACTTTCTAGAGGTAATTTCTTGTTTTTAAAAAAATTCATTTCTATCATTTATTTATTTTATGTTGCTTAAAGGCTTTAAAAATCAATGACTTTAATGATATTATATGATCACATTGTTACTGAAAAGGCATTTAGTTTAAGTTAACATCATTTTGGGGACAATTTTGTACATATGTATAATGTACTGTAACCATGTTTGGAGAAGTACGCTCTGTCTGCTTAACTGTCTGTGGCCAGACTCTGTTCATTGTCCCTTGGGGCCTCCCCTGGGTCTTGCACTCTCTTCCTTTTACCTTTGTTTCATTTTTGCCTGTATTTTCATTTGAGCTATGAACCAGCTGAAAGTGGCCTTTAATGAACTCAATGAGTTTTTCTCCCAAATTAGCAAACCCCAAGGTAGTCTTGGGGCTCCCCAGTCTGAAAGTGTCTTGGAAGTAGGATTTACGAGGAGGACCTGACTCACTGCAAAGTAGTGAAAGCATAATTTGGGAAAAGGAAGGGTGAGAGTATAGAGCTGGAGGAGCCTTTGTCCTCGTGTTGGCTGCTGATTTTCAAAACCCTTGTTTGAGCCTCTGTCCCAGACTTCCAGAGATCTGGGGAAGCCTCTGAGTTTACAGGAATTGTGTAGGGTCTTGAATCTTTATAGTAAAATGTCTAAACCACACAGAAGCTCCCCATCCCAGAAAGTGGCAAAGTAAGGTAAAACTAACGGTCATGAAGGGAGAGACTATGATGGAATAGCTTACCTCTGTATCTCACTGGGAATGGAAGAGCCTTCTTTAGGGAGTGTATTCAACCCTTCGGCAGCGAATCATATTTAACCGCCTGGAAAGAAGCAGACTCTAGAATTACTTAGGTAAGGGGCGAATTTATGTTGAAGATCTCAGGGCTGGACCGGACAGTGTGTAAAGAGAAATAGTAATGATATGTGGTAGAACTTGTTAGGACCTAAGACAGAAAGATGCGTATGGTACTTCTTCCAGTTCAGTCTCCAGGAAGCAGAAGATCGTCCATGACGTTGGAGAAGAGGATGGGACTATACAGAGGTCAGGATTGCGGAAGCAGATTTTCCTGTCTTGAGACAATGTCTTGCTTATATTGTCCTGCTTGTTACTCAATGAGTCCCAAGCAGGCCTCTAATTTGAGGCAAAGTCCTTCCTCCTCTTCCAGGGTGAAGCTGCTTATAAATTCACTGTTGTTCATTATTTGTTTCCAAAAGTCAGACCTTGTCTTCCATCTGTTATGTGAGGAGATTTACTCTGTTGCATTACTTTGTTTGTTTGTTTGTTTGTTTTTTGAGACAAGGTTTCACTGTGCAACCTGGCTGTCCTGGATCTCTCTCTTGCGACTTTGACTCACACAGAGATCCACCTGCCTCTGCCTCCTGGCCTCCTGAGCGCTTGGATTAAAGGTGTGTGTCACCACTGCCCAGTTGTTGCATTCCATCTTGAACACTACTTCTCAAAGTCAAGGATCCTGGCAGATAACTGTGAGGGAGCTCCAGAGGTTGAGGGTCGCATCTTAAGAGGAGAAAATGTAGAGGAGCGAGATAATCATTACCAGAAAAAATCAAAGCAGGCCGATGAGGAAGAAGCAAAACCTCACTGGAAGCCTGTTTGGGTTGTTGAAACACCACACACTTGGTAGCTTAGACATGTGTCTCTCATAGGTTTAAAAACTGGACACTCCAAGATCATGATTCCCGCATAGTCAGGTTCTAGGAAGGCTTTTTTGGGACATGCAGATTGCTAACATTTTTGCCCTCTAATGGTAGAAAAAATGGAAAATGAGCAGGATTCTTGGAGCCTATGGGGTTCCTTTTCTGCTTTTAAAGTAAGAACATTAATTCATACAGGAGAGCTCTGTTCTCAAAACTTGATCACTACCCCCAACACTCTACTTTCTAATACCAACATACTGCTGACTAGATTTCAAGATATGAGTTAGAAGGATGGGACAAAAACATTCAGATTTATTTATTAGTAACTTAAAAGATTAACATACAAAGTAGTGGATTTATTATGGCATTTTAAAAAATGTTTATTTATTTTAATTGTTTTAAGTATATGAGTGCTCCATCTGCAGAGGAGGGCATCAGATCCCACTAGAGATGGTTGTCAGTCACCTTGTAGTTGCATGGAATTGAACTTAGGACCTTTGGAAGAGCTGTCAATGCTCTTAACCGCTGACCAATCTTCCCAGCTCCCTTATTATGCACTTTTATACATGTGTGCACTAGAGTTTTGTATACACACTCTCAGGGATAACTATTAATTTGATTCTAAAAACTATCTTGGAGGACAGTCAAATATTGCTCATCTTTAAGAAAAAACCCACATATTTATTTACTTGTGTGTGCTCATTTACATTTTGAGTACTTGTGGAGATCAGGGGCAGAGTTGATTCTCTTTTCATCATGTGGTTCCTAGGGATCATACTCAGGTCATGAGGCTTAAGGACAAATACCTTAACCGACTGAGCCATCTCTCCCGCCCAAGTACTGTTGATCTTAGGACTCAGAGAGTAATTTGCTCAGCATCACACAGGTTGTAAGTTGATTTGGAGTCCAAGTCCAGGTGTTTGATTCCAAATGGATTGTCCTGTCCAGAGCATCTGTGCTGCCTCCACTGGCAGGCAAGAGTCTTGACGTCATCTTGCTCAGTTTTGGTCAGTCTAGCGATAGACCTTAGGATAAAGAGGATGGATTTGGAGGGAAACCACAAGTATTTGTTGCTAAGGGGAAAGGTGGAAGAAAGAAAGAAGCCTGGACTTTAGGTATGGCCTTGAAGTAAAGTGTCCTTAGGAAGGTGGGTACCATTATCTCCATCCTTCCATGGAGTTCAAAGGGATCTTTGCTGCCTACTGTTCTACAGGATGGAATCAGCTGTAGATGGGGTGGCCAACACAAATGGGCTCACATCCTCTCTTGGGGAAGGTTAAGGAAGGGTCGCAATTTGCATATGCTGAACATTTGGTATCATAGATGTCCTAGGTTGGTTAGATATTTCCCAGCAAACTCTAAACTTTATGTCTCTTCCTTATAGCAGTAATCTAGGAACCAATGAAATAAAGTACAAACAAGGTGACTTCCAACTCACTATGTAGACAAAGATGGCCTTGTATTTATTCATTAAAAGACATATAGATTTTCTTTCTTTATTTATTAAAAATTTCCACCTCCTCCCCACCTCCCATTTCCCTCCCCCTCTCCTTCTCTCTCCAGTCCTAAGAGCAGTCAGGGATTCCTGCCCTGTGGGAAGTCCAAGGTCCTCCCCCCTATATCCAGGTCTATAAAGGTGAGCATCCAAACAAACTAGGCTCTCACAAAGTCAGTCCATGCAGTAGAATAAAAACCCAGTGCCATTGTCCTTGGCTTCTCAGTCAGCCTTCATTGCCAGCCACATTCAGAGTGTCCATTGTGATCACATGCTCCATCACTCCCAGTCCAGCTGGCCTTGGTGAGTTCCCATTAGATCAGTCCCACCATCTCAGTGGGTGAACGAACCCCTCATGATCCTGATTTCCTTGCTCATGTTCTCCCTCCTTCTGCTCCTCATTTGGACCTTGGGAGCTAAGTCCAGTGCTCCAATGTGGGACTCTGTCTCTATCTCCATCCATCGCCAGATGAAGGTTCTATGGTGATATGCAAAATGTTCATCAGTGTGGCTATGGGACAAGGCCAGTTCAGGCACCCTCTCCTCTGCTGCCCAAGGAACAATCTGGGGATCTCTCCTTAGACCTGGGAACCCCCCTAGAGACAAGTCTCTTGAAAACCCTAAAACGGCTCCCTTAATTAAGATATTTACTTCCCTGCGCCCATATCCACCCTTCCTCCATCCCACATATCCCATTCCCCCAAGCTCCCCTGAATCCTCCTTCTCCCTTCTCTCTGCCCATCTCCCCTTACATCTACCCCCCCACACCCGTGCACCCAAGTTTTGCCTGGCAATCTTGTCTATTTCCAGTATCCAGGAGGAAAACTATATGATTTTCTTTGGGTTCATCTTCTTATTTAGCTTCTCTAGGATCACAAATAATAGGCTCAATGTCCTTTAATTATGACTAGAATCCACTTATGAGTGAGTACATACCATATTCCTCTTTTTGGGTCTGGTTTACCTCACTCAGTAAAGCGTGAGTAAAATTTCCATCCATTTGCAGGCAAAATTCAAGATGTCATTGTTTTTTTATCGCTGAGTAAAACTCCAATGTGTATATGTTCCACACCTTCTTTAACCATTTTTCTATTGAGGGGCACCTAGGCTGTTTCCAGGTTCTGGCTATTACAAATAGTGCTGCTATGAACATAGCTGAACAAATGCTTTTGTAGTATGATAGGGAATCTCTTGTGTATATTCCCAAGAGTGGAATTGCTGGGTCTTGAGGGAGGTTGACTCCCAGTTTCCTGAGAAACCGCCACACTGATTTCCAAAGTGGCCGCACAAGTTTGCATTCCCACCAACAATGGATGAGTGTTCCCCGCACCCCACATCCTCTCCAGCATAGGCTATCATGGCTGTTTTTGATTTTAGCTATTCTGACAGGTGCAAGGTGGTATCTCAAAGTTGTTTTGATTTGCGTTTCCCTAATCACTAAGGAGGTTGAGCATGATCTTAAGAGTCTTATGTCTTAGGTTGTTCGATGAATTCTTGCATCCTATCCATCTCTTCCTTCATTTGTTGCTGACAATATCTTGCCTCTTGGTCCAATCCTTGCAGTAGCTGTCTGTGTCTTTGGGAACTGTTTTTGATATGCTCTGTAACGCCACTGTCTGTGTCATTGAGATCTGTCTTGGTCCTCTGTCTTAGCCTGCTCTCTTGGGTCACTGTCTTGGTTCACTCTGTACAGTCACAGCTTGTGCTTCAGAGTTTCTCTCTTGGTTCCCTCTTTTGCTTCTCCCTCTTGGTTCTCTTTCTTGGTCCTCTCTATGTAGTAGCAGACTGTGTTTCAGAGTTCCACTGGGGTTGTGAGGGGATAGGAGGATTTCAGGGCAGGAGTGGGACTTGTAGCTTGCAAGGTCCAATGAATGGTGTGTGGGTATTGGAGCAGCCTACCTGCAAGAATCTCCAGGTGTGTTTCTTGTATGCAGCAGAAGGATGGATTCTGTTTTCACATTCATTCTCTTAGCCTGTGTCTTTTTAGGTGACTTGAGTCCACTGATATTAAGAGATATTAATGACCAGTGACTGTTAATTCCTGCGATTTTTTTGGTGCTAGTGTTTGTGTGTTTCTCTTCTTTGGAGTTTTGCTGATATGAGGTTATCTGTTGCCTGTGTTTTTAGTGGATGGAGCTAGCTTCCTTGGGTTGGGATTTTCCTTCTAGTACATTATGTAAGTTTGGTTTTGTTGATAGGTATTGTTTAAATCTGATTTTGTCATGGAATATCTTGTTTTCTCCATCAATGGTGATTCAAAGCTTTGCTGGTTACAATAGTCTTGGCTTGCATCTGTGGTTTCTTAGTGTCTGCAGCACATCTTTACAGGACCTTCTGGTTTTCAGAGTTTTCATTGCGAAGTCAGGTGTAATTCTAATAGGTCTGCTTTTATATGACACTTTGCATTTTTCCTCTGCAGCTCTTAATATTCTCTCTTTATTCTGTATGTTTAGTGCTTTGACTACTATATGGTGATGGTTTTTTTTTTGGTCCAGTCTATTTGGTGTTCTGTAAGCTTCTTGTATGTTCATAGGTATGTCCTTCTTTAGGTTGGGGAAGTTTTCTTCTATGATTTTGTTGAATGTATTTTATGTGCATTTGAACTGGACTTTTCCTTCTTACCTCTATCAATGCTTAGACCAAACAGGTGATCCTGTCCTCAGACAATCTCGTCAGACTGACTGCTCAGACTTCAACCTCAGATTGACTCCTCTGCTCCTGTCTCCTCCTGCCTTCTATTCCTCTGTCTGCACAGCCATATCCCTTTATGTCTCCACTTCCTTAATGCTAGAATTAAAGTCATGTGCCTCCCAAATACTATGATTGAAGGTGTGGTCCACCACCACTTAGCTCTGTTTCTCTTTTAGACTGGGACAATTTTTTTAAAAGTAATTTTATTAAATTATAAAAGTTTCCATTTACTCCCCTCTTCCCAACATCCTCCCACTCCCCCCCTCCCTCTCTTCCTCCCTCTTTGTCCCTAAGGGCAGTCAGGGTTTCCAACCCTGTGGGAAGTTCAAGTTTCTCCCCCCTCCCTCCAGGTCCAGGAAGGTGAGTATCCAAAGAGACAGAATCCCAAAAATCCAGTATATGCAGAGGAAACTAGTCCCAGTGTCATTGTCAATGGCTTCTCAGAAAGACACCTGGCCAGCCACATTCAGAGAATCCGGCCACATTCAGAGAATCTGGTTGGATCACGTGCTCGTTCAGTTGCAGTCCAACTGCCCTTGGTAAACTCTCATTAGATCCGACCCATGTATCAGTGGGTGATAGCATCCCTCGCAGTACTTCGTCATTTTCTTCATCCTTCTGCTCCTCATTTGGACCTTGGGGGGCTCAGTCCGGTGCTCCAATGTGGGTCTCCGTCTGTATCGCCATCCATCGCCAGATGAAGGATCTATGGTGATAAGCAAAATATTCATCAGTATGGTTATGGGCCAAGGTCGGTTCAGGCACCCTCTCCTCTGTCCAGAGAACAATCTGGGGATCTCTCCTTGGACCTGGGATCCCATATATAATCAAGTTTCCTGTAAACCCTAAAATGGCTCCCTTAGTTGAAATATATTCTTCCCTGATCCCATATTCATCCTTCCTCCCTTCCCCCCATCCCGGTCACCCGAGCTTTCTCCATTCCTCCCCTACTCCCTTCTCTCTAACCCTCTCCCCTTCCAACAACCCTCCCACCCCCCCCCCCCATGCACCCAAGGTTACCTGGGACTCTTGACTATTTCCTACCTCCTGGCGGATAGCTAAATAATCTTCATCAGGTTCACCTTCTTATTTAGCTTCTCTAGGATCACGAATAATAGGCTCAAAGACCTTTAATTATGGTTAGAATCCACTTATGAGTGAATACATACCGTGTTCCTCTTTTTGGGTCTGGCTTACCTCACTCAGTAAAGCGTTTTCTATGTCCATCCATTTGCATGCAAAATTCAAGATGTCATTATTTTTTACCGCTGACTAAAACTCTAATGTGTATATGTTCCACACCTTTTTTTAACCATTCTTCTATTGAGGGGCACCTAGGCTGTTTCCAGGTACTGGCTATTACAAATAGTGCTGCTATGAACATAGTTGAACAAATGCTTTTGTAGTATGCTAGGGAATCTCTAGGGTATATTCCCAAGAGTGGAATTGCTGGGTCCTGAGGGAGGTTGACTCCCAGTTTCCTGAGAAACCGCCACACTGATTACCACAGTGGCTGAACAAGTTTGCATTCCCACCAACAATGGATGAGTGTTCCCCTCACCCCACATCCTCTCCAGCATAGGCTATCATTGGTGTTTTTGACTTTAGCTATTCTGACAGGTGTAAGATGGTATCTCAAAGTGGTTTTGATATGCATTTCCCTGATCGCTAAGGAGGTTGAGCATGACCTTAAGTGTCTTCTGGCCATTCGAAGTTCATCTGTTGTGAATTCTCTGTTCAGATCAGTACCCCATTTTTTAATTGGGTTAATTAGAGTTTTAGTGTCTAGTTTCTTGAGTTCTTTGTATATTTTGGAGATCAGACCTTTGTCTGATGAGGAGTTGGTGAAGATCTTCTCCCAGTCAGAAGGCAGCCTTTTTGTCTTACTGACAGTGTCCTTTGCTTTACAGAAGCTTCTCAGTTTCAGTAGATCCCATTTATTCATTGTTTCTCTTATTGTCTGTGCTGCTGGGGTCCTACTTAGGAAGAGGCCTCCTGTGCCTATATCTTGTAGACTACTTCCCACTTTCTCTTCTATCAGGTTCAAAGTGGACAGACTAATGTTGATGTCTTTAATCCATTTGGACCTGAGTTTTGTGCATGGTGATAGGTATGGATCTACTTTCATCCTTCTACACGCTGACATCCAGTTATGCCAGCACCATTTGTTAAAGATGCTTTCCTTCTTCCATTGTATACCTTTAGCTCCCTTGTCAAAAATTAGGTGCTCATAGGTTTGTGGGTTAATACCCGGGTCTTCTATTCAATTCCAAAGGTCGATTTCTCTGTTCTTATGCCAATACCAAGCTGTTTTCAATACTGTAGCTCTGTAATAGAGTTTGAAGTCAGGGATGGTAATGCCTCCTGAAGTTCCTTTATTGTATAAGATTGTTTTGGCTATTCTGGGTTTTTTGTTTTGCCATATAAACTTGATTATTGTTTTCTCAAGGTCTGTGAAGAAGTTTGATGGGATTTTGATGGGGATTGCATTGAATCTATAGATTGCTTTTGGTAGAATTGCCATTTTTACTATGTTGATCCTCCCAATCCAAGAACAAGGGAGATCTTTCCATTTTCTGGTATCCTCCTCAATTTCTTTCTTCAAAGACTTAAAGTTCTTGTCAAATAGGTCTTTCACTTCCTTGGTTAGAGTAACCCCAATATATTTTATGCTATTTGTGGCTATCGTGAAAGGTGATGTTTCTCTGATTTCCCTCTCTGCTTCTTTATCCTTTGTGTATAGGAGGGCCACTGATTTTTTGGAGTTGATCTTGTATCCTGCCACGTTACTAAAGGTGTTTATCAGCTGTAGGAGTACTTTGGTAGAGTTTTTGGGGTCACTTATGTACACTATCATATCGTCAGCAAATAACAAAAGTTTAATTTCATCCTTTCCAATTCGAATCCCCTTGATCTCCTTATGTTGTCTTATTGCTATTGCTAGAACTTCAAGCACTATATTGAAGAGGTATGGAGAGAGTGGACAGCCTTGTCGTGTTCCTGATTTTAGTGGAAAGGCTTTGAGTTTCTCTCCATTCAATTTGATGTTAGCTGTCGACTTCCTGTATATTGTTTTTATTATATTTAGGTATGCTCCTTGTATCCCCAGTCTCTCCAACACCTTTATCATAAATGGGTGTTGAATTTTGTCAAATGCTTTTTCAGCATCCTATGAAATGATCATATGGTTTTTATCTTTCAGTTTATTTATATGATGGATTACATTGATAGATTTGCGAGTGTTGAACCAGCCCTGCATCTCTGGGATGAAGCCTACTTGATCATAATGGATAATTTTTTGGATGTGTTCTTGGATTCGGTTTGCCAGGATTATATTGAGAATTTTCGCGTCGATGTTCATGAGTGAGATTGGCCTGTAATTCTCTTTCTTGGTTGTATCTTTGTGTGGTTTTGGTATCAGGGTAACTGTAGCTTCATAAAAGGAGTTTATCTTAAAAAATGTCCATTTCTTTTACATTTTCCAACTTTGTGGCATATAAATTTTTGTAGTAAGATCTAATGATTCTCTGAATTTCCTCTGTGTCTGTGGTTATGTCCCCCTTTGCATTTCTGATCTTATTAATTTGCATGTTCTCTCTCTGCCGTTTGATTAATTTGGATAGGGGTTTCTCAAGCTTGTTGATTTTCTCCAAGAACCAGCTTTTTGATTCATTGATTCTTTAGATTGTTTTCTGTTTCTGTTTTGTTGATTTCAGCCCTCAGTTTGATTATTTCCAGTCTTCTAGACCTCCTGGGTGAATCAGCTTCTTTTTTTTCTAGAGCTTTCAAGTGTGCTGTTAAGTCTCCAATGTGTGCTTTCTCCGTTTTCCTTAATTGGGCACTTAGTGCTATGAACTTTCCTCTTAGCACTGCTTTCATAGTGTCCCATAGGTTTGAGTATGTTGTGTCTTTATTTTCATTAAATTCAAAGAAGACTTTAATTTCTTTCTTTATTTCTTCCTTGACCCAGGGGTGATTCAGTAGTTGACTGTTCAACTTCCATGAATTTGTTGACTTCCTGGGGGTAGCACTGTTGTTGAATTCTAACTTTAATCCATGGCGGTCTGACAAGACACAGGTGGTTACTAATTTTTTTTGTATCTGTGGAAGTTTGCTTTGTTACCCAGTATGTGGTCAATTTTTGAGAAGGTTCCATGGGCTGCAGAGAAGAAGGTATATTCTTTCCTATTTGGGTGGAATGTTCTATAGATGTCTGTTAAGTCCATTTGATTCAATACCTCCAATAATTCTCTTATTTCTCTGCTAGGTTTCTGTCTGATTGACCTGTCCATTGGTGAGAGCGGAGTGTTGAAGTCTCCTACTATTAGTGTGTGTGGATTGATGACTGCCTTGAGTTCTAGAAGTGTTTCTTTTACATAAGTAGGAGGCTTTATATTAGGGGCATAGATACTCAGGATTGAGACTTCCTCCTCTTTAATTGTTCCTGTTATGAGTATAAAATGTCCATCTCCATCTCTTCTGATAGATTTCAGTTTGAAGTCAATTTTGTTAGATATTAGAATGGCCACACCCGCTTGCTTCTTAGGTCCATTTGCTTGGAAAACCTTTTCCCAACCCTTTACTCTGAGTAGGTGTCTGTCTTTGTGGTTGAGGTATGTTTCTTGTAAACAGCAGAATGTTGAATCCTGTTTTCGTATCCAATCTCTAAGTCTGTGCCTTTTTATAGGTGAATTGAGTCCATTAATATTAAGTGATGTTAATGACCAGTGGTTGTTGACTCCGGTTATTATTATTTTTTGTTTGTTTGTTTAATAGAGTTTGTATTTGTCCCTTCATTGAGTTAAGCTCGTGAAGGGTCGCTAGATGTCTGAGTTATTGTAGGCAGTGTTGGCAATGTTGGATTCCTTGGGTTGCAATTTTCCTTCTATTACTTTCTGTAATGCTGGGTTTGTGGCTACGAATTTAAACAATTCGTTTAATTTTGTTTAAATTAAACAAAACATATTTTGTTTTCTCCATTGATAGTGAATGATAGTGAATGATAGCTTGGCTGGGTATAGTAGTCTGGGTTTGCATCCATGGTCTCTTAGTTTCTGCAGTACCTCTATCCAGGATCTTCTGACTTTCATGGTTTCCATAGAGAAGTCCGGTGTAAGTCTGATAGGTTTACCTTTATAAGTTACTTGACCTTTTTCCTTTGCAGCTCTTAATATTCTTTCTTTAATCTGTATGTTTTGTGTTTTGATTTTTATATGGCGAGGGGATGTTTATTTTTTTCGATCCAGTCTATTCGGTGTTCTGTATGCTTCTTGAACCTTCATAGGAATATCATTCTTTAGGTTTGGAAAGTTTTCTTCTATAATTTTGTTGAATATATTTTCTGGGCCTTTGATCTGCAGTTCTTCTCCTTCTTCAATCCCTATTATTCTTAGATTTGGTTTTTTTAATTGTGTCCCAGATTTCTTGAATGTTTTGTGATGAGAATTTGTTGGATTTGCTGTTTTCTTTGATCAGAGCATTTATTTTCTCTATGGTATCTTCAGACTCTGAGATTCATTCTTCCATCTCTTGTATCCTATTGGTTATGCTTGATTCTGTAGTCTCTGTTCATTTACCTAGATTTTCCATATCCAGCTGGCCCTTGTTTTGTGTTTTCTTCATTGTCTCCATTTCAGTTTTCAATTCTTGAACTGTTTCCATTACCTGTTTGATTGTTTTTTCTTGGTTTCCCAGTGTATCATTCACGGATTTACTCATTTCTTCGAACTTTTTGTTATACTTCTCATCCATTTCTTTACTCATTTCTTCAATCTTTTTGTTGTACTTCTCATCCAGTTCTTTAAGGGAATTATTCATATCCTGTTTAAGGGACTCTATTGTTTTCATAATGGCACTTTTTTCCACTTCTTCTGAATTAAGAGGTTCAAGTCCTTCTATTGTAGGGTCGTTGGGATCTGGTGATTTCATGTTGTTTTTTAGATTGTTGGAGGAGTTCTTGCCTTGGTGTCTGCCCATCTAATCCTTCAACTGCTCTATATTGGATCTTCTGGTACCAGGTCAGGTTTCCTTGTTGGGCAGGGACTTCACTGACAGAAGGTCTACCTTTCCTAAGGCAGTCTATTGAAACACAGGCACTCCCTCCTGCCGGGTTGCACTCACAGCCCCGGCCCAGCGCGCAAGGGAGCTGCTCTGGGGAGATCTTGTGGCCCCAGGAGGAAGGGGAGAAGAGAGAAAGGTGTACCTGGATGAAGGCTGGGATGGGATTCAGGAGAGCTCCGCAGGGTGGAGGCACCACTGCAGGGTGACCAGAAAGTCGAGGGGGACGGGGAAAGTCTGAATTCCTCCTAGCCGAAGCCCTCGGGTCAGGAGCAAACTCACCCCTCCTCAAATGGATGTCTGCTAGAAGTTCACTGTCTCTTGCTGGCCAGGAATGTGGCTGAGCTGATTCAGGGCCTGCCTGAGGACAGGAACTGTCCCTGCCCGGCTGAGCCCACAGCCCAGGCTCAGCGTGTAAGGGAGCAGCTCTAGGGAGCTCAGTGGGAAATGTTAATTGCCTCCCTGAGACCCACACTGTAGAAGAGAACCAACACCCATAAGTTGTCCTCTGACCTCCACTCATGCACTATGCCATATGCATCCACACAAAATAAATATAGTAAAAATTTTAAAGAAAAAAGGCTTCCCAGTTTTGTCATTCATGTCACCTTGATCAGTTGTGAGTCTCATTTACTGTAAATCGACACTTCTCTGGTTTGAGAGATTGAGGATTGAGAGATGCATTGATTGGTGAATATAAGAATGTCAGCAGAAGGAGATATAAACTATGTCCAGCAATACCAGTAGACAGGCTAATGTGGGAGGGGGAAGTTCACAAGGCCTCAACCCTGCACAAAGAACTACAGGCAGCTAAGAAATACTGAGAGTGGAAGAAATCTTCTTTCCCAGAGAAACGCACACCAATTTGTTATCCAATACCAATTGAAAGTCATGAAGATGTGTACGTGCAAATAACATTATACAGACTGAGACTATACAGTTGATGTATGTGTGTGTGTGTGTGTGTGTGTGTGTGTATCAACCAAATAAAAGAAACCATGAATTTAAGAGAAAGAGTTGAAATATGAAAGGGGGTAAATCATGTCATTGTAATCTCAAAATAATAACAATAAATTTAAAAATAATGAATCAGAAAAAAAACTATGTCTGCTTAGCAAAATTGCCATAGACCGCCTCTCATGGAGGCCACAGAGGGAGAACAAGGGCAAAGGCTCAGGAGAATTCAGGAATCGGCGAGGAAATGACAGACAGACCCATTCAATGTGGTTGAATATGCTGCTGCAACTTTACTTCAATCAGCTCAAGGTTTATATTCTTTTACAATCAAAGAACTTGGCAAAGGCATACATCATCAGATCATAAAATAGAAAAGAACAGCATAAAACAGTTTTACAAAGAGAATCTTTGAAGATGCTTTGGCATGGGCACAAGGACTTTTGCTCCCTCACATTTTGTTAAATAAGCTTTTTTTCTTGTTTTTAGAGAGGCCACTGTTCTTGAGTTAGGCCATCTTTATCCTGTACCAGGTGGCTGGCTGGGTTGAGCTAAGTGACCTTGTGCTCAGAATATCCTAGGTGGGAGAGGGGAAGGCCACTATCTTCCTGGGAAAACATTCTGCTAGGAAATTTCAAAGACATGATCTCAAACTTCTCTGAAACTCGTCTCACACCATTGACCTCAACTCTCCTCCCTCCTTTCTGATTCTCAGGCTCAGATGTTGTTATCAGCCTAGTTCTTTTTCTGCCCACAAGAAAGGCTTCATAGGCCTCCTGTTTGCAACTGCACGTATCCCCCAGGCAGATGCCTAGTGGGGACTATTCAACTGTTTTCCTGCAGACGGCTTCTAAGGTTTCTCCTGATAAGAGAAACTCCTTTTGCTCCACATCATCAAGAAATTGTCCTAATGATGGCCCCCAATTCCCAGAACTGGCTACTTCCTTAAAGGCTTTAATGAACAGAGGAGCAGAGTCCAGAATGTCCCCATCAGTTTCATTCATTGGAACAGCATGGTCTGTTGGCAAAATACAAGAATCACACTGGTTGCTCACCTTCCTGGACCTGGAGGGAGGGGGAAGGAACTTGGATTTCCCACAGGGCAGGAAACCCTGACTGCTCTTGGAAATGGTGAGGGAGGAGGAGAGGGAGTGGGGGGAGCGGGAGGGTATTGGGAGGAGGGGAGGAAGTAGAAAGAGTGTTTTCGGATACTTGAATAAACAAGTCTAACTGAAAAAAAAAGAACAAGAAAGAAACAGCTTCAGCGGCGCCAGTGGCAGCGAGGTCAAGTCAGTGCAGGTGGCAACTCAGGTGGCATCATGACCACAGCTGATTGCCAAGGGACAGCCTGGGGCACAGCTCCGTGAAGCACAGGCCCCGATCCTATGGCAACAGTCCGTCCAGTCAGCATTTCTGCTACACCTCTGTGACAGTCATGAATGTGGCACAAAATAATAGTAGTAGGGTCTCCCCTAGCACCTATGACCTCAAATGACAGGTTATTAGCACAAATAATGATGCCAAGTATGAGTTTCAACTCGCACAGCAGGTCTTAAATGCAATCAGCAATTACTGGTTACTCTTACAATGTCCATACCACTATTGTGACAAGGGGAGTGATTAACACAGTGGTGGTCCTCAATTGCGTTAGTGGATGTTGGTAGCATTATTCCCTGGGACTTGGGTCCTGGACTGAACAAAAAGCATAAAGCTAGCTGAGCAGTAAGCATGCATACATTGATTCATTTCTCTATTCTTTCAACTGTGGATGTCATGTGACTAGCTGCTTCAATTTCCTGTCTTGACTTCCCACAATGATGCACCGTAGCCTGAAATTTTGAGCTAAAATAAACATTTTCTCCCCTAAGTTGCTTTTGTTAGAATATCTCATTATAGCAAAAGAAATAAAACTAGGACATTTTGAAGAGATGAGGAGGGAGGGTCTCTATGAATCTAGTTAATTGCATGAACATTCTGAGTCTTATAGGTTATGTTTACTTCATGAGTCTTATCAGCCTTCCTCCTCCCTCCAGGAAAAGATGGTTTCAATTCAGAGAAAATGTCTACAAAACAATGAAAAACACAGATACAATGTAAGATATAGGATGGGGGCTGGAGAAATGAATACTGATTGTCTACTACAGGCTTGTGTGCTGAATGCTTGGTCCCCAGATGGTGCAACAGAGACTGGAGGTATTGGCTTCCCAGGAACTAGAGTTCTAGGCAGGAGTGAGTCACCTGACAAGAATGCTAGGAATCAAACTTGAGTCTTCTGGAAGAGCAATATATGCTCTTAAAGGCTGATCTTAGACCCAGAAGTAACCCTATCATCTTTTAGACCTTATGGAGCTGTGTAAATTTACCAAGAAAATATTGACTTAACAAGTACAATCTCATAATAGATTCATAGGAACTACCAAATGAGCCATGTAAACAATGCAACAGCCTTGCAATTACACGAAGATAACAATGTACAAGGAATGAAGCAACACCTAGGAAGAAAGGCTCCACTCCACTGAGGGAAAGTGCAAATAGCACTGATACTCAGAGGATGGAGGAGTGATATTGGGACAGCAGAGTTAAAGCAGGTGATGCAGCACCAGAGGAAGAGTTGATTATGTGTTGAATATGTGATCTGGAGACCACTGTATTAGGTTCTCAGAGCTTAGCACAACTGACACCATGTTAAATGTACCAAGAAACCACCCTAACTTAAGAGTTCATCACAGAGATGCCTACATCTGCCAAAATGAGAACAAAGATCTATACCAATATAATTCACCGTTCTGGGAAAGTCCCTGAATGTACTAACCTTCCCTTTTTGCTTTCCTAGCTCTGCTTATTATTAAATGTTTTTGATAATTGATGCGTGTCAATCAAGGTATGGTTTCATGCATAAAAAGCCAAGAGCAGTAAAACTACACAATTTGGGTTAAAGGATTCACTGTGTAGTCTGCCAGCAGAAGTATAAGACTTTCTGTTGGCTTTAAGATTTGGTGTGGTGTCTAGAGAAGTTAACTCACAACACCATTATCATTTGAGGATAAGTTAGCTAAACCACTCCAAACTTTTATTCACTTGTGGTGATACTTCTCAAACAGTGCCCTCTCTCTCAGGGCTTTACTGAGCTCAATGTCTTTCTCTGTTAGAAGGACAAATAAGTACCATAATCTTTTGGGGGCATTGCTTGTCTCATCTACATGGGAAAGAAGGTAGAGAGGGGCATTGTCCACAAGCATTCATGATTCTACGAAGTCTCCCATTGTGGCAGTGGGGTGGTAAAGGTTGAGAGGATGACCATGCCTCTGTGCCAGAGGAATAGGAATCGGTTGTCCTGTGCAGCACCAGAGAAGTAACTCTGAGCAAGGGCTCATGAGTGATGACAGAGTTGGGAGGTGGGGACACCATGGGGTGAGGCTGCAGTAGGAATGATCAATGTGTCGGCTGAGTGGATTGACATGGGTTACCTGGACCGTGGGTTCCTGCTCCAGGGACTACTACAGGATCATTGGGATTTGTGGTCTGGACATAAAACAGTGGAATTTAAGATAAGATTATGGAAAATGAAGATAAACATAATATGATCATCTTGATAGAAGTAGAAAGGGTGCTGTGTACAATCTGACATTCATTCACAACAAAGCATCTGTTCACAGGGACTGAAATTATCTCATTTGGTAAAGGAATTGCTCAGTGTATTAGTCAGGGTTTGTTAAAGGAAAAGAGAGAGAGAGAGAGAGAGAGAGAGAGAGAGAGAGAGAGAGCATTAGAATAGCTGAAAGGCTGTGGTCCTAGTAGTAAAAAAATGGATGTCTCCCAAGTCTCCAAAGGAAAGGTCAAGGACAACAACAACAACAAGGTCAACAACAAGTGGTTGTTGAATGCATAAGTTTGAATGTCTCAGCAGTCCCAGTCTGGTGCTAGAGTCCCAGGGAAAACCTAGAGAGCTGCCAGTTTTCAGTCTATGTGGGAATCTCAAGCAGGAATGTTGTGATACCAGCAAAGGAATGTCTAAGGAACAGGCTACACAAACTCACCAGCAAGAAAGAAGACAGGCAAAAAGCATAAGCTTCCTTCTTCTATATCTTTTTATGTAGCTGCAAGCAGAGGTATGGTCTAGGTTTAAGGTGTGTCTTCTCACCTCAAAAGATCCAATCAAGAACATGTGGGAACTGCATCCCCGAGTTATTTATCCCTGCCCCCATTTGAGGTGCTTATCTGCAAAGAAAACATAATAAATTCCCTCTGCTCCTGGAACTGGGAAAGGAATTTTGAGTGCATGGTGACCGTTCCTTGATCCCTGCTGAGGTCAGGTTACAGTCCCTTCGCAGCCCCCTCCTCATTTGGTGCCATGGTATAAAAGCTAGCCCCAGCAGAACAATAAAGAAGCTGCTGTTCCACCTCAACCTCATGCTCTGTGGATTCATTCAACCTTGACACCCCCCGCGGAGACTCATGGTTCCAGACCACGCAGGCACGGTAATTGGAGACCCCCACCGAGATCGGAAAGGTGAAGATAGTGAACCCGGTCATCCTGTAGTCCGGCCAGGATGCATTGGGGATTAAGATATAATTAAGAAATAAGAGATACTTAAGATAATTAAGAGATAAGAGGTAATTAAGAAATGGGGAATACCCCTGGGTAAATCAGAGCTAAAGTTTCAGTTGAAGAGGTTATTGAAAGAGCAGGGAACAGCTGTAAAAACTAAGACTTTTTAAGATTTTCTTAAAACTATAGAAACGTGGAGTCCCTGGTTCATCACCAGTGGAGCCCTCAATATTTCTGAATGGGAACAGGTTCATAGGGATCTTCAAAAAACCTTGAGAAAGGAGGGGCCTGAAGTCCTGCCAATCGCCACATTCTCCCTTTGGAGACTGATCAGGGATGCTTTGCTTACAGAGAAAGCCCGGGTTAAGCAGGCCTTGGAAGCAACAAAAGAGGTGTTATCTGAGATTCAAGATAGCGAGACTAAGGCTTCTCTTTGTTCTGATGTGGCCTCTGACACAGAGGCAGAACTGCTCCCTCAGCCTGCTAAGGGGAGGCCCGGTAAGATAGAGGAAAGAAAGATTAAAAAGAAAAAACCTCCAGACTGGGAGGAGGGAAATGAGTCACGGGACAGAGTTTCCTCTCAGAACTCAGGGGCTCATCCCAAGCAAAATTCTTTAGTGCAGACAAGCCTCTATCCCTCTTTGTCTGATTTTGAAGAGAGCTTGGGAGAATCAACAGGCTCAGAGGAAGAAACTTTAGAGGGAGAAATAGCAGCCTTGCAGTGGGAATTATGCAGGGCCCATTTAAAAGAAAAGACAAAAGGGACCTCTGGAGAGAAGGACAAGCCCCCTCCCTATCCTCTTTCTGATGCAATTAGGACCTCTCCAGCCCCTCCCTTTCGGTCAGGCTCGGAGGAGGCTCCCTGCAGAGGCGTTAAGTGCTATCCAGTGATCGCCCCTGTTCTGGAAATTCCAGATCCTAACAATCCAGGACAGGTTTTTTGCCATCATGAACCTCTGGCTTTTAAGGACTTAAAACAATTAAAGGAAGCTGCCAGCCTTTACAGCACCCAAGCCCCATTTACATTATCTCTTATGGAGTCTTTTCGGGCCCTTAACCTCACCCCAAGTGATTGGCAGCAACTCTGCTGCGCTGCACTTAGTGGGGGAGACTTTCTTATTTGGAGAGGGGAGTTTCAGGATAGATGTACCAAGACTGTCACTCAGAATGCGCTGCATGGGCAACTCCAAAGAAACGCTGACATGCTCGCAGGGACAGGTGCTTTTGGGACCATCCAGCAACAAATTCAGTACGATCTGGCAGTATACGCCCAGGTGGCAACTGCAGCCATCGGGGCCTGGAGGGCCCTCCCTCTAACTGACTGAGGGGATCACCTGTCTAAAATCTTTTGGGGACCCTCCGAACCATTTTCAGATTTTGTAGATCGACTCATGCAAGTAGCAGAGCAGCTTTTTGGACCAGCAGGAAATTCTATGCCAATGGTGAAGCAAATGGCCTATGAGAATGACAACAGGTTCTGTAAGGAAGCCCTCCATCCCCATCGGAAGAGGAGGCTTAATGACTATATCTGAATATGGCGAGACATCGATGGGAATTTTATTCAGGGGCAGGTCTTGGCTGCTGCATTAGGACCCCAAAAAGGGGGGAACAATAATGGTACCACCAAGGGACCAAGGGCTTGCTTTGGTTGTGGACAAATTGGACATTTTCGCAAAGAATGCCCCCAAAATTTAAATAGCAATCCTTGCTACCCGGGACTATGCCCCCGCTGCAAAAGGGGATACCATTGGGTCAATGATTGTCCCTCTAAGACAGATGTGGAGGGACGGCCTCTTCCTCCTCCTATCAATCAGGGAAACTGGAAGAGGGCCCAGCCCCAGGGCCCCCAAGCCAGTGTGTATGGGGCTATGACCTTCCTTCCAGGGAGTGGCAGGATCCGTTTCGTCCCCCAGAACAACCCCTTCACATATCAGACCTCATCCGAGGAACCCCAGGAAGAGCAGGACTGGACCTCAGTCCCACCAGTCGAACAGTGTTGACACCTGAAATGGGAATACAGGCCCTGTCTATGGGGGTGAGGGGACCCCCACCTCCAGGTACTATGGGCCTACTGTTGGGACACACAAATGCACTCCTTAGGGGCATCCGTATACATCCTGGACTGGTGAATTCTGACTCGGAAGGGGAAATTAGGATTATGGCCTCTCTGGAGAAGGGAGTGGCAATAGTGCCAGCTGGGGACCAAATTGCCCAATTAATCCTCATTCAAGTGGTCCCGTATGACACTCCAGTGTTAAAAGAGAAACGGGAAAGACAATGCTTAGGGGAAACTGGGGCATCCGCGTTTTGGGTAGCCACCTTGAATAAATGCCCTCAACTCACCTTAAAGGTAGAGGATAGACCCTTTATAGGAATCTTGGATACGGGGGTGGATGTCTCTGTTCTGGCTGAAAAGCATTGGCCTAAAGCATGGCCTAAGGAGGCAGGGACCGCCACCCTTCAGGGGATTGGCCAGGTGATACCCCAAAAAAGTGCAAAAATTCTAAAATGGCAGGATCCAGTGCGACAGACAGGCTATTTCCAACCATATGTCCTCCCAGGACTCCCAGTTAATTTGTGGTGTCCGGACATTTTGGAAGACATGGGGGTCATTCTCACCACGCAGAGCTCCTCATCAGCCCAGAAAGCCACCAGAATAATGCAAGAGATGGGATGGGCTCAGGGCAAAGGCCTAGGAAAGTCAGAACAAGGCTTAACATGCTCAGTAGCGAACCTCCCAACTGATACCCATGCCCCCAAAGATAGAAGAGGCTTGGGGTATTTTTGATGAGGGTCACTGTTGTGCCGCCAACGCCCATACCAATTAAATGGCTTGATAACACTCCAGTGTGGGTATAACAGTGGCCTTTGTCTAGAGAGAAGCTCCAGGCAGCCCATGAGTTAGTTGAAGAACAATTGGAGGCTGGACATCTCATCCCCTCTACCTCTCCGTGAAATACTCCCATTTTTGTTATAAAAAAGTCCTCTGGCAAGTGGTGACTGTTACAGGACCTGTGTGCCATTAATGCCACCATGCAACCTATGGGGACCCTTCAACAGGGCTTACCCTCCCCGGTGGCAATTCCCCAAAAATGGCTTTTGTTCATTATAGACCTTAAGGATTGTTTTTTCTCTATACCCCTGCATATTCAGGATAGCCCTCCCTTTGCTTTTAGCCTTCCCTCCATTAATTTTCAAGAGCCTGCCCTGCACTATCAGTGGGTCGTCCTCCCCCAGGGTCTGGCTGCCAGTCCTTCAATTTGTCAGATGTATGTTGCTGCTTGCTTGGATCCACTTAGGCGTAAGTTCTCCTCCTTCCATATTGTCCACGATATGGATGATATCCTTCTGGCAGCACCAACAAAAGAGGAAAGTTTACTAAAGTTTGCAGAGTTACAGACCCTTCTGGAGGGACATGGGTTCATTTTGGCCCCAGAAAAGGTGCAGATGCAGCCCCCCTAGTCTTATCTGGGCTTTCAAATCCAATCCGTCGGACTTCAGCCTCAGAGGCTACAGTTGGATTGCTCCCATTTGCGGACTCTCCATGATTGGCAGAAATTATTAGGAGATGTTCAGTGGATCTGTTCTTCCCTTCCCATTCCTATGGGAGTTCTTAAGCCCCTTTATGACATGCTGCCTGGGGACCCTTCCTCTGCCTCCCCCAGGATCATGACTCCAGCAGCAAAAGAAGCCCTTGATGCCTTGCTTAATGCCATTGAGCAAGCACATCTCCGCTGCCTCAATTATGCTTGCCCTTTTTATTTCATGGTCTTTTCTTCACAATTTTCACCTACTGGCGTTTTCTGGCAAGGGGGACCCATTTATTGGTTACATTTACCTGCTTCCCCTAAGAAGGTAGTGACCCCATATTATGAAATGGTGCTACAGCTCCTATGAAAGGCATATGATTTTAGTTTACAAGTTTTTGGCAGGATCCCAAATAAATTTCTAATCCCTTATCAAAAAGAGGAAATAACAAGGCTGCAGAGGGTCCAAGATGGATGGACCTTGTTCATCGCAACTACTGGAGCCATTTTTGATAACCATTATCCTGATTCCCGTTTAATTTCATTTTTTAAGAATCATCCTGTTATCTTTCCAAGAATTATTAAAACTTCCCCCCTTAAGGGAGTGCGCTCAGTGTTTACTGATGGTTCTTCCAAGGGCTATACAGTGGTAGTCTCTGGTTCAATTAAAGAAAAGCAGCCCCTAGGTCCAATTTCTACCCAAGTTGCAGAACTCACGGCCTGCCTTATGGCCTTTTCTCTTTTCAAGGATCAACCCTTCAATTTGTATACTGATAGTATATATGTGGCAAGGATTGTTGGGCCATTGGAAACCTCGCCATACATTTTACCTACCTCTCAGGTTTTCCACCTTTTGGTTCAGCTGCAAAGTCTTATATGCCAAAGAGTGTTTCCTGCCTCTGTTGGCCACATTCGGGCCCATACTGATCTGCCAGGGCCCTTGGCAGAGGGAAATAAGCTTGCAGATTCCCTCACTCACCCAATGGCATTGTTCCTTTCTGAGGAACAATGAGCCCATCATCTTCATGGAAAGTATCATTTAAATGCCTCTTCTCTAAAGTTTCACTCTGGCTGTACTCTAGCCATAGCTACTCAAATCACGTCCCAATGTCCAGCTTGTGCTCCATTTCATAATGCCCCCAATGAAGGTGTTAATCCTCAAGGCTTCTGTCCTAACCACCTTTGGCAGATGGATGTTACCCATTTGTCTCAAGCTGGCAGACTTAAATTTCTAAATGTCTCTGTAGACACTTATTTCAAGGTAATTTATGCCTCCCTACATTTAGGAGAAAAGATTAAGGACGTTATTGCTCATTGTCTACAGGTTTTGCCTATATGGGCATCCCAGATTTTCTCAAAACGGACAACGGACTGGCTTATACCAGCCAACGGTTTGCAAAATTTTGCCAAGAACATCAAATTACGCATACCATTGGAATTCCGCATAATCCCACAGGACAGGCCATAGTGGAGCGCATGCATGCTACCCTTAAACAATTTTTTTGTAAAATAAAGAAGAGGGAGTATATCACCTCCCCAAATACCCAGCTATCTACAATTTTATACATTTTAAATTTTTTAACAGTAGATAAACAAGGTCTATCAACAATGGAAAGACATTGGCAGAAATCTTCCCAATCTCTGGGTTGGGTTAAATGGAAGGATAGTATCACGGGACAGTGGCAATCACCCACACCCACGTTGGCTAGGGTGAGGGGGGCCGTTTGCGTCTTCCCTTCAGAAACCAAAAAACCCATCTAGGTGCCAGAGCATAAAGTTCGGCCAGTGGAGCCAGGCCCTACTAGTCCTGATAATATGGATTCAAGTGAAGAACATTGAGGGAGGCCTGAGATGGTCACTGGTGAGGAATCCATCCTTACTGATGCCAGTAAGTAAAGTAAACTCTGTTTTTCCATCCTTTTATTCCACCAATTATACATGGGGGGTTTCTGCAGCAAATATAGCAATAGAAAGATCTTCATTGGGTAATTTAACGTTTGATATATCCCATGCCCTCTGCTTCTGGAAGATTAGCAATATTTCTTTTTTATTATTATTATTTTTTATTTGTTTGTTTATAAAAATTTCCACTTCCTCCCCTCCTCCCCATACCCTCCCATTCCCTCCACTCCCTCTCCTCCTCCCCCATTTCCTCTCCTCCTCCCTCTCCAGTCCAAAGAGCAGTCAGGATTTTCTGCCCTGTGGGAAGTTCAAGTTCCTCCCCCCTCCCTCCGGGCCTAGGAAGGTGAGCATCCAAACAGACCAGGATCCCAAACAGTCAGTACATGCAGACGAAACAAGACCAAGTGAATTGTCAATGGCTTCTCAGTCAGCCCCCATGTCAGCCACATTGAGAGAATCCGGTTTGATCACTTGCTCGTTCAGTTCCAGTCCAGCAGGTCTTGGTGAGCTCTCATTCGATCAGTCCCCTTGTATCAGTGGGTGAACACACTCCTCGCGGTCCTGATTTCCTTTTTCATGTTCTCCCTCAGGACCTACAGAAGAGCAGGCAGTGCTCTTAACCACTGAGCCATTTCTCCAGCCCCTGACAACAATATTTTTAATGGGATCACAAGAATCATCAAGGTGGTGATGGTAGTATTGTGTGTGTGTCTGTATGTGTATGCCTGTATCTGTTCTTCTTACTGTATCTGTTCTTCTTACTGTTTCTGTGTGTCTGTGTGTGTTTTTGTGTATATGTTGTTTTTTTTTCAGACAGGGTCTTACTCCTCTAGCTCAGGCTGGCTTTCAGCTCACTATGAAGACAAAGATGACCCTGAATACTTTATCCTTGTGTCTCCAATTTGAAGTAGGAAGATTCACTCCTAATATGGATCTTTGGGCTGAGAAGACACACTTTTAATTCAGATGTTTTGAGCTAGGAATACACACCTCTAATCTGGGCTATGCCTTATGCTGAAAACCTATGTAAAGACATGGAAGAAGGAAGCTCTCTCTTTTTGCCTGTTTGCTCTTGCCTTCACTAGCAAAGCCATTCTTTCACTAGTATTAGAGCCTACTTCTTCAGGATTCTGGAATATACTGAAGACCAATCTGAGACATCCAGCCTAGTGGACTGAACAATTATTGGTTTCTTCGACCTACTGTTCATAGGCATCCATTGTTGGATTAGCTGAATCACAGTCTGTAAGTCATTCTAATAAATTCCTTTCTGTTTCTATATATAGAGAGATTCATTCTATAACTTCTGTTACTCTGGAGAAGCCTGACTAATACAGTCACTAATAACATTCTAGTTCTTTGGGTTGTGACATAGCTTATAAGTATAGGAAAGATGGAAGGGAGGAAAGAAGGAAGGAAGGAAGGAAGGAAGAAAGGAAGGAAGGAAGGAAGAAAGAAAGAAAGAAAGAAAGAAAGAAAGAAAGAAAGAAAGAAAGAAAGTCAGGAGGCAAGTGAGGTAGGGAAAGACTGAGAACTATTCTATCATACATTTCTAACTTTTTCCCAGTGATTAAGAATATCATCTCTGGGCTGGAGAGATGGCTCACTAGTTAAGAGCACTGATTGCTCTTCCAGAGGACCTGCGCTCAATTCGCAGCACCCACATGGCAGCTCACAACTGTCTATTAACTCTAGTTCCAGGGTATTGAAACCCTTACACAGACATACATATAAACAAAACACCAATGCACATGAAATAAAAATAAATCCCTAAAAATTTAAAAACAAAAGACTATCACATCATCATAAGTCATCTCAGGTAACCATTAATATTCATTTCTCTTCATAGGAGGCACAAGGGATACCACTTCTTCTTGTTGAAGTTGAACTGAACTATGGAATTCTTCTAGCCCCAAAATATAAGCAGTGTCACTTGGAGGCTGAAGTCTCTGAGACGAGCAAGGCATCAATCAATCAACCTATCTTCCTAACTCATCAATGCCTGAAATGTGTGGCATTCGGAGTGTTGGTCATCTTTCTGTCACTGTGACAAAATACCTGAGATAATCAATTCCTAAGGAAGAAAAGTGTATTGCTGCAGTGTCAGTCAGTAGTCAGTTGGCACTGTTTCTTGGGCCTGTGTTGAATATGTGGAAAATATGTGGCAGTCATGGAGACCACAAAGCAAAGGAAGAAAAGTGAAGGAACCAGCTTAAAAGAGAAATAATTAGAGCCAGGGAGTGGTGGTTCACATCTTAAATTACAGCACTTGGGAGTCACACATGATTAATCCCAGCACTAGGGAGGTGAAGATAAAAAGGGATATGACTGGGCAAAGAGAGGAATATAAGGCAGGAGGAGACCGGAGCTCAGCCCATTCAGTCTGAGGATTCATGGAGATAGAGTCTACCTACTTGAGTCTGAGAATTTGGAAGAGGTAAAAAAAAAAAGTCTCACTAGTGGCTGGTTCCTTTACTTTTCTGATCTTTCAGCATTTAACCCTGCATCTGACTCTGGGTTTTTATTATTAAGACCAATTAGAATTTGTGCTACAATTCAGAACAAAGCATTCATTCACAGGGTCTGGGGAATCAACTCATTTGGTAAAGAGCTTTTGGGTATATTAATCAGGGATCTCTAAAGGAACAGAACTGGTGTGTGTGTGTGTGTGTGTGTGTGTGTGTGTGTGTGTGTGTGTTAGAGGTAGATTCATTAGAATAGCTTACAGTCTATAGTTCTAGTAGTTCCACAATGGTTGTCTGAAGGTGTAAGTCACAGGCAATCCCACACCAGTTTGGAATTATGATTAATAGAATGGTTATTTATTCGAAGGGGAAAAAACTTACAGATTACCGTCCCAGACAACAACCCCTCTGCGTGAACAGGAAAGGAGTCTAGGAGCCAGAAGCGGAGCTGAAAGTCAGAGAGCATGGAGGACAGCCACTGTTTTTTTTAAAGGGAGAGAGACCACGCCCCAATGGGCTGGTAACTGAGCAGCTATTGGCTGAAGGAGCAGAAGGAGCTCCTGCAGCATCTCCCCCTTTTGTTTAAGTAGGAGAGTTCTAAGCCTACTATGAAATTATATACAATAAGTACAAACCTACGAAATTATATACAATAAATACAAATATCCTAGTCTAACTAGCTTAAGTCTTGTATAACAAATAACTTGGCCAAGTCATGAAAGGAAAGTAACTACATTTATATAATCTTCAATCCCATCAAAGATCTGAGAAGGGAAATAATGTTACCTGAGTAATTAGGAAGTGCAATCAAACAACTTCCAGAACATGTAACAAACCACAGAGACAACTATTCAGTATGCAATCTATTTCTGGGAGTACCTGGGCAAACACCCAAAGTCACGTTTGCAGCGTTGAAGCAACCAACTTTGGCTAAGGCCTGACGTAACTGACATACCATTTTCAAAGGCAAGAAACTTTTCAAAACTATCTTACCCTGTCTTGGCAGGATATGACAGTCCTGTTTTATCCATTTACGGATATTCTGTAACTCTGTCAGTAGTTGAGGTATGAGCATTTCTTTACCCAAAGGCCAGTTCTGTCAAGAAGAAAGGCTCCAGGTGGAGTGTCCTTGGTGCTCAACATTCTCTCGGGAATAGATCGGTGTTGCCAGGAGCGATTGTGTCTCACTACCACAGAACTCTGAATTAGATTAAAGGCCATTTTCTAAAGCTCTTAGAAAAGGTTGAAGATTATCTATCTATACTGAATATAATCTCTGTGTATCTAAGAACCTGATTAGTCTAATTATAAATGACAAACTTAGATGACTATTGATCTATATAATTCTCAATACCTATCTAACTTAAAGACTGAGACAATAAACAACTGTGCAATAAATGAGGACAATGTGACCTCCAAATATAAACAATGTGCAAGTATACATTGCAATATGGTAAAGATATATATATCAATACATAAACAATATATAAGTATCTTAATCAGAGGTAGAAGTGTACAATGCAATATGGTAAATATACATAAATCAATACAATATATATATATATATCAATACATAAAAATGTCTTAAACAGAGGTAGAAGGATGCATGCATAAAATAGTCAACATAATTTAATTTTGTATCAATATATAAGAATCGATACCAATATGTTTGTCTAAAAACAATAACTCACAAGTACAAATCTATTATCCCATAATCCAATTATCCCTCTTTTTTTTTAAGATTCCTGCGCTTATAAAATTCCTCCCCCAACCCTCAACCGTATACTAATTATAACCAACCCCTAAATGATGTCCCTAAACCCAAGGACAAACTTTACTGGCAGAGGAGACGTCGTTCTCTAGAATTACTTCCAGCTGTCATGGGGGCGACATTCTTTCTGGGGGATCCTGTGAAAGTAAAATGATGGTTAAATTTCAAGATCAATGTCTTTTAAAATTGCAAATAGTCTCTGAGTATTTTGTGGAGGTCTGGCCAGAATGTTGTACAAGATGTGCACCATTTCAGCTAACCACATTGGAACTGTCTTGTGCAGCTGGTACCCAAAACAGGTCTTGTAGTAGTGCTATCAGTATCATGACATCATATCAACCAGGTGGAGTTGTTGTTATGGGGCCCCATCTTCTTCCTGGAAACTTCAATGTCACTGCAGGAAAAACTCATTGTTCATTGTGGAAAACTTAAACAGTAATCATATAGACATATACAGATATACATATATTCAATGAAAGGCATGATAGATATATTTAATGAAAGGTATGATAGATATGAAGAAAAGTATAGATGTTTTCTAAATTCATATTTCTTCCTGTCCCATATCATGGCTCTTGACATGAGACAGAAACTCTGGGTTTTTCTTTTAACAAAAGGCTTGGAATTAGAGAGGGACTGAGCCAGAGTCCAGCTCCAAAACCAGCTCTATAAATTTAGAAATATGATTTAGTATATTTTACTTAAAGAACCTAATCAGTTTTCTTGATAGTCCCTATTGGACCATTATTTTCCATCTGTCAGTATTCAAATATCCAGGGTCCCTTGAACTTTTCAAAGATCAGTGTTTTCCTGTGGAGATAAGAACAGAACCCTGCCCCCATTCTATATGTTTTTCTTACCACCTGTATGAATATCATCATTGTAGATGAGCTGTCATTTCTCCTTTCCAAGAGGTTTCTCCTCTTCAAATCGAACCTTTATTAATTTTGATGGTATCCACAATTTTTCTTCTCCTGTGGAAACAAGAGCAAAACCCCTTCCCCAACGTAGCACATCTACTGGCTTCCACTGAGAGGTCAGCACGTCTTTGAAATAAACAGGTTGGTTTAGTTCAGAAGTTTTTTCCATTATCCAATGCCTCTCTGCTGCTATTGTTCCTTTCTGATTAGCATTAAGAAAATTCAAGGTTAATAAAGCAGTATGCAATCTATTTCTGGGAGTATCTTTCATCCCTTTCTGTTTGTTTAGCATATCCTTTATAGTATGATTTGATCTTTCTATAACTGCTTGACCTATAGGATTATTTGGTATACCTGTAACGTGTTTTATATTATAATAAGCAAAGAAGCGTTTCATTTTGTTAGATACATATGCTGGACCATTGTCTGTCTTTATTTGTGCAGGTATACCCATGATGGCCATAACTTCCAATAAATGTGGGATTACCAAATCAGCCTTTTCTGAGCTCAGGGCCGTTGCCCATTGGAAACCTGAATACGTGTCTATGGGTGGTGTACATATTTTAATTTACCAAATTCCATAAAGTGGAACACATCCATCTGCCAGATTTCACTCCTTTGAGTACCCTTTGGGTTACTCCCTGCAGGCAACAGTGTTTGATTATAGAAAGAACAAGTAGGACATCTCTTTATAATGTCCTTAGCTTGTTGCCATGTAATGGAAAACTCTTTCTTTAAGCGTTTACTATTGACGTGATGTTTTTTATGACACTCTGAGGCCTGCAGAACATTTCCAATCAATAATTGGTCAATTTCAGCGTTACCTTGTGCTAGAGGGCCAGGCAGACTGGTATGGTACCAGATGTGTGTTATGTACATTGAACAAAGCCTATTCCTAATTATGACCTGTACCTGGATAAACAATGAAGTCAACTCTGTGTCATCTGGTATGAATTCAGCGGTTTCAATATGCAAGATAACTCTTTCTGCATATTGTGAATCTGTAACTATATTAAGAGGTTCTTTAAAATCCCTTAGCACCATAAGAATGGCATATAATTCTGCCTTCTGGACAGAATTATAAGGGCTTTGTTCCACCTTACTCAATTCTTCCGATTTATAACCTGCTTTCCCTGATTTATTTGCATCGGTATAAAATGTCCGGGCTCCAGTTATTGGAGCATCATGTACAATTCTAGGAAGAATCCAAGAAGTTCTCTTTATGAGGTTAAGTCTATCACTTTTGGGATAGTTGCTGTTAATTTCTCCCAAAAAATTAGCACAAGCTCTTTGCCATGCTTCATTATCTTCCCACAACTTTCTTATTTCCTCAGTAGTAAAAGGCACTATAATTTCTGCTGGGTCTATACCTGCTAGTTGACAAAGTCTCAGTTTACCTTTTATAATTAATTCAGAGACCTTTTCTACATAAGTTTTTAATTTTTTACTTGGGTTATGAGGTATAAATATCCACTCTAAAATAATATCTTCCCTCTGCATTAAAATCCCTGTAGAAGAAATTCTGGAAGGCAGTATGACTAGGATGGAACTAAGATTCAGGTTCACCCTATCCATATTTGCCTCCTGTAATTTTTCCTCAATCATTGTCAGTTCCTTTTCTGTTTCAACTGTCAATTTTCTGGGACTATTCAAATCTTTATCACCATCTAGGATTTTGTTTAAATGAACTATTAGATCAGGTGTTATCCCAACAGCTGGTCGTAGACTGGAAATGTCTCCTAACAATCTTTGGAAGTCATTAAGAGTCCGTAACCGGTCTCTCCTAATTTGTGCCTTTTGCGTTCGAATTTTCTCTAACCCTATTCTGTAACCTAGGTAATTAATAGAATCTCCTCTTTGAATCTTTTGAGGGGCAATTTGTAATCCCCACCTAGGCAAGACTTTCTTTACTTCTTCAAACATACTTTCCAAAGTATCTTTATTTGAATCAGATAATAAAATGTCATCCATGTAATGATAAATTATGGACTTGGGAAATTGCTTACAAATTATTTCCAATGACTTATTAACAAAATATTGACACAATGTGGGACTATTGAGCATCCCCTGTGGGAGGATAGTCCATTGATATCTCCTAGTAGGCTGAGAATTATTATTAGTAGGCACTGTGAAGGCAAATTTTTCTCTATCCTTTTCTTGCAAAGGTATAGTGAAAAAACAATCTTTCAAATCAATAACTATAAGAGGCCATCCTCTTTGTAATAGAGAAGGCAAAGGAAGTCCAGATTGTAGCAGACCCATAGGTTGAATTACCTTGTTGACAGCTCTTAGATCTGTCACCATTCTCCATTTACCAGATTTCTTTTTTACAACAAACACAGGAGAATTCCAAGGGCTGGTTCATTCTTCAATATGGTTAGCATCTAGTTGCTCTTGTACCAGCTCTTCCAAAGCCTATAATTTATCTTCAGCTAGAGGCCACTGCTTGATCCATATTGGCTTCTCAGTTAGCCATTTTAAAAGTAGGGTTGTTGGTACCTCTAAAGGTTTGATATTGGCTGTATGTTCTTATACAGCCTGAATGGCTGGTGACCTTTTTCCATAATACCTCATTATATCCTTCCCAGAATTGTGAGTTCCTGGAACTACAGGAATGTTAATCTGGGTATTCCATTGCTGTAGCAAATCACGGCCTCATAAATTTATTGCAATATTGCCTATATATGGCCTTAGTCTTCCTATTTACCCTTCAGGTCCTATGCATTCCACCCATCTTGTGCTTTGTTTTACACGAGATAGGGTTCCAATTTCCAGGAACTGAACATCTACCTCTTGAAGAGGCCAATTCGGATGCCAAGATTCTGGAGTAATTATACTTACATCCGCACCTGTGTCTAATAAGCCTTCAATAAAAATGCCATTTATACAGACTCTTAGCTTTGGTCTTTGATCGTTAATAGAAGTTTGCCAAAATATACGTTTACTCTGTCCTACTGGATTTTTTGACTCATTCTCCACATGTAATTCATCATTTAAACCAGTATTACTTTTTATGGTAGACATTGGAGTTTTCAATTTTCTTGGTGAGACACATTTTCCACTGTAACTGGAAATGACTGGACCACTTTTGGCTTGGGGGCCTGCGAGAGACCCCAAAGGAGTTTCCCAATGGTATCGGGTTGCCTTGTCTGTCTGTTGTTGACCTGCATTCGATGGACCAGTGTCGGCCTTTACCGCATCTCCTATATATACCTGAAGGCTGAGGTCTCCTACTTTTGTCATTCCCAGAGGAGAAATTATTCCTAGAATTTCTTTGCCTGCAATCCCTTTCCAGATGTCCTAATTTACCACAATTAAAACACCTGGTAGTTTGATGTCTCCTCATAGCTTTGGAAATCGCTTCTCCTACCCAGGATTCATCATTATAGCTAAACATCTCAACATTCATTGTATGCTGTATCCATTCTTCCATAGGTGCTGATCTAGATCTCAAAGGCCCAATTATCTTTTTACATTCGGTATTTGCATTTTCAAAAGCTAGAGATTCAAGAAGTATTCGTCTAGCTTCTGGGTCTGTTACCCCTATGTCCAGAGCCTTAATTAATCTTTGCACAAAGTCAGTAAAGGGTTCTCTCTGTCCCTGCCTAACCCTGGTATATGATTCGACCCTTTTTGCTGGATCTTGTATTCTATTCAAAGCATTCAAGGCTGCTTTGTGACATAAGGACAGCACTTCTTCGTCATAAAGAGTTTGGACCTGTGGATCAACATATGCTCCCACACCAAGAATTTGATCTTGGGAAACCTTCACACCTTTTGCTCTTCCTTGCTGTTCCATATGTTTGGATTCTTCTCTGAAATAAATTCCAAACATCAAGGAAGGTCCATCATCTAAAACTGCAGACACTAGCTGAGAGAAATCATGGGGGTTAGCTCTGACATTAGAAGCCCAAGTCCTTATCATTTTCTTAACAAATGCAGAGTGCAAGCCATAATTAACGACAGCTTGCTTAATTTCTTTTAAATCATTCATTGCTATTGGCGTCCATCTAGCTTCTTTAACTCCCTTTGAGCCTTTAGAAGTTGACCCTTTGTCAGAATAAACATATAGGGTATATTATTAGAACCCTGGGTAAGCCAGTTCTAACAGCTGGTGGTGGCATTGTATCCTGTCCTTGTGCCTTCTTATTCTGTTCACCAGCTCCAATAATTTCTTCAATCATTTCTAATCTTTTTATCATTGTCTCCCTTAAATCTTGAATCTCCTGACCTACCCGTGTTTCTAGGAATTTCAGTAAGGTATCAGTTTTTTGGTTCCCATTCTGGAGGTACATTCTATCTGTTACCTTATCAAAACTTTGTGTTAACGTCTGAATGTCAAATTCAACAGCCTGAACCCTTTCAGGTAACTTCCTAGTACCCTTGGATATGGAGTCAATTTTGTCTATCATAGTATCCACTTGTTCAGATAATCCCTGATTTTCAATAATTTTAATCCTTTCAACTAGTTGTTCATTATTAGTCCATAAAAATTGTATCTTTCTTAATGATAAAATATTGAAAAGAAAACTGAAACCTAGTAACAAGTAAATTAATGTATCCCCATAGTCATATAAACCTTGCATGACATAATCCATTGTATTAATAGAGAAAACAGTAAAATTGGCATTGGAAACAAAAACTACCATATTACCTCTTGTCTAGTGGGTGGCACTGTAGCCAAATAGCGACTAGAACCACTGCAAAGGTGACGGAAATGGGGTCCTGTTTCAGTGTCTGCCTTAGTATTTGATAAAAACTAGGAAATATAAGTTGCTCAACAAAGAAAATGTAATTAAATCAATTCCATACACGGAACCAGAAACCCAGAATCCAGGGGTAGAAAAGAACAACCCGGAAGCCGCGTATGCCTCCACGTGACCGAGTCATTCTGATTCATGCCACTAAAGCGCCACATTTACAAGGGAAATTTAAAAACAACTCCGAAAAGAGCAAACCAGGCAGGCAGAGACTGTCCCGAGCCTGTGGAGCTTGGGAGGCATGGGGTTTAATTGAACTGCTGGCTCCACACACAGGGCACAGACCACAGCTGAGGGAGGGCTTGTGACTAGCCGAGCTGGCAGCAAGCAGTTGAATGGGGGGAGGGGGGTTCTACAACCAAACGTGGGGTGCCAGATGAAGGCGTAAGTCACAGACAATCCCACACCAGTTTGGAATTATGATTAGTAGAATGGTTATTTATTCAAAGGGGAAAAAACTTACAGATTACCGTCCCAGACAACAGCCCCTCTGCACGAACAGGAAAGGAGTCTAGGAGCTGGAAGCGGAGCCAGAAGCCAGAGAACATGGAGGACAGCCGCTGCTATTTTTTAAAGAGAGAGAGACCACGCCCCAATGGGCTGGTAACTCAGCAGCGATTGGCTGAAGGAGCGGAAGGAGCTCCCGCAGCAGATATCTCCCGAGTCTCCAAAGGAAATGCCAAGGACACAGTGGTTGTTGAGTGCGTGAGCCTAGATGTCTCAGCAGCCCCAGACTGATGCTGGAGCCCCAGAGAAAGCCTGGAGAGCTGCCATTCTTCAGTCTATGTAGGAATCTCAAAGAAGCATATTATATACCAGCAGAGAAATGTCTCAGCAATGGAATCTACAAATTCCCCAGCAAGCGTGAAGACAAGCAGGCAAAAAGCAAAAGCTTCCTTCTTCCATAACACTTTATGGGGCTGCAAGAGAGGTGTATTCTCTGTTTAGGGTGTGTCTTCTCACCTCAAATTATGCAATCAAGAACATCCATCACAAGCATGCCCAGCTGCTTCAATTTTAGCTGATTCCAGATGTAGTCAAGTTGACAGCCAAGATTAGTTTTACACTGCTTGTGCATCAGTTTGGATCCCCAATACACACATAAAAACATAAAAATTGGGTAGAGCAACATGTAACTGACTCACATCTCTGAGAAAAAAGAGATGGAGGATCTCTGGGCCCTTCCAGACATCCAGTTTAGCTATATAGGCAAGCTCCGGGTTGAGGGAGATTCCCTGTCTCAATTATAAAGATGAACAGAGCCAATAAGGTGACTCACTCACAACCAGGCCTAAAATCTTGAGTTTAATTCCCAGAACCCACATGGAGGAAAGATAAAACTAATTCCTCAAAATATCCTCTGACTTCCATATACCCTTACACATACACACACACACACACACACACACACACACACACACACACACACACACACACACACCGTGAAAACAACGAATAAAAGTTGTAGCACAAATAATAAAACTCCAGAGACGGATATTGGGGTTCAAGCTGAAGACAGAAAAGCAAAGCAGACAGTCATGAGAGAGCTCTTACCTCTACAAAATCTTCAGACTGTAAAGAGAGTGAATTCTTGTCTCATTCCAACTTATATTCCTCCCTAGTGCTGTATTTAAAGTTATACATCTCCTCTGCCTCTATGGCTAACTAGTGTGACTGCTGAGATTAAAAGGTGTGTGCCATCACCTTTGGCTTGTATGGCTGACTAGTACAACTAGCTTTACACTCTGATCTTAAGGCAAGCTTTAGGACTTAAAACACAAATAAAATATCATGATATTTCCCTTTCTATCTAAAATAAAAAAGAAGGCTATAACTAATATAAGAAAAACTATAAGCTATAAGTACAATAACTATATACAATATATAAAGACAATAAACATATCAACAATGTCTAGTGCATGTGTATTTGACAAATACAAAGAAAATACTTCATTATCTATCTTATCTTGGTGAGTCCAAATTCTTGTACCTAATTTACTTTTCCTTATAACTTTCATTACCATCCAAAACTTCTTTTACTCTCTCAACCTTATACACATTACACTTCTTTATTGAATTTCTTTTCTAAGTCTCATAAACAAGGAAAACAGTAACTATAAGGTTCCAGTCTTCAACTACTTCAGAGACCCAAGAAGGATATAATATTAACTGAGTAAGTAGGAAGTGTAAGCAAGAGACTTACAAAAAATGTAAAAAAATTACAGAAAGAGCTGGCTGTCTGATTACCCAAGGATGCAATGTTGTGGCATTTATCTTTGACCTGAAGATCTAGAATATTCAACAGACTTTTCTGTGAAGCAGTATTTTTGAAGGACTGTTCCACTTTGTCTTGACAAGTTTTGGCAGTCACTCTCTTTTGTTTCCTATTTGTCCAATTAGGACAGCATACTACCAGCAGTTGAGGCAAGGGCATTTCTTTTCCAGTGGTTTACATTTGCCACAAATAAAGTAAATTCCATGTGGAATTTCTTCAGTGTGCACCATCTTTTCTAAAATAGATTGGTGATGCCAGGAGCAGACATGTCTCATTGTCATAAAAAAAAGAACCTATGCTATTAAAACATCTTAAATTCCATATTCTGCAGATCTCTGAAGTGTTTGGAAGTGACATGTCAATCTAAAATATATTCCTGCTTGACATTGAAAACATACCTAATATGACTACAAGTTTAATTGTAATAGGTGACTAATTACTAACCTGCATTTCATTATTATTCTAAAGAGTTGGTAATAGTAACTTCCTTTTTAATTATTTTTTAAAAACTATCTTTTCTCATTTTATATGTCAATCCTAGTTCCCGCTCACTCCCTTCTTCATGCTCCCTCCATCGTCTACTCAATATCACTCCCATTCTCTCCTCAGAGAGGTTAAGGCTTCCCATGGGGCATCAACAATATCTAACACATTGCTTTGAAGCAGAACCAAGACCCTACCCACTATATCTAGACTGAGCAAGATATCCCTTCAAAGAGAATGGGTTCCAAAAAGCCAGTACAAATGGTAGGGATAAATCCTGTTTTCACTGCCAGTTAGCCCCACAGTCTGCCCCAGTCATACAACTGTCAACCAAATTCAGAGAACCTACTTGATCCTATGTTGGTTCCATTGCTGTCAGGCCAGAGTTAGTGGGCTCACATTAGCTCAGGTAAGCTGTTTCAGTGGGTATTCCCATCATGGTCTTGACATCTTTGCTCATATTCTCACTCTTCCCACTCTTCAACTGAACTTTGAGAGCTCAGTCCAGTGTTCCCCTATGGATCTGTGCCTCTGTTTCCATCAATTGCTGGATAAAGTTTCTATGATGACATTTAAGATAGTCATAAATCTGATACAGGGCAAAGCCAGTTCTGGCACCTTCTCCACTATTGCTTTGGGTCTTAGCTGGGATCATCCTTGTGAATTCCTGAAAATTTCCTTACTGACAGATTTCTTGGTAGACCCACGTTGGCTCCCTCAACCAAGATATCTCTTTCCTTGGTCTCCCTCTCTGTTCTTTCCTCATCTTGATGACCCTTTTTCCTCAACTTCTCCTCCCTTCTCCTTTTCTCTCCTTCTCCTCTCCTCCTCCCCCTTTGCTCTCCCAGCAATGGAGGCTTGTTCCTCTGACTCCACATCCTCTCCAGCAAAAGTTATCATTGGTGTGTTTGATCTTAGCCATTCTGATTGGTATAAGTTGGAATTTCAGAGACGTTTTGATTTTCATTTCCCTGATGGCTAAGAATGTTGAACATTTCCTTAAGTGTCTTTCAGCCATTTGAGATTCTTTTGTTGAGAATTTTCTGCTTAGCTCTGTACCCAATTTTATAATTGGATTATTTAGAATTTTTATGTCTAATTTCTTGAGGTCTTTATATATTTTGGAGATCAGTTCTCTGTCTGATGTGGGATTGGTGAAGATCTTTTCCATTCAGTAGGCTATCTTTTTGTCTTATTTACTGTGTTCTTTGCTTAACAGAAGTCTCTCAGTTTCAGGATGTCTCATTTTTTTATTGTTGCTCTCAGTGTCTGTGCCACTGGTCTTACATTTCAGAATTTGTCTCCTGTCCCCATGCATTAAAGACTACTTCCCACTTTCTCATCTAGCACATTCAAAGTGGTCGGTGTTATCCTGGGGTCATTAGTCCATTTGGAATTGAGTTTTGTGCATGGGGGTAGATATGGATCTATTTGCATTTTTCTACATGCTGATATTCAGTAACACCAGCACCATTTGTTGAAGATGTTTTCTTTTTTATATTGCATAATTTTAGCTTCTTTACCAAAAATCAGGTGTTCATAGGTGAGTGGATTAATTTCCAGGTCTTCAATTCAATTCCATTGATCAACCTGTCTATTTTTATGCCAATACCAAGCTTTTTTCATTACTGTAGCTCTATAATAGAGCTTGATGTCAGGGATGTGATGGCTCCAGAAGCTTCTTTATTATATATGATGGCTTTGGCTATCCTGGGCTTTTTGTTTTTCCAAATGAAGTTGCCTATTGTTCTTTTGAGGTCTGTGAAGAATTGTGTTCATATTTTGAAGGGGATTGCATTGAATCTGTAGATTGCTTTTGGTAGGATTGCCATTTTTATTATGTTAATCCTACCTATTCAAAAATATTGGAGATCTTTCCATTTTCTGCTATCTTCTTCAATTTCTTTCTTCAAAGACTTAATGTTCTTGTTGAATAGACCTTCCACTTCTTTGGTTAGTGTTACCCCAAGATATTTTATGTTATTTGTGGCTATTGTGAAGAGTGATATTTCCCTGATTTTTTCTCATCCTTTTTATTATTTTATATAGGAGGGCTACTGATTATTTTGAGTTTATCTTGTATCCTGCAGCATTACTGAAGGTATTTATCAGCTGTAAGACTTCCTTGGTAGAGTTTTTGGGATCACTTATGTATACTATCATATCATCTGAAAATAGTAAAAGTTTTACTACTTCCTTTCCAATTTGAATCCCCTTGATTTGCTTTTGTTGTCTTATTGCTCTAGCTAGATGTTGAATAGACATGAAGAGAGTGAAGAGCCTTGTCTGATTTTAGTGGAATAGCTTTGAATTTCTCTCCATTTAATTTGATGATTGGCTTGCTGTATAATGCTTTTATTAAGTTTAGATAAATTCCTGGTATCCCTGATCTCTTCAAGACATTTATCATGAAAAGGTATAGGACTTTATTGAATGCTTCCTCAGAATCTAATGGGATGATTGTACCATTTTTTTCTCTCAGTTTATATGGTGGATTACATGGACAGATTTTCATATGTTGAACCATCCCTGCATCTCTGGGATGAAGCCAACTTGATCATGATGGATGATTTTTTTAATGTGTCCTTGGATTCAGTTTGCCAGTATTTTATTGAGTATTTTTGCATCAATGTTCATGATGGAGATTGATCTGTAATTCTCTTTCTTGGTTGAGTCTTTGCATGGTTTTGATATCAGGGTAACTGTATCCTCATAAAACAAGTTTTATTATGTGGAGCAATTTGAGGAGTATAGATATTAACATTTCTTTAAGTTCTGGTAGAATTCTGCACTGAAACAATCTGACTCTGGGCTTTTGGCAGGGGGAGGGGAAATAGGCTTTTGATGACTACTTCTATTTTCTTGTAGGTTATGGGTCTATTTAAATTTTTCACCTGGTCTTTATTTAATTTTACTATGTAGCAACTATCTAGAAAATTGTCCATTTCTCTTACATTTTCCAATTTTGTGGAGTATGATTTTTGTAGTATGACCTAAGAATTCTCTGGATTTTCTCAGTGTCTGTAGTTATATCCCCTTTTCATTTCTGAATTTGTTAATTTGGATGTTCTCTCTCTGCCTTTTGATTAGTTTGGATAAGGGTTTGTTTATCTTGTTGATTTTCTCAAAGATCCAACTCTTTGTTTCACTGACTCTTTGTACTGTTTTCCTTGTTTCTATTTTGTTGATTTCAGCCCTCAATTTGTTTATTTTCTGTCATCTATTCCTTCTGGGTCAGTCTGCTTCTTTTTGTTCGAGAGCTTTGAGCTGTGTTGTTAAGTCACTGATGTGAACTTTTACCACTTTCTTTACATAGACAGCTAGTGCTATGAGCTTTCCTCTTAGCACTACTTTCATAGTGTACCACAGGTTTGGGTACGTTGTGCCTTCATTTTCACTGGAGTCCAGGAAGTCTTATATTTCTTTCTTTATTTCTTCCTTGACCCAAGGTGATTCAGTTGAGCACTGCTCAATTTCCATGAGGTTGGAGACCTTCTGCAATTAATTTTGTTGTTGAATTCTAGCTTTAAATCATTGTGATCCAATAAGATACATAGGGTTATTCCAATTTTTTGCATCTTTTGAGGTTTGTTTTGTTATTGAGTATGTGGTCAATTTTAGAGAAGGTTCCATGAGGTGCTGAAAAGAAGGTATATTCTTTTGTGTTTTGGTGAATTGTTCTATAGATGTCTATCAAGTTCATATGAGTCATGACATCTGTTAGTTCTCTTATTTTTCTGTTAATTTTCTGTCTGGTTTACCTATCCACGGTGAGAGTGGGGTGTTGAAGTCTCCTACTATTAGTATGTAGGATTTGATGTGGGATTTTAAGTTGTAGTAATATTTCTTTTACATATGTGGTTACTCTTGTATTTGGGGCATAGATGCTCAGGATTGAGACTTAATCTTGATGGATTGTTCCTATTATGAGTATATAGTGTCCTTCTCCATCTCTTCTGAAAGATTTTAGTTTGAAGTCTATTTTCTTAGATATTAGCATAGCTGTACCCACTTGTTTCTAAGGTCCATTTGATTGGAAAATCTTTTCCCAACCGAGGTAATGTCTGTCTTTTAAGTTAAGGTGCATTTCTTGTAAAAAGCAGAAGCATGGATCCTGTTTTTATATCCATTCTGCTAGCCTCTGTCTTTTTATAGGTGAATTGAGTTCATTGATATTAAGAGATATTAATGACCAGTGATGGTTAATTCCTGTTATATCTTCATGGTAGTGTTTGTGTGTTTCCCTTGTTTGGAGTTTTGCTGGTGGGAGGTTTGCTGTTGCCTGTGTTTTTGTGGGTGTAGTTAGCTTCCTTGGGTTGGAGTACTTTCTGCAGGGCTGGATTTGTAAATAGATATTGTTTAAATCTGGTTTTCTCATGTAATATCTTGTTTTCTTCATCGATGGTAACTGAAAGCTTTGCTGGGTATATTAGTCTGGATTTGCATCTGTGGTCTTTTAGTGTCTGCAGCACATCTGTCCAGGACCTTCTGACTTTAAGGGTTTCCATTGAGAAGCTGTGTGTAATTCTGTTTTCTTTGCTTCTTTCTTTCTTTTTTATTAGATTTTAAAAAATACCAATCCAAATTCCCACTCCCTCCTCTCCTCCCATTCCCTCGACACACCTTCCCACCCGACTCCCCTCTAATCCTAAGAGAGGGTAAGGCAATTGCTTTGTGGAAGATCCAAGGCCCTCCCTACTACATCTAGGCTGAGCAAGGTAAACATCCAAAGAGAATAGAATCCCAAAAAACCAGTACATGCAGTAAAGATAAATCCCAGTGCCACTGCTAGTGGCCCCTCAGTCTGCCCCAGCCATACAAACTGTCATCCACATTCAGAGGGACTAGCTTGGTCCTATGCTTGTTCCTTCCCAGTCCAGCTGAAGGTGGTAAGCTACCATTTGCTCAGGCAAACTGCTTCAGTGGATGAACCCCTCATGGTCTTGACATCTTTGCCCATATTTTCATTCCTTCTACTCTTCAACTGGACCTTGGGAGCTCAGTCCAGTGCTCCTATGTGGAACTCTGCCTCAGTTTCCATCTGTTGTTGGATGAAGTTTTTATAGTGATATTTAAAATAATCATCAGTCTGAATACAGGGCAAAGTCAGTTTGGGCACCCTCTCCTCTATTGCTTAGGGTCTTAGCTGGGGTCATCCTTGTGGATTCCTGGGAATTTTTCTAGAGCCGGGTTTCTTGCTAACCCCATAACGGCTCCCTCAATCAATATATCTCTTTCCTTGCTCTCATATCTGTCCTTTCTCCATCTCAACTATCCCATTCCCTCAAGTTCTTTTTAATCTTCCCCTTCTCCCCTCCTCTTCCCCTTCTTGCCTTCTTTCTATCCCCCGCCTCCATGCTCCCAAATTTGTCAATCGATCTTGTCTGTTTCCAGTTTCCAGGTGGATCTATATGTTTTTCTTTGGGTTCACCTTATTTCTTAGCTTCTCTAGGATCATGAACTATAGGCTCAATGTCCTTTGTTTATGGCTAGTATCCACTTATGAGTGGTTCATCCACTGAGACAGTTTGCTTGAGCTAATGGTAGCTCACCAACTCCAGCTGAACTGGGAGTGAACAAGCATGGGAACAAACTAGTCCCTCTGAAGGGGGTTGACAGTTAGGGCACTGATAGTGACACTGGGATTTGTCTCTACTGCATGTACTGGCTTCTTGGGATCCTATTCTTTTTAACTGTATACCTTGCTCAACCTAGATGTAGGAGGGAGGGCAAGATGCGTTGTCCTCTCTTAGGATTAGAAGGGGGTGGGGTGGGAGGGTCTGTGGAGGGAGTGGGAAGAGAGAATGGAGTGGAAGGAGGGGAAGGAGAGGAAATTTAGATTGATTTTTTTAAGTAATAAAAAAGAAAAGATCAAAGAAAACACAATAATATACACAATCCAGATTCTCTGTGTATATTCCATCTTTATGTGGCTTATTTTTCTTTATTCCTTTTACTTTTTCTATAAGTTTACTCTGTCTCTTTAAAGATTTTGTTTTATTTTTTTAAAACTATTTACTTCTTTTTATAATTCTCTATACTCTTTTTCTTCTCTCTCCCAAGTCTATGTACATTTATCCAATACTGTGACCTCATTTAGAGGTCTTTTTTTAATCTGAATCTATCTTTATTGTGTATCTGTAATTATTTTTCTGACCAGAAGTGTCTTTTTTACTTTTTTTTTTCTAAGCCACTTGATTAAGGCCAACAAGGTCCTGTTTCCTCCACCCAGTCCAACATAGAGGAAGCATGTTTACTGCCTCTGAGACTGCCTGGTGGGAGCCATCCTCACCACCTAAACTCTGGAAAGCACCGTGCATCATACGAACTCTTTTTATCTGAGTAAAAGCTAAATCTGCCATGCAGCACACTGTATGGCCTGGAAATATATTTGTGTATGGCTCTGGGAATATCTTTCTGTATGGCGCTGGGAATCTGCCATGCTCTCCTGCCTGTGCAAGCCTAGCAGACTCGATGCTGCTGCCTGCCCAGGCTGAGAGTGCTGAGCCCTGGTCCTAGTCTTACCTACTTTCCTTCCAACCCCAAGTGGGCACATAAGCATCCGAACCCAAAGTGGGTGGCGACATCAACCCCCAAAAAGGATCCAATGCTGTTCCCGTAACTAACATGAATCAGGAAGCCTTCCCTTAAAGAAACTGTGTAGTTCTTGCCACTAAAGCTGAGTCAGGAAACCTCTTAAAGGAGCCATGTCTCTGCTTGTCGCCAGCAAACAGAGCAAGAAACTGCATTATACTCTGGTTTGTTTGTGGGTTTTTTTTTTTTTGTATCTAGAATTTTTCCCCAAACTCTCTCAGATTTTAAGTGGATTTAGTTGGCCAGGTGGGGTGCCAATTTGTAATCCATTTCTTAAGTAAATGATAAAAAGCAGAATCATCTCAAAAGCTCACATGCAATAAATCTCAACTCCTTACCTGCAAGTATAAAGAAAGTATCAGTCATTTTCTTACATATCTAGGGAGATTTAAAAAAGGAAACTTCAACAAATCAGAAAACTGACTGTTATGTACTTGTGAGCTGGACTGCTTTTCCTGGGAATAGTTTATCTTAAAAACCATTAGCAAGGTAGTTGGTCTATTCTAAAGCTACTTTGAAGCTTTATATCACCTAATAGTAGACAACTGTCTTGGCAGCTGGGGAAATTAAACCATTTTCCTATGTTAACCTGAGCTGTGTTATAAAACAGTTCTCGGGTATTTATAATTACTAACTTGTGTAGTATTTCTTTGGATTCATTTTTATTCCTCAGAATTCTGTAGAAGCTAACATTATTGATATCAAATGGACAAGACAGCAGAAGGAGGAGTGATCCTCTAGACGATCCATAGATAGACATCCCCAGGAGATAGGGATACATTCATGATAAAAAAAAAAAACAGCCCACAATACAGGCAATGGGGGGGGACTCCCCATATATAAGTACATCATATCAGATACCAGAGAAGACCATGTAGCATCACCAATGTGAAGGCACAGCATAAGTAAAAGATATTCTGAAGTCTGTATTCTCATAAACCTTGCTTAAACAAGACATTCCCATGATAGAGTTTCTCTTCTGATAAGTTGACACCTGAACTTCAATTGACACCTGCTGTGGCTCTAACAGGGCACTGCCACCGGCAGTGAAGAACCTATGGCCCTGAAGACAAGCAAACTAATAAGTCAACTAAGCCTGGAGGCTTGTCTCTTCCTAGAGTTCTTATTTCATAGAGTGATATATTTACTTTTTATTTCATTTTTAACTGTGTGAGGGTAGTTGTGTGTGCACATGAGTATGGGCAGCCATGGAGGTCACTAGTATTGGATACAGGTGACATGGGTGCTGAGAATTTGATTCAGGCCCTTTGGAAAAGTGACATGCTCTCTTAAACTGCTGAGCCATCTCTCTTGTACTGATAGATGTACAATTTTAAATTTTATTGAAAATCAGTTCTTGTTGTAGGAGGGGAGGCTGCTAGTTAGTCCTGGCCACTTAGCCCTGAAATATTCACATAAAAACTGTATTAATTAAATCACTGCTTGGCCCAATAGCTCTAACTTCTTATTGGCTAACTCTTACATATTTATTTAACCCATTTCTATTAATCTGTATATTGCCACATGGCTTGGCTTACTGGCTAAATTTCCGGTGTAGGGCTACATGGCTTCTCCTTGACTCCACCTCCTTTCTCCCAGCATTCAGTTTCGTTTTCCCTGTCTAACGCTGTTCCTCTATAGCTCTGCTATAGGCCCAAAGCAGTTCCCTTATTAATCAATGATATTCACAGCATAAGAGGGGAATCCCACATCAAATTCTCTCATAAAAAAACAACTTGACCACAGTTTTCCCTACCTCCACTCCTCCCAGATCCCCCACCTTTCTTCTCCCCCAAATCCACTTCCCTTCCATTTCCTCTTGAAAAAAGAATGGGTCTCCAAGAGAAGAGAGTCAAACATGACAAAACAAGATACAATAAGACAAGGCAAAAGCCTTCATATCTAGGCTGGACAGGGAAACTCAATAGGAGGGAAAGAATCCCAAGAGCAGGCAAGTATAAGAGTCAAAGACCCTACTCCCACTCTTAGGAATCCAACAAAAACACCAAGCAAGCAGCCATAACGGATACACAGAGGACCTGGAACAGGCCTCATGCTTTACTTTTTAAAGCTACCTTGAGATGGCATTTCTATTAGTCACCACTGAATACATCCAGACCTGAACACAGGTATCAAGGACTGTGAGGTTCGGATGAGGCCACATGAAGAACAGATGTAACAGGCAGTAGGAACTAGATGTTGGTGGTTAGGAATATGATATCCTTTAAATAGCCTAGATTTTCTTAGACTCTTAAAAGTCTAAAAAGTTGTAGACTGATCTATGGCCTATATACCAGCGAGGAAGAGCTATATTATGATGTCAAAGATGTCAAAAATAATAATACAAGAGCAAGTCTCCCAGGGGTAACAAGCTGAGCACAACATAACAAGAAGGGAATGGAGGAGGAGGATCAGGGAGAGCGTGTGGGGAGTAGGACTGAGAGGATGGAGGAGTGCGGGCTGCAGTTGGGCTGTATTGTGTGAGAGAAAAATAAATACAAAGAAAAGATACATCTAATGGTGGCGATGTCAGAGGAGTAGCAGGTGGCAATTAAGTTTCAGGACTCAGCTCACCACAAGGCAAGGTCCTGATGGGTAAATTTCAGAGGAAAGAAAAGGCCTGGGGGGCTTCAGTTCCAGAATGTCTCCTGCTGCAGCTGTGCCTTTACATGTTTTCTGCTCCCATTTTCCTCTGGTATTTGGCATGGTGTGAATGGGTGTGGGGAGATCCCCACTGCCTTTAATGTAGTGTGATTATTTCATGGAAGGATCCCACTCTACTGGGCATTTTTACCTGTGGATTATTATGAAGATGTTTCCTCTTAAGCTGAACTGCTTAATTGAAGTAATGATTTTATATAAAAACAGTGTTAGTTTAAATAGAGTTTTCATGATTAAGGGTTTTTTAACAAATATAGAAAGGGATTATAATAGAGGCTAGTTTTGTGGGAAAAAATAATATGGGTAAATGTAGGATATGACCATTGCCCCCGCCCATCATAACGCAGGGGCTGGAAAGGATAAAAAACAAGAACAAGGAAGTGTCACCAGGCTAGGACTTAAGAGTTTTACTTTAGGAACCAAATAGATTGTGGTTTAAGTTAATGATTAGGAAAGCAACTGAGTCCCAAGAATTAGTTCAAGTGTTTTTTTGGTACTGGGAAGTGTGTTCTCAGGTTGTGGAGTCATCATAGCTAAAACAAAGCTTTAAACCATTGATTTTATGTAAGTAGAACTTAAAAAATTGAATGCTTAGTTAAGATAACTTGACAGGACTCTAAATATGAAAAGTGAAGCAAGTAACCTGTTTTCCTGGCAATTTTAAGAGTTACTGCCTATTTACACAGTTATGGATGGCAGGCTCCTGATCTGTGAGAAGTCTAAAAGATAAGTGTTTGACTAAGTGTGGGTTTCTCAGGAAATGCATAAAGATGTAGTTAAGAAATATATTGGGGTTGACTAGTTTCAGAAAAATGTTTTGACGGTAATTATGTAAGAACTGTGTGACTTTTGGTCATGCAGAAAATTCTCTCTGTAACAAACATGGTGTGGGAAATCTAAAAAGGGTGTTAAAAAAGAAAGAGTAGAGAGACAGATGATAGAGAAACCCTGAAGGGGTGGAGTGTGTGTGTGTGTGCATGCGTGCATGCATGCATGTGTATTTTCCCTTTTGGCTATTCCCAGAATTAAGTTTTACTCACTCAGATAGAAAGGTCAGTTGAGTGATTAGTCGGAGACTCCATGCCCCCCGCCCCTTCATTCCTGAGCTGCTGAGGTCTGGTCCTTACAGCAGCAATGTAGGAATCACTAGATAAAGGCCCAGAGAGGGCGACTTCCAACTCACTATGTAGGCAAAAAAAATGATCTTGAATTTGTTCACTAAAAAATGTATAGATTTTCTTTGTGTGTGAACAGTTTTATTTTTTGTTTTGCTTTGTTTTTTGTGTGTTTGAGACAGGAATCCTATGTACCATAGGCTGTCCTCCATCCTGGCTATGTAGTAAGGGATAACCCCAAATTTCTGATCCTCCTACTCCTGCTTTCCAAGGGCAGCAATTTCAGGCATGTCCATCCATACCTTGTTTGCATGATCCTAGTGATTGAATCTAGCGCTCAGTATACAAGGCAAATGTTCTACCAGCTGAGCTACATGCCTCTGTTTTACTCTATTCTGTGAACCTATCTGAGTTACATTGTATAAACCAGTCCTTTGAACACACCAAGATATAAAATATAAGCTTCACCAAAGGTGATTCCCAGAGGATTACAATATTATCAGTATTATAGCAAAGCTTAGTACCGAGGATGGTTTTTTGCTGAGGAAAAGGAAGTTCATTCCATTATAGACCAAAGTGGTATCTGAGAACTGGAGAAACAAAAGGCAGAGATAGAGGAAGCACGAAGCATCTTCAGGGGGGATTCCTAGTGACTTCATCCCAAGTTCAGTCTATTGTAAAACTTCAGGAGTTTGTAGTAATTATGAGAAAATCAAGGATGAATAGTGAGAGTTATATGGAACTTCATTTATGCAGATTGAAGTTTTATATTTATTCTTAAATGATTATATTGCTATTTTGTTGTTAAACTTTCCTTTTTTATAGTGAGGATTTGATGGTGTGTCCCTGTAATCACAACACTTAGGAGGCAGAATAAAGAGAATCAGGAGTTCAAGGACATCTACACCTAAACAGTGAGTTTGAGGTCAGCCTGGGCTAGGAAATGTACTCTTTTATACATTGTAAGTGCCTCCCATAAAAGTTTTCTTCTCTTATGAAATGAGTATAATTATAAACATTTGCCATTTTTTTAGTATTGCAAGAAAGACACAAACAAAAAAGTCCAAATGGATGTCAAATGTTGCAAGTTTTCGTATATATTACCTTTTTGGAAAATACACAGTTCATTGAAATTCCCAAATCTGGTAATAGCACTAGAATATAATATTTTAAATGTATCATTTAGAGACTTGAATCCCGTGAGTCATCACGGTACAAAGAACTTTACTGACGTAAACAAAAGTTTCCCCTCTAGTGGCATCCTGCCAGAAAAGGGGGAGTCTGGCAAAGTCTGGGCTATTTCCCCCAGGTTCGTCCCATAAAAGGAAAAGAGCCTCACCTGGCCCACACTAGAGGTTCTGCAGAGAGAGGGAGGCTCGTCTCCACTCAGCAGGCAACTCTGAGTGTCTGGCCAGGTATGGAGGTGAAGGTAGTTACTGTCAGTGGAAGAAGGAAAGTGGACTCCGGCTCAGGTCTGCTTTAGGGCCCAGAAATGCGAGGAGTTTAAAGGAAAGGAAGGAGCCTTTAAGTGGAACTAGATAGGAGCTGAGACAGAAATGATGGAAAAGATGGTCTGGATAGAGAGTGACCTTCTTTCTTTTCTCTAGATGACCATGATGAAACTCGGCTTCCTGCTGTTTATCATTGTGGTCGCCAGAAGTTGCAGTGCATGTGAGTACTGATACAGGACCCCAGATTCCTCAGCTCACCCTCCAGCTTTAAAGACAGTCATCATTAGACTGGGTTACTTTCAGGACCTGGGACTCTGTCCAGAGATCATAATGTTGTTTTTGTTGTTGTTGTTGTCGTTGTTGTTGTTGTTGTTTTTGAGATTGTGTTTTTCTGTGTAGCCCTGACTGTCCCGGAACTCCATCTGTAGACCAGACTGGCCTCAAACTCAGAGATCTGCCTGGCTCTGCTACCTGTGTGCTGAAATTAAAGATGTGGGTCAACATAGCTTGGCTGATTCTGCCTTTTTTAAAAAATGGAAATTAAATATAGTTGTATTGTTATAGCATTCCTTTTCCTTCTTCCAACCTTTCCAACTTATCTCCCACCCCCACATTCTACAAAATAAAGGTCTCTATTTGTTTAACTGTGGAAATATATACATGCTTCCTATAATATGTATATGTATTTATGTATATGTTTGTATTATATACATGTGTATATATAAATATTCCTGGATATGTAAATACAACCTAGTCTATCCCCATAAAGATGATGCCTTTGAGATTAGTCTTGATGCTGGTTGGTTCTTGAAGGAAATGACCAGTGTCAATGACATTGCTGAGACAGGTCCTGGTCCCAATCCTGTACTTGTGTGTAGCTCTAGTGGAACTTCTGCAAGAGCTGAGTCTCATCCTAGTCACTCCTTAAACTTAGGACCTTTGCTTTAGGGTTTCAATACCAAGTGAATGGTCTGGTTTGTGCCCAGAGAATATTTTCTTCAATTCCACTCTCTACAAGAACACAGTGGTATTTTAAAATGCGTAATTCCCCTTCACTGGATTTTTAGTATCTTTAAGGAAAGAAACAAGTCCCTAAATGCCATCTTACATGATCTCTACATGATAACCTTTGTCAGACTGATATGAGGCACTAGGGATCTGAGGCACAGACATACTGAATACAATTCAAAAATACTTGTCTGGTAAACATGTAGCTACTTAGACCTGGGTAGCTTTGACACCACAGTTTCCATTTGTTTCCACCCCTTCTGTGTTCTCAGAGGACTTTACAGAATTGAGGCCAATTTGCAAGGCTTTTTTTCCATGCTCTCTTGGTCAGTCTCTGCACTGCCGACCTCACGACTCAAGATTCAGGCACATTAGGCTCCCCGCATTTCTCCTACCTGCAAACCTGGACTTCACTTTATTCTTCCTTTTCAGGACTTTGGACACAAAGTTCTCCACACTTCAAATCTCTTGTCTTTCTTCCTAGTTAGAAATCTTGTTGATTCTCAGAGGGAGGCTTTCAGAAGTCATGGGATGAGTTTAGGATGAATGACAGGGGAGGCTGGGTGTCCAATGAGTGTGAAATTATGCATCTTCTCTAGTGAAAGAAAATGAGGTTATCAACAGTTCGGCCAATCCTGTGTCTTCCTCTCTGTTCAGAAGCTGCAAGGAAATCAAGCAGGAGGTCACTGGGGCACAAGGTGAGTGACGAAGCATTTAAAGAGCACACTGTGATCCTAACACTTGGGAGCCTACAGCAGAGGATTGAAGGCTCCAAGCCAGCCTGGAGAGACCCTGTCTCAAATGTGCAAACATAAATAAGACTTGCCCTCTGTAATCATTTTTCTTTTTTGATATAGAAAATGTGATCAAATGTACATGATGGATAAAATTTGTACTTAACCGATTTTAAGGGTTTTCAGAGTCAAGAATGACTTTTACAATGGGAGGGATCACCACTATCCATCTCCAGAAGGTTTTCACTCCTTAAATAAAAATTTTGTAGCCACAAACTAACAAAATTTTGTATTCCCTGTGAGCTGCTGTTTTATTTCCTACATCTGTGAATCTGTCAGTTCTTGTTATCTCATATAAGGTATCTGCCTTATTACATTAGCAAGCTTCAAGGTACTTAAGTGTTGTAGAAGAATTACCTTACTTTAAAAAGATTTATTATTATTATATTAATGATAATATTCTTGCATAGATGTACATCTGTGTTTGGGAATGTGTACATATATGTGCAGGTATGCAGGTGCCTGCAGTGTCCAGAAGAGGCCATCTAGTCCTCTGGAGCTGGAGTGATAAGTACTTGTACACTGTCAAATGTGAGTGCTGGGAAGATACCTCAAATCCTCTGCTAGAGCAGTACTTGCTCTTATCCACTGAGCCATTTCTTCAGTTCACTTCATTCTCTTTGATCTATGGAATATATAGGAATATATACAACATTTGATTCTACTTACTAGACAGCATATATTTTGCTTATTTCTTTTTATGTAGAGAAACACTTGACTTCAGGTTTTGTGTCCAGAGCTGTAACAAACATGAATGTCCATATCTGAGTCCCTGTTACCAGTTCTTTGGATATCTACCGAGTGGAGTTGCTAAGTCCTTTGATAACACTGTGTTTAACTTTAGGAGAAACATCCCTGTCAGTTTTGGAAATTCTGTGTTCTGCCTCTGTCACAGAAGCATGACTTTCTGAACTCAGGCACAATCCCAGGAACACCTGTGGTAGGACACTCAGGGCATGAGGCATTAGCCTTGTTTGTGGTGCCTAGAGCCATTCTTTTATGGGGCATAAATTAAGAATGAGGCTACAAACAGGACTGTGGACTGCTTCTCTCTACAGATGGCCTCTACTTCCTCTACACGGTGAATGGTGCCATCTACCAGACCTTCTGTGACATGACCACTGCAGGTGGTGGATGGACCCTGGTGGCCAGTGTGCACGAGAACAACATGGGTGGGAAGTGCACGGTGGGCGATCGCTGGTCCAGTCAGCAAGGCAACAGTGCAGACTACCCAGAGGGGGATGGCAACTGGGCCAACTACAACACCTTTGGGACTGCAGAGGGGGCCACAAGTGATGACTACAAGGTAGGTACACTCTGTAATCACTTGGAAAAGCGTGAGGATGTGAGTGTAGCTCAAGGATGTCATGGAGAGGTGGGAAGGTTGTCCTTCAACACAGGGCTGAAGAAGTGGTAAGTGTTTACCTTGAACCTCAGCATTCTCCCAAGTACGCTTTTCGGTAAGTAGGTGGTAGAAGTGGGACCATTGTCCTTAGAAATAAGGACATCTGAACATGGTTGACCCTCTATCCACCTGGAGCCCAGAGATACCAGCTCTGCTGTGAATGAGTGTCTTCTGCTTAGTGAAATCTCCTGGTCTGGTCAGGCTCAGTGTTGGTTGTTTTCCAGAACCCTGGCTACTTCGACATCCAGACTGAGAACCTGGGGATCTGGCATGTGCCCAATAATTGCCCCCTGGAAAATTGGAAGAATAGCTCCCTGCTGAGGTACCACACTTACAGTGGCTTCCTGAAGTATATGGGCCATAATCTGTTTGGCCTGTACCAGGTACTCAAAACTGTTGGCTGAAGTTGTTTTTCATCTGTGTGGGGAGAGAGGCAAGTGTTTGAGGTTTGGTGGATTGTGTTCCATGTTTCCCTTATTCTAAAGTGTAATGGACCAAGGAAGCCAAAGAGTAGGGGTATGTGTAAAAGAGAAGAGAGGAGAAAAGTGTGGAGGGGAAAGAAAAGAAAAGGGGGAGGGATCTAGCGTGTCAGAGAGATACAGACAAAGGGAAGGATTCTTATCTGACTGGTTGGGAATCATCTGTTACTGAACACACGCTGTGCTTCACTGTACAGCTTAGTGTGCCTAAGATTGCCAATGCTGCCATCCTTATCCAGTGGCTTCTTTTGTTTCTTGTAGATTTACCCAGTGAAATATGGAGGTGGGAAGTGTTGGACTGACAATGGCCCAGCAACACCAGTGATCTATGACTTTGGTGATGCTCAGAAAGCATCCTCTTATTACTCCCCCAATGGCCAGAGTGAGTCTCTAATGCTCCTGAATCCTCTGCAGGACACGTGATAAACTCAGTTATGATAAGTAACAGTCATTTACCATCCACCACAGACTGCTCTCTTCTGTGAGAGTTTGTGTTTGTTTCACTTCATTCAGTTGATTGCCCTTGGGCTCTCAACTATCACTAACCCACTCTACAGATTAGGAGACTGGAGCACTGAGTCCGGCAACTTGCTTGAGAGCACAGGGAACAAGCAGGAGAGTTGGCATTTGCACTGGGGAAACATGATTCCAAAATCTACTCTTGGCAACCTAGTTATCAGTCAGAGGTTTCTTAGGAACAGACCAGGTCCATGTGCACAGGACAGAACAACAGAAAAAATGAAGATTTATTTCAGTTGTTATGATGACGGCCATGTTGTTTAATATGAATAAATATGTAGCATGTGCACTTTGTAAATGCTAATCCTGACCTGTATAATTCAAAGCTCTTCTTATTTATTCTTGGGATGTAAGGCTTTAAAGAAAAGTTAGTAAGGTAAATGTGAACAGGACCAGAATGGATGCACTTGCTAACTGTTGTAACAAGCCCTTGGAGGTATTCAGTAGAGACCTTGCCATATCAGAAATTTCTCTCCACTCAAGCCCTGGCAGATGGGGAACTTTTTTTCAAAGACTGACTCTTGGGGTCTGTGGATGGAAGTAGATGACACTCCTCCAATGGAGTTGACTGTATATCCTGAACCTGGCACCACTAAACTCTGGACTGACAACTATTTCTAGCATTTTCCTTGAATGCTGTTTTCTGTCTCTTGATTTCAGCTGAATTCACGGCAGGATACATCCAATTCAGAGTGTTTAATAATGAGGGAGCAGCCAACGCCTTGTGTGCTGGGATGAAGGTCACTGGATGTAACACTGAGTTTGTAAGTTTGTAGTGACCAAAGAGACTCTTGAATAAGACTGTGTTTCTGTGTATATTGAGTATGGGAGACTGTCATATTAGTGTGCATACATATACGGTATGTGGCCTTTCTCTATACCTTGTCTTAGGGATCAGAGCTTCTGTCTAGACACAGAAAATACTGTCTTGTTGAAATCCAGTCAGCATTACAAACTTCTAATGCACTGTTGCTTTTGCTTAGATTTTAAGACAAAACTATTAGTTACTTGGAATGAGGGTGACACTTTTATTTAGAAAGTATGTGCAAACCTTTGGAGGCTGAAATTGTTAGAGAGTTAATCTCCACACAGGATTAAGCATTCAAAGTGAAACATATCCTTTCCATTCTTTTGGGGGGGGTGTAAGATATTTATTGTATAAAGGGGTGACTAAGAGAGTTCTAGACATCTGATGAATCTCACCTAGACCATTCTCCTCCCTATCACAGGGAATTTCTCTTGTTGGATGTTGGTATATCAACTTAGTGCCAAGGCAGGTGAACTCAGTTCCACTACAGCAACCTGATGACCTCTGAGCCTGTGATCATTAGACTCATAATGTTTTGTTTTGTTTTTTAAAAATTTGGTCCCAAAAGCACATTGAAGATGGAGCCCTTTTATTGTCACAGTAAAAGCTCTAACAAATTAGCATGTTCTGGCTAAACAGGGTGATGCACATCTTTAATCCCAGAACTCAGGTAAATAAATTAGCATGTTCTTTTGGAATGCAGCCATCCCTAAAGTAACAATCTGAAAATAGCATTGTCAGTTCCTGGCAGATGATCCCATAGATCTGTGTCCATTTATTCCTCAGTCATTAGCTTGTGCCTCATCTAGTCAAGATGGAGGAGTTTTATTATCAAGCACAACACTGGCACTGTGGTGTGGAATGGTGAAATAGGAGAGAGCATATGATATGGGGGGAGTGGCAAGCTGTTTTCATTTTTGGTATGGAAGATGAATGTGGGATACAGAAAGAATTCTTTTTAGAAATGTTAACATGAACTAGATCACACAGCACTTTTACATCACAGCAGTGGTTTGGGGGCTGTATAAGTCATGAGCAACAATATAAAGTTTTAGTGTGCACATAAGATTGATATGATCATTCTTTTTTTTCAAAGATGACACAGGAAGCCTAGAGGTCACAGACTGTAATGGAATAAAGACTAAGCATAAGGAAATAAATATTGAAATGGTCCAATATTTCATGGTCCAAATAAAAGCCTGATATAATGTGATGGACATTTCAGGGAACAGTGGGCACTAATGAGCTCCAAAGATTTAAAAAATATTAATAGTAGAACACAGAGAGTGTGAAGAGAAGTAATTTTGAATAAATCATGGTTTTTGTTTGAGTAGATGAATAATAAATAGTAAGCCAAGATGTCTGGGTGATTAATATGTTTGGGATCAGTGAGGGATATACAGACATACAATGTTGGATTTTTAAAACATTTATTTGAGTTTGCTTGTATGTGTGCACATGTATATTCAAGTGATCACAGAGGTCAAAAGGACACATTGGACCCTGCGAGTTGGAGTTAAAGTCTTATGATTTGTTGCTGGGATCTGATATGGATGGTGGCATCTGAACTTTGGTTCTCTGGTAGAGTAAATCTCTGGGCCATCTCTCTAACCCCCAAGCTACTAGCTTCTTTGGGTGGGATTTTATTTTGTCTTGTTTCAGATGTATTTATTTTATGAGTATAAATGTTTTGCCTGCATATATGTGTGTGTATTGCTTGAGATCCTGGTGCACTTGAGCTAGAAGAGGGCATTCTATATCCAGGAACTGGAGTTACAACAATTATGAGCCCATATGGGTTCTGGGACCCAAACCTGGTTCTCTGCAAGAGCAGCAAGTGCTCTAAAACACAGAACTATCTCTTCAGCCTCAATGTTACATGCCTTGATCATTGATGGACTTTGAATGTGATGGGGGTCCCAGGAGATTTATATTGCCTACAAACAGCATAGTCATTCTAGCTTGTGTAAATACAGCCTATGACATTCACAATGGCAAACTTGACAGTGAACTTCCCCTAGAGAAATCCCCATCTGTAAGTTATGAGTGGCTGTAACTGTGTTTTTAATATTTGTTTATTTGTTTGTTGTCGTGTGGAGTATGAAGACCCTGATAGTGATTATAAATGGAAGCCTGATCTCTAAGCATTGACCTTAAGAAATATCTGAATTGGAGATAGGGATTTTTAAGCAATCAGTGAATTGTTCATAACTAAAGCTAAAGGACTAACACAAATCATAAGTGACTTGTAAATGTGTCCCCCTGAGAAGTAACAATTAAGGAATTCATGAAGGAAAAGACTAGCCAAAGAAGCTGAGAACAAAGGCTTAGAGAAGTTGAAGGAAAGGTAGAAAGCGACAGTGATGTCACTAGAGTCTATGGAAATGGGGTTTATGGATCAAATAGAGCAATACTCCCAATGTAGAATCTGATGAGGAACACTCACATGAACTTGGTTTTTTGAGATGTCTCTGAGCTCATTAGCTATATTAGTGGGGTTTGCCTCTGTGATAAATACCTGAGAGAAACAATATATGGAAAGAAGTGTGCTGGCTAGATTTATGACAACTTGGTCATCTGAGATGAGAAAACCTTCATTGAGAAAATGCCTTCATAAGAACAGGCTGTAGGCAAGCCTGAAGAACATTTGCTTAACTGCTGATTGATAAAGGGATGGCACCACCCTTGATCTGGTGGTCCTGAGTTCTGTAAGAAAACAGACTGAGCAAGCCATAAAGCTTCACTTCTTCATGACCTCAACATGAGTTCCTGCCTCCAGGTTCCTGTCCTGTTTGAATTCCTGTCCTGAGTTCCTTCAATGATGAACAATGATGTGAAATTATGCACCAAATAAACTCTTTTCTCCCCCAAGTTGCTGTGTTGATGAGATTTCATCACAGCAAATGTCACCCTGACTAAGACTAAGGACTTTGTTAGCTTGAGGGTTTCCAAAATTTTAACCCATGGTCATTTGACTCTATCGCTTTTAAATCCATAGTGGGGCAGAAATATCATGCAAGAAGACATATCAGAGTAATATGACCCATGTCACAGTTTTCAAGGACCCAAGAAAGACCAGGAAAGGCCAGAGAAAGATGCCCTTCAAACCATACCACTCACACCTTCAGTGATCTATTTCCTCTAACCAGATGCCCCCTTCCATAGCTCCACCACCTCCCAATAGTCAGTTCAAAATGTTGAGTCTGTTAGTGATTAACTAACTGGTGAAGGCGGGATTCTCATAATAATCACTTCCCCAAAGTTCTGCCTCTAAATATTGGTTATATTGAGGATCAGATCTTCAGTATATAACATCTTTGATAAAGAACTTCATATCCAAACCATAACACCTCTCATTGCTACTTCCTTCCCCTGTTTTTCAGCACTGCATCGGTGGAGGAGGATACTTCCCAGAAGGTAACCCCTTGCAGTGTGGTGACTTCTCTGCATTTGATTGGAATGGATATGGAACTCACAGTGGGTACAGCAATAGCCGGGAGATAACTGAAGCAGCCGTGTTTCTGTTCTACCGTTGAGAACTTTGTGGTTTGGACCCAGACTTCTCCAGTCTGTGGACTCACATACACAGAAAAAAAAATATTACCTAGTAACTAGAATGCTAATGACACAGGAAAGGAGAATAAATCATGTTCATTACATGTTCGGGTGTCTTCATGAATTCTTTATGTTCAGGGGTGGAAGATTTCAAAAGAGTTTCTGCAGCCCTGTTTGATTCTCCTGGGGTATCGTGGATGCAGATTCTGATATAGAAATACTTCTTTTTATTCATTCGTCTCTCACATATTACATCCTGACAGCAGCCTCCCAAATTCTTCCCTTACCCACCTCCCCCTTACAAGACAGTTGACCGGGAGTGTGCAGACCATCTGCAGAACACGTTTGTCTTTCACATGCTCCCCAACACTGAGTCCAGGAACTAGCTCAATAAGGACTGCTGCACTGTGAAAAACCAAACAGATGAGCCTCGTTCTAAAACTGCAGGCTTTTCCAGTGCAAAAGGCACAAGTTCTAGGAAAGCCTATCTCATGGAGCTAGGGAAGCACGGGGGGGACCCTCTAATCCAGAGAAGGCTGCGAGGAGCACCTCACTGAGAAGGTGATTTGGCGTAACCCCTGGCCCACCCTAGAGAGACAACTGGAATATGCCATTATTTTCATTGTGTCCCTTTGGAGAACTGACTTAGTCTTTAAGGATGTACTGCTCTTCCAGAGGACTCAAGTTTGATCCCCAGCAATCTTGTCAGGTGACTCATGACTGCCTAGAACGCTAGTTCCAGAGAATGCACTGCCTCTAGCTTCTGTGGCACCAAATTGGGACCAAGCAATCAACGCACAAGCCTGCCGTAGACATTCCATATTAAATGCATAACGTTTTCTTTCTCCACCTCAAGAGTCAGAATTCCAGTCTACAGCATTCAATTGGCTGTATCCAAATCATCTGCCAGTATTATGGGTTGCCAGAAGGGTAGAAGTAAGGATCATCCCTTTAGTTTTCCAGTACCTAGGTCTCTGCCTCCCTCCCTCCAAGACTCAGAGATACAGGAGAGATTCTTTCAAAGGAGGAAAGGTGTAATCCTTCCCCTGTGTCTGCATCCACTCTCTTTTTGGCATTTTCCTTTCACTCCTCAGACCACCCCCTTGGGGTAGAGTTTGTTATAAATGTTTGGTGTAAATATTGAGGTTCAAAGAGATGAAACAGAATAAGAAATATGTTGTTTTCTCCAGGTTAGATAGAAATCTAAACTATAGCTGTTAGACAGAATAGTTAGATAGAAAATCTAAAATCTACACTATAGTGACAGATCAATTACTATAATGAAAGGAACATTTTTGTTGCATATAAAGCTAACATGGAAATCAGTTGTATCTAAGTAGTATCAGACCCTGAATTTCAGCTAAGTCTCAGGCTTCCAGGAAGTTCTTTTTCCCATTGTAGCAACTTACTGCTGATGTCAGAATGAGCACTTCTCGTGAAATCTAAGACATATTGATGAACAACTTTACTACGTAGGATGAATCCCAAACAAAATATGGCAGTGTATGAAAAGGAACTGTTACCATCAATAGAGACAGTAAGCGCTAAGTCCAGTGCTACAGGAAGCATACACTTTATTTGTACACTAATCTTAGACCCAGATGTAGTCCTACTCTCTTTTTTATTTACAAAGCTTATGGAGCTCGGTAAATTTACAAAGGAAATATTGGCTTCACAAGTACAGTCTGATGAAAGTTTCATAGTAACTGCTGAAGGAGCCTTGTAAACAATGCAACAGCCTTGTTATCACACTGAGATAAAACTATGTAGAAGGATGAAACCACACCTAGGAGGAATGGGTCCATTCCACTGGGGGAAAGTGCAACCGGCAGTGATACTCGGAGAACGGAGAAATGACACTGGGACAGAAGAACCAGAGGAAGAGTGTACTGATCATGCATCAAATGTGAGGTCTGGGAACCATTGTAGCACTCTCAGAACTTAGCACAATTGGTGCCATGTTAGTCGTACCAAGGCACCATTGTAACCTAAGAGCCTATCACATAGACCCCTACACCTGCCAAAATGAGAACAAAGTCATAATCATTATAGTTCCTAGTTCTGGAGTAGTCCCTAAGTGTACTAACCTTGCTCTTTTACTTGTAGCATTGCTTAATGCTAACTGTTTTTAATAATTAATGTTTGCCAACCAGGATACGGTTTTGTGTATAAAAAGCCAAGAACAGTTCGGCTTGTAGCTACATGATTTGGGCAAATGATTCCTGTATAGTCTGCAGTCAGTGAATAAAGACTCTCTGTTGGCTTTAAGAATGTCCTCTGAAGGAGTTACTTCGCAACACCATTGTCATTTGAGGAGAAGTTAGTCAAACCACCCTAAACTTTTTATTGACATGTCCTGGGACTTCTCTTTCTAAACAGTGCCCCTCCCTCTCTCAGGGCTCCACTGAGCTCACTGTCTTTCTCTGTTAGAAAGACAAACAGGCACCATATTCCTTTTTGGGCATTGCTTGTCTCTTCTGCTTGGTTAAGAAGGTGGGGAAGGAAACTGCCCAGAGGCACTCTGGAATCTATGATGTCTCCTGCAGTGGTTGTACTATAGTAGAGGTTGAGAAGATGACCCAGCCTGTGCAGTAAGAAGCCTAGAACTCAGGTGTCCTGTGAAGCACCGGAGAAGTAACTCTGAGCAAGAACTCATGAGTGGTGACAGGGTTGGGAGGTGGGGGAATCCGTGGGACTGAGGCTGCGGTAGGCATGACCATTGTAGGCTGAGTGGACTGATATGATCTGCTTGGACAGAAGTTGTTTCTGCAAGGGCTCTTTGGCATCCAAACCCAAAGTTGGTGGTCTGTGAGCCACTTGGGACTCCTCAGTGGTGTTTCCTCCAGGAGCTCCTATAGGATCCCTGGGGTTTGAGGTCTGTGTATGAAAAGGTGGTATTTAAGATAAGATTATGGCAAAATGAAGATAAACATAGTATGATCATTTTGATAGATGTAGAAAGGGTGGTGTGTACAACATGACATTCATTCACAACAAAACATCCATTCACAGGGGCTAGGGAATTAACTCATTTGGTAAAGGGCTTATTTGGGTGTATTAGTCAGGGTTCGCTAAAGGAACAGTACCAAGAGGAGGAGTGGGATTCATTAGGGTAGCTTACAAATTGTGGTCCTAGTATCCAACAACGGATGTCTCCCAAGTCTCCAAAGGAAAAGCCAAGAACCCAGTAGTTATTGAGTGCATGAGACTGGATGTCTCAACAGTCTCAGTCTGGTGCTGGAGTCCCAGCAAAAACCTAGAGAGCTGCCAGTTTTCAGTCTATGTAGGAATCTCAATGAAGTATGTTATAACACCAGCAAAGGAATCCCTCAATTACAATATATACTAACTCATCAGCATGAGTGAGGACAAGCAGGTAAAGACCAAAAGCTTCCTTCTTCCATGTCCTTTTATGTGGGCTGACACTAGAGATATCATCTAGATTTAGCGTCTTTTCACTTCATATGATCCAACTGAGAAAATCCAATACAAGCATGTCCAGCTGCTTCAGTTTTAGCTGATTTCAGATGTAATCAACTTGACAGCCAAGATTAGTTATTACACTGCTCAAGCATAGGTTTGGATCTCCTGCACACATAAAAGTTGGGTACAGCAGCATGTACCTTTAATCACATCCCTGATGAAGCAGAGATAGATGGATCCCTGGGACTTGCTGGACAGCTGGACTAGCTATTTTGGCAAGTTCCAGGTTCAGGGAGAGACCCTCTCTCAAAAACTAAGTCTCTGTCTCTTTGGGTAAAGACACTCACCAGCAACCTGAGTTTAATCCCCAGAAATGATGTAGTGGAAGACAACACTGAGTTTCTCAATTTTTCTGTGGTGATAACTTGGTTTATGATCTAACAAATAAGGCTTGCCTGAAGATCAGAGTGCAGAACTATCCACATTAGTTATCCATAGAGGCCAGGCAGTGGTGGTATACACCTTAAATCCCAGCACTCGGGAAACAGAGGCAGATGGATCTCTGTTAGTTCATAACAACCCTGAGCTACACAAAATTGGCCCAGTCTAAAAGAGAAACAGAGCTAAGTGGTGGTGGACCACACCTTCAATCATAGTATTTGGGAGTCACATGACTTTAATTCTAGCATTAAGGAAGTGGAGACATAAAGGGATATGGCTGTGCAGAAAGAGGAATAGAAGGCAGGAGGAGACAGGAGCAGAGGAGTCAGTCTGAGGATGAAGTCTGAGCAGTCTGTCTGACGAGACTGTCTGAGGGCAGGATCACCTGTTTGGTCTAAGCATTGGCAGAGGTAAGAAGGAAAAGTGCAGTTCAAAGGCACAGAAAATACATTCAACAAAATCATAGAAGAAAACTTCCCCAACCTAAAGAAGGACATACCTATGAACATTCAAGAAGCTTAAAGAACACCACATAGACTGGACCAAAAAAAAAACATCACCATATAGTAATCAAAGCACTAAACAAACAGAATAAAGAGAGAATATTAAGAGCTGCAGAGGAAAAATGCCAAGTGTCATATAAAAGCAGACCTATTAGAATTACACCTGATTTCACGATGAAAACTCTGAAAACCAGAAGGTCCTGTAAAGATGTGCTGCAGACACTAAGAAACCACAGATGCAAGCCCAGACTATTGTAACCAACAAAGCTTTGAATCACGACTGATGGAGAAAACAAGATATTCCATGACAAAATCAGATTTAAACAATACCTATCAACAAAACCAAACTTAAATAATGTACTAGAAGGAAAATCCCAACCCAAGGAAGCTAGCTCCATCCACTAAAAACACAGGCAACAGATAACCTCACATCAGCAAAACTCCAAAGAAGAGAAACACACAAACACTAGCACCAAAAAATCGCAGGAATTAACAGTCACTGGTCATTAATATCTCTTAATATCAATGGACTCAAGTCATCTAAAAAGACACAGGCTAAGAGAATGAATGTGAAAACAGGATCCATCCTTCTGCTACATACAAGAAACACACCTGGAGATTCCTGCAGGTAGGCTGCTCCAATACCCACACATCATTCATTGGACCTTGCAAGCTACAAGTCCCACTCCTGCCCTGAAATCCTCCTATCCCCTCACAACCCCAGTGGAACTCTGAAACACAGTCTGCTACTACATAGAGAGGACCAAGAAAGAGAACCAAGGGGGAGAAGCAAAAGAGGGAACCAAGAGAGGAACTCTGAAGCACAAGCTGTGACTGTACAGAGTGAACCAAGACAGTGACCCAAGAGAGCAGGCTAAGGCAGAGGACCAAGACAGATCTCAGTGACACAGACAGTGGCGTTACAGAGCATATCAAAAACAGTTCCCAAAGACACAGACAACTACTGCAAGGATTGAACCAAGAGGCAAGATACTGTCGGAAACAAATGAAGGAAGAGATGGATAGGATGCAAGAATTCATCGGACGACCTAAAGAGCAGCATGGTAACACTAAAACCCAGTGGTCATACAACAGGAAGACTTGATCATCCTAACTCAGAAGAAGCAGAGAAAATGATTTTAAACATAGCTTATGAGGATGATGGAGACCTTTAAAGAGGAAATGATAAATTCCCTTTAAAAAAAAAACAGAGAAAAAGAAGAACAAAAATGAAAGAAATCAATAAATCTCTGAAAGAAGCCCAAGAAAAAAATCAAGCAGGTGAAACAAACAGTTCAAGACTTGATGACTGAAATAGAGACAATAAAGAAAACACAAACCAAGGGAATCCTGGATACAGAAAGTTTGATTAAAGGAATGGGAGCTACAGAGGCAAGCATCATCAACAGAATACAAGAGATGGAAGAAAGAATCTTGGATGTTGAAGATACTATTGAAGTAGTAGAGTCATTGGTCAAAGAAAAGAGTAAGTCCAAAAAATTCTTAATACAAAGCATCCAAGAAATCTGGGACACCATGAAAAGACCAAACCTAAGAAGAATTGGGATAGAAAAAAGAGAAGTACTCCAGCTTAAAGGCACAGAAAATATATTCAATAAAATCATAGAAGAAAACATTCCCAATCTAAAGAAGGATATCCTTATGGAGGTGCAAGAAGTTTACAGAACACCAAACAGACTGAACCAAAAAAAATCCCATCACCACATAATAACCAAAACACTGAGCATACATAATAAAGAGAGAATATTAAGAGCTGAAAAGGAAAAAGATCAAGTAACATATAAGACAGAACTTTCAGTACTACACCCAAGATCTCCATGAAAACCATGAAAGCCAGAAGTCCTGGACAGATGTGCTGCAGACACTAAGAGACCACAGAGGCAAGCCCAGACTACTATACCCAGCAAAGCCTTCAATGACCATTGATAGAGAAAATAAGATATTCCATGACAAAAACAGATTTTAAAAATACCTATCCATAAATACAACCATATAGAAAGTACTAAAAGGAAAACTCCAACCCAAAGAAGCTAACTGCACCCACAAAAACACAGGCAATTGATAACCTTACACCAACAAACCCCAAAGAAAAGAAACACACCAACACTACCACCAAAAAATAACAGGAACTAATAATCACTGGTATTTAATATCTCTTAATATCAGTGCTCTCAATTCATCTATAAAAGGACACAGACTAAGAGAATGGATACAAAACCAGTATTCATTCTTCCATTGTATACAAGAAACACACCTCAATCACAAAGACAGACATTACCTCAGGGTAAACTGTTGGAAAAAGGTTTTCCAATCAAATGGACCTAAGAAAAAGTAGGTATAGCTATCCTAATAACTAACAAAATAGACTTCAAACTAAAAATCAATCAGAAGAGATGAAGAAGGACACTTTATACTCGTAATAGGAACAATTCATCAAGATGAAGACTCAATCCTGAACATCTATGCCTCAAATACAAAAGCACCTACATATGTAAAAGAAACATTACTAAGGCTTAAATCACACACCAAACCCCACACACTAATTGTAGGAGATTTCAATACCCCACTCTCCACAATGGACAAGCCAACTAGATAGAAACTTAACAGAGAAATAAGAGAACTAACAAATGTCATGACTCAAATGGACTTTATAGACATCTACAGAAGATTCTGCCCAAACATAAAGAACATAACTTCTTCTCAGTACCTCATAGAACCTTCTCTAAAATAGACTACATACTTGGTAACAAGCAAAATCAACAGATACAAAAAAATTGGAGTAACTCCCTCTATTTTATTGGATTACCATAGTTTAAAGTTAGAATTGAGTGCTGAGAAGTTCCATCCAGAGGGCTATTCCTGTTTCAGTGCTGAGGAGTTCCATCCAGAGGGATGAGTCTGTGCTATCCGGGTCGAACTGTCCTGATAGAGAGCACAGTCCCCCTGCCCAGCTTCTGCTGCAAAGTCTACTGTGTTCCACTCAACTCTGCCCTACTCCCATGGTTGCCCTTTTGTCTCCTGTGTCCTTGGAATCCCAGCTATCCCTATTTCAGTGCTGAGGCGTTCCATCCAGAGGGGTGAGTGTGTGCTATCCGGAGCAGACTGTCCCAGAAGACAGCACAGACCCCCACACACAGACACAGCTTCTGCTGCAGGGTCTTCTGTGTTCCACTCGACCATACCCTGCCCCCACGGTCGCCCTTTTGTTTCCTGTCTCCTTGGAATACCAGCTGTCCCTATTTCAGTGCTGAGGAGTTCCATCCAGAGGGCTATCCCTATTTCAGTGCTGAGGAGTTCCATCCAGAGGATGCTGAGGAGTTCCATCTAGAGGGACAGGAACAGTTCCTGCTTCTGCACTGAAGAGATCTACCCAGAGAGTCAGTTAAAGCAAAAACTGAATCAAGATACCAAGACTCTCCTGGCTCCATTTGAAGGAAGAGATGGGCAGGCAAGAATTCCTCCAACAACCTGAAAGGCAACATGACATCACCAGAATCCAGGGATCATGAAACTAGAAAAATTGAACATCCTATTCCAGAAGAAATAGAAGAAATCAACTCTAAGCTGAACTATATGAAAATAATAGAGGAACTTAAATAGGAGGTGAAAATCTGCCATAAAGAAATGGAGATAACAAACAAAAAAGTAGATGAAATGAATAAATCTCTCAAAGATACCCAAGAAAAACAAGAAAACGAAGAAAAAGCAATCAAACAGGTAAGAGAAACAGTTCAAGACTTGAAAAATGAAATGAAGGTAATGAAGAAAACACAATCCAAGAGAAGGCTGGATATGGAAAATCTGGGTAAACAAATAGGAACTGCAGAGACAAGTATTACCAACAGAATACAAGAGATAGAAGAAAGAATCTTAGACACTGAAGATACTGTAGAGGAAATAAACTCACTGATTAAAGAACAAAACAAATCCAACAAATTCTTAACACAAAACACCCAGAAAATCTGGGACACCATGTCAAAGCCAAACCTAAGAATAATAGGTGTAGAAGAAGGAGAAGATTTACAGCTCTAAGGCCCAGAAAATAAATTCACCAAAATTATTGAAGAAAACTTTCCCAATCTAAAGAAGGATATTCCTATGAAGGTACAAGAAGCATACAGAACACCAAATAGACTGGATCAAAAAAAATCTCCTCACTATATAATACTCAAAACACAAAACATACAGAATAAAGAACAAATATTAAGAGCTGCAAGGGAAAAAGGTCAAGTAACATATAAAGGGAAACCTATCAGAATTACACCTGACTTCTCAATGCAGACCATGAAAGCCAGAAGGTCTTGGATAGATGTGCTGCAGAAACTAAGAGACCAAGGATGCAAGCCTAGACTACTATACCCAGCAAAGCTTGCATTTATCTTAGATGGAGAAGACAAGATATTCCAGGACAAAAACAGATTTAAACAATATGTAGCCACAAACCCAGCCTTACAGAAAATACTAGAAGGAAAATCACAAACCAAGGAAGCCAACAACACCCATAATGACACAAGCATCTGACAACCCTCCACCAACACAACTCAAAGAAGGGAAACACACAAACACTAGCACCGGGAAAAATAACTGGAGTCAACAACCACTGGTCATTAATATCACTTAATATCAATGAACTCAACTCACCTATAAAAAGGCACAGGTTAAGAGAATGGATACGAAATCAGGATCCAACATTCGGCTGCCTACAAGAAACACACCTTAAACACAAAGACAGACACTACCTCAGAGTAAAAGGTTGGGAAAAGGTTTTCAATTCAAGTGGAGGAAAGAAACAAGCGGGTGTGGCTATACTAATATCTAACAAAATAGATTTCAAACTAAAATCAATCAAAAGAGATGGAGATGGACACTTTATACTCATATCAGGAACAATTCATCAGGAGGAAGTCTCAATCCTGAATATTTCTGCACCTAATAAAAAAGCACCCACGTATGTAAAAGAAACATTACTAGAACTCAGAACATACATCAAACCCCACACTCTAATAGTGGGTGATTTCAACACTCCTCTCTCACCAATGGACAGGTCAACCAGACAGAAACTTAACAGAGAAATAAGAGAACTAACAGATGTAATGAACCAAATGGACCTAACAGACATCTATAGAACATTCCACCTAAACAGAAAAGAATATATATTCTTCTCAGCATCTCATGACACCTTCTCAAAAACTGATAACATAATTGGTAACAAAGTAAACATCCATAGATATAAAGAAATTGTAGTAATCACCTGTGTACTATCAGATCACCATGGAATAAAGTTAGAATTCAACAACAATTCTAACCCCAGAAAACCTACAAACTCATGGAAACTGAACAGTCAACTACTGAACCATCCCTGGGTCAAGGAAGAAATAAAGAGAGAAATTAAAGTCTTCCTTGAATTCAACGAAAAAAAAGACACAACATACCCAAACATATGGGACACTATGAAAGCAGTGCTAAGAGGAATGTTCATAGCACTAAATGCCCACGTAAAGGAAACGGAAAAGGCACACATTGGAGACTTAACAGCACACCTGAAAGCTCTAGAAAAAAAAGCAGACTCACCCAGGAGGAGTAGAAGACTGTAATGGTGAATCAATCCCACACCAATTATGTTTTAAGGGGGTATTTATTTTGGGGGGTAAAACTTACATACACCATAAACCGTCAGCCTAGTCGTTGGAGCAGGAGCCAGGAGTGATGTGTCTCACGACACAGAACTCTAAGATTAAATTAAATGCCATTTTCTACAGCTCTTCGAAGAGGTTGAAGACTATTTATATATAATCTCTATGTATCTAAAGAACCTGATTAGTCTAACCATAAATATGACAGACATAGATGACTATTGAGCTACAATTCTTTACATGTATCTAACTTAAAGACTAAGAGAATAAACAACTGTGCAATAAATGAGGACAATGACCTCCAAATGTAAACAATAAATATCAATACATAAACAATATATGAGTATCTTAATCAGAGGTAGAAATGTACACTGCAATATGGTATACATATATCAATACAATATATATCAATACATAAAAAATGTTTTAAACAGGTAGAAGCATGCATACATACAATATTCAATATATGCCAATGTAATTATCTATAAACAATAACTTACAAATACCATTATTATCTATCCAATTATCCCCCCCTTTTTTTTTTCAAAAAGATCCCTGAGCTTATAAAATTCCTTTCCCAACTCTCAACCGTATACTAATTATAATCAATCCCTAAATATTGTTTCTAAACCTGAGGACAAACTTTGCTGAGAGAGGGGACATCGTCCTCTAGAATTACTTCCAGCTGTCATGGGGGTAAGGTTCTTTCTGGAGGATCCTGTGAAAGTAAAATGATGGTTAAATTTCAAGGTCAATGTCTTTTAAAATTGCAAACAGTCTCTGAGTATTTTGTGGAGGTCTGGCCAGAATGTTGTACAAGATGTGCACCATTTCAGCTAACCAAGTTGGAATCATCTGTGCAGCTGATACCTGGAACAAGACTTGTAGTAGCACTATCAGTATCGTGACGTCTTATCAACCAAGTGGAGTTGTTGTTATGGGGGTCCCATCTTCTCTCTGGAAACTTCAAATGTTAGTGCACGAAAACCTCATTGTTCATTGTGGAAAACTTAAACATTAATTATATAGACATATACAAACATATATTCAATGAAAGGTATGATAGACATATTCAATGAAAAGCCTGATAGATATGAAGAAAAGCAAAGATGTTTTCTAAACTCATATTTCTTTCTGTCTCATATCATGGCTCTTGACATAAGACAGAAACTCCAGAAACTCTGGGTTTTTTCTCTTAACAACAGACTTGGAATTAGAGAGGGACCGAGCCAAGAGTCCAACTCCAAAACCAGCTCTATAAATTCAGAAATATGATTTAGTATATTCCAGAGCTTCATACTCACAGAACCTATTCAGTTTTCTTGATAATCCATATTGGGTAGTTATTTTTCCATCTGTCAGTATTCAAACATCCAGGGTCCTTTGAATTTTTCAAAGAAGAGTATTTTCCTGTGGAGATAAGAACAGAACCCTGCCCCCATTTTATGTTTTTCTTACCACCTGTATGGTCATCATCATTGTAGATGCTGTCATTTCTCCTTTCCAAGAGGTTTCTTCTCTTCAGATCTAACCTTTATTAATTTTGATGGTATTCACAATTTTTGTTCTCCTGTGGAAACAAGAGCAAAACCCCTTCCCCAATGTAGCACATCTCCTGGCTTCCATTGAGAGGTCAGCACATCCTTGAAATAAATTGGTTGATTTAATTCTGCAGACTTTTCCAATATCCAATGTCTTTCTGCAGCCATTGTCCCCTTCTCATTAGCACTGAGAAAATTCAAGGTTAATAAAGCATTATGCAACCTATTCCTGGGGGTATTTTCCACCCCTTTCTGTTTGTTCAACATATCTTTTATAGTTCGATTTGATCTTTCTATAACTGCTTGACCTGTAGGATTGTATGGTATACCTGTAACATGCTTAATATTATAATAAACAAAAAATCGTGTCATTTTCCTAGAAACATAAGCTGGACCATTATCCTTCTTTATCTGTGTAGGTATACCCATGATGGCCATAACTTCTAATAAATGAGTGATTACTGAATCAGCTTTTTCTGAGCTTAAAGCAGTTGCCCATTGGAAACCTGAGTACGTGTCAATGGTGTGATGTACATATTTTAATTTGCCAAATTCTGGAAAGTGAAACACATCCATCTGCCAAATTTCATTCCTTTTAATACCCTTTGGATTAGTTCCTGCAGGCAATGGTGTTTGGTTATAAAAAGAGCAAGTAGGGCATTTCTTTACAATCTCCTTAGCTTGTTGCCATGTAATAGAAAACTCTTTTTTCAAGCCTTTGCTATTGACATGACGTTTTTATGAAATTCAGATGCCTGCAGCACACTACCAATCAATAATTGATCAATATCTGCATTACCTTGTGCTACAGGACCTGGCAGACCCATATGGGATCGGATATGCGTTATATACATAGGACAGAGCCTGTTACTGATCATGTCTTGTACCTGAATAAACCATGAGGTCAGTTCTGTATCATCAGGTATAAATTCAGCAGTTTCAATATGCAAAATAATTCCTTCTGCATATTGTGAGTCAGTAATTATATTAAGAGGTTCTTTAAAATCCGTAAGCACCATAAGGATGGCATATAATTCTGCCTTCTGAACAGAATCATAAGGACTTTGTTCCACTTTACTCAATTCTTCTGATTTGTAACCTGCTTTCCCTGATTTGTTAGCATCAGTATAAAATGTATGGGCTCCAGTTATTGGAGCATCACGAACAATTCGAGGAAGGATCCAAGAAGTTCTCTTTATAAAGTTAAGTCTCTTGCTTTTTAGGTAATTGTTATTGATTTCTCCCCAAAAATTAGCACAAGCTCTTTGCCATGGTTCATTGTCTTCCCATAACTTTTTTATTTCATCAGTAGTGAAAGGCACTATAATTTCTGCTGTGTCTATACCTGCTAGTTGATGAAGCCTCAGTTTACCTTTTATAATTAATTCAGAGACCTTTTCTACATACATTTTCAATTTTTTACTTGGTTTGTGTGGTAAAAAGATCCATTCTAAAATAGTATCTTCCCTCTGCATTAAAATTCCCATAGGAGAAATTCTGGAAGTCAATATGACTAGAATGCAACTAAGATTTGGATCCACGCTATCTACATGTATCAGTTCCTTTTCTGCTTAAGCTGTTAACTCTCTGGGACTATTCAAATCTTTGTCACCATCTAAGGTTTTGTTTAAATGAATTATTAGATCAAGTGTTATCCTAACAGCTGGTCGTAGACTGGAAATGTCTCCTCATAATCTTTGAAAGTCATTAAGAGTTCGTAACTGGTCTCTCCTGATTTGTGCCTTTTGAGTCTTAATTCTTTGTAAACCTATTTTATAACCTAAATAATTAACAGAATCTCCTCTCTGAATTTTTTCAGGAGCAATTTGCAATCCCCATTTAGGTAATACTATTTTTACTTCTTCAAACAGCCTTTCTAAGGTGTCTTTGTTTTGATCAGATATCAGGATATCATCCATATAGTGGTATGTTATGTTCTTAGGAAATTGTTTGCGTATAATTTTCAATGGTTGATTCGCAAAATATTGGCACAGGGTGGGAGAGTTTAACATTCCCTGTGGGAGGACAGTCCACTGGTACCTCCTTGCAGGCTGAGAGTTATTATAGGTAGGCACTGTGAAGGCAAACTTCTGTCTATCTTTTTCTGGTAATGGTATAGTGAAGAAACAATCTTTCAGATCAATAACTATAAGAAGCCATCCCTTTGGTAACAGGGAGGGCAGAGGAATTCCAGATTGCAGAGGGCCCATAGGTTGAAGAACCTTGTTGATAGCTCTAAGATCTGTCACCATTCTCCATTTGCCAGATTTTTTCTTAACAACAAATACAGGAGAGTTCCAAGGGCTGGTAGATTCTTCTATATGTCCAGCATCTAATTGCTCTTGTACCAGCTGTTCTAAAGCCTGTAACTTCTCCTCAGCTAAAGGCCACTATTTAGTCCATACTGGTTTCTCAGTCAACCATTGTAGAGGCATGGCTGTTGGTACCTCTGAAGGGCCATCAATTGTGTTGTGTTCTTGTATAACTCTAATGGCTGGTTTCTGCCATCTATAACATCTTGTAATATTGTCCTCAGAAATACAGGCTCTGGAAGCAGCAGGAATATTAATTTGAGTATTCCATTGCTGCAATAGGTCACGGCCCCATAAATTCACTGCAATATTTGCTACATATGGCCTTAGTTTTCCTATTTGTCCGTCTGGACCTATACAATTGACCCATCTCGTGCTTTGTCTTACTCGAGATAGGGTTCCAATTCCTAAGAACTGAATATCTACCTCCTGAAGAGGCCAATGCGAATGCCAAGATTCTGGAGTAATGATACTTACATCCACACCTGTGTCCAGTAAGCCCGTAATAAATTTGCCATTTACACACACTCTTAGCTGTGGTCTTTGTTCATTTACAGAAGTCTGCCAGAATATCCGTTTACTTTGTCCTCTTGGATTTCTTGATTCATTCACCACATTTAACTCATCCTTCAGGCCATTATTGCTTTTAACAGCAGGCATGGGACATTCTAATTTCCCTGAAGAGGCATGTTCTCTGCAGTGATCGGAAATGACTGGACCACATTTGCCATGGGGGCCTTCAAGAGGCCCCCTATTGAGTTTCCCGATGGCAACGGGTTACCCTGTTTATCTCTTGCTGACCTGCACTCATTCGTCCAATGCCTGCCCTTTCCACATCTCCTACATAAACCTGAAGGCTGAGTCCTCCTATTCCTGTTATTCCTAGAAGAGGCATTATTCCTGGAATTCCATTGTCTGCAGTCCCTTTTCATGTGTCCCATTTTGCCACAATGAAAGCATTTTGTAATCTGATGTCTCCTTTTACCTTTGGAAATTTCTTCTTGTACCCATGTTTCATTGCCATAATCAAATGTATCAACATTCATTGTATGTAAAACCCATTCATCCAAAGGCACTGATCTGATCTTTAAAGGCCCCAGGATCCTTTTGCATTCTACATTGGCCTTCTCATAAGCCAAAGACTCAATAACTATATTTCTTGCTTCTGGATCAGGTATCCCTATTTGTACAGCCTTAGTTAGTCTTTGTAAAAAGTCACTAAAGGGTTCTATCTGACCCTGTTTGACCCTGATATATGATTCTACTCTCTGACCTGAGTCTTGAATCCTGTCCCAGGCCCTTAGAGCTGCTGTAGCACATATGGATAAAATGTTTTCATCCTAAAGAGCTTGTTCCTGAGGATCAGAGTAAAGTCCTTCCCCTAGAATTTGATCTAGAGAAACCTCAATTCCTTTCGCTGATTCTTGTTGTAAAAGTCTGGCCTCTTGTTTGAATAGGCATTTGAAATGCCATAAAGGTCCGTTCTCGAGGACAGCTGACATGAGCTGGTTTCAATCTTGAGGGGTGGTCCTGCTGCTCAGAGCCCAGGATTTTAACATCTCCCTAACAAAGGATGAATGTAGTCCATAATTCACAATTGCTTGTTTAAATTCTTTCAGATCATTCATACGTATAGGCTCCCATGTATGTTCTTTAATGATCTTAGGGTTTTTGGAACCGGTTATCTTTTCTGATGTTATTACTGGAAAGGCAGGTATAACTCTATGTAGACTGAGAGTTTTTTGAGGTGAAGGTTGCCTTTCTACCTTTTGCTCCTGTTCATCAGAGTCTATGATTTCCTCAATCTTATTAACTCTGCTCACCATTGCCTTCTGTAAGTCCTGAATCTCCTGTCCAGTATTATGCTCCAAAGCCTTCATTAACGATTCTAAGGCATGGAGCTTGTCTGTCAGAGACACCATTTCCTCCTTGGACACAATCACCTTCATTGATAATTCTAAGGCGTGGAGCTTGTCCGTTAGAGATACCATATCCTCCTTGGACATAATCCTCATGGCATGTACTGTGCCTTCTTGTATGGAAATCCTGTCAATTAATCTATCATACCCTTTTGATAAAGTCCGATTTTCACATTCAATGATTATAATCCCCTCAGCTAATGTTTCAGCACTTACAGTCATGGACTGGAGGTTATGAGTCATTTTGGTTGTCCCCTCCTCCAGAGCAGTGAAGCTCCCTTCTAAAGAAGCAATATCAGACTGTGCCTTCTTGATATTTTGGCCAGTTGACCGAGTCATATCAGACAAAGATCTAGTCTCCTCCTTGAGAACTCCAAACTCTGATCTAGTCTCCTGCTTGAAAACTCCAAACTCTGATCTAGTTTCCTCCTTGAAATCTCCAAACTCTTTTTTGAGGAGGTTGGTGTCAGTCTGAATTGTCCTTAAGGTTTTAATCTCTGCCCTCAGCATTCCTGATTCAATCTTGAAGGACTGCATCATCCTTATAAAATATCCAAACACCAGAAAAGCGACAAGTCCAAGAAATAACCAAGTAAGAGGAATATCAGAAACCTCATGGAGGATATCCTCCATGGCGCAATTAAAAAGGCCATTGAATTTTTGGATAGTAATATTTTCTGACATGTTCAATCAAAAGAAATTGTATTTATTTATTTGTTTTCAATGGAAAAGAAAAATCTTACCTGGAATGACCCTTGCCTGCCAGTAAGTGGCAGGGGCGCACCTGAATCCACGTGGCAATGGCGCCAACCCAGAAAGATTCTGAAATATATATATACACTCAAATCCAGAGGTTACTTTCAGGCTAGCAGCGCAAGTCAAACTCAGCCGGGGCTGCAGGGAATACAGTGCCTGAGTAGGGGTAGAGTTGCCACTTGCCCTCAGTTCCACGGTGTTTGCAGAAGCCGGAAAGTCCCCAGCCTGATTCTATTGAACAGAGATGGGATCCAGTGAAGGCTTTACTGCAAAGACGGTGGGGCTGCGAAGGTGCTGTGTGCGCTCAGGCTGCTAGGCCCACACCACAAGGTGGAAAAAAGGGCCCACATCCGGGCGTCAAATAATGGCGAATCAATCCCACACCAATTATGTTTTAAGGGGGTATTTATTTTGGGGGGTAAAACTTACATACACCATAAACCATCAGGAAGGGAGCCTAGGCTCTAGAACAGGAGCCGGGAACAGGAGCCGGAACCAAGCGCCGGAACCAAGAGGCCCGAGCCGAGACTTGCGGCTCTATTTAAAAAAGAAATATACCACGCCCCAGTGGGCTGGTATTTCAGCGGCTATTGGCTGATGAAGCGGAAGGCGCTCCCACAACACCATGGGCTTGTGCTTCAGCAACTATTGGCTGAAGCAGCGGAAAGTACTCGCGCAGCAAGACTGGAAATAATCACTCTGAGGGCTGAAATCAACAAAATTGAAACACAGAAAACAATTAAAAGAATCAAGGAAACAAAAAGCTGGTTCCTGGAGAAAATCAACAAGATTGACAAACCCCTATCCAAACTAATCAAACGGCAGAGAACACGCAAATTAACAAGATCAGAAATGAAAAGGGGGACATAACCACAGACACAGAGGAAATCCAGAGAATCATTGGATCTTACTACAAAAGCCTGTATGCCACAAAATTGGAAAATGTAGAAGAAATTGACACTTTTTTAGATAAATACCATATACCAAAATTAAGTCAAGACCAGGTGAGCAGTTTAAATAGACCTGTAAGTCACGCGGAAATAGAAGCTGTCATCAAAAACCTCCCTACCAAAAAAAAGCCCTGCCCCAGATGGTTTCCATGCAGAATTCTATCAGATCTTCCAAGTAGAGTTAATACCTATACTCCTTAATGTGTTTCACAAAATAGAAACAGAACAGTCGTTGCCTAACTCCTTTTATGAAGCTACAGTCACCCTGATACCCAAACCACACAAAGACTTAACCAAGAAAGAGAATTACAGACCAATCTCACTCATGAACATTGATGCAAAAAATTCTCAATAAAATACTTACAAACAGAATCCAAGAACACATCCAAAAAATTGTACATTATGATCAAGTAGGCTTCATCCCAGAGAGGCAGGACTGGTTCAACATACGAAAATTTATCAACGTAATCCATCATATAAATAAACTGAAGGAAAAAAACCATATGATCATTTCATTAGATGTTGAAAAAGCATTTGACAAAATACAACACCCCTTTATAATAAAGGTCTTGGAGAGATCAGGGATACAAGGTTCATTCCTAAATATGATAAAGGCAATATACAGCAAGCCGAGAGCTAACATGAAATTAAATGGAGAGAAACTCAAAGCCATCCCACTAAAATCTGGAAAAAGACAAGGCTGTCCACTCTCTCCATACCTCTTCAATATAGTTCTTGAAGTTCTAGCAATAGCAATAAGACAGCATAAAGAGATCAAGGGGATTCGAATTGGAAAGGAAGAAGTCAAACTTTCATTATTTGCAGATGATATGATAGTGTACATAAGCGACCCCAAAAACTCTACCAGAGAACTCCTACAGCTGATCAACACCTTTGGTACTGTGGCAGGATACAAGATCAACTCCAAAAAATCAGTTGCCCTCCTATACACAATGAATAAAGATACAGAGAGGGAAATCAGAGAAACATCACCTTTCACGATAGCCCCAAATAGCATAAAGTATCTTGGGGTAACTCTAACCAAGGAAGTGAAAGATCTATTTGACAAGAACTTTAAGGTTTTGAGGAAAAAAACTGAAGAGGATACCAAAAAATGGAAGAATCTCCCATGCTCTTGAATTGGGACGATCAACATAGTAAAAATGGCAATTCTACCAAAAGAAATCTATAGATTCAATGCAATCCCCAACAAAATCCCAGCAAAATGCTTCACAGACCTTGAGAGAACAATAATCAAGTTTATATGGAAAAACAAAAAACCCAGGATAGCCAAAACAATCCTATACAATAAAAGTACTTCCGGAGGCATTACCATTCCTGACTTCAAACTCTATTACAGAGCTATAGTAATGAAAACTGCTTGTAATTGGCACAAAAACAGAGATGTTGACCAATGGAATAGAATCAAAGACCCAGATCTTAATTCACAAACCTATGAACACCTGATTTTTGACAAAGGAGCTAAAACTATACAATGGAAGAAAGAAAGCATCTTTAACAAATGGTGCTGGCATAACTGGATGTCAACCTGTAGAAGAATGAAAATAGATCCATAACTATCACCACGCACAAAACTCAAGTCCAAATGGATTAAAGACCTCAATATTAATCTGACCACATTGAACCTGATAGAAGAGAAAGTGGGAAGTAGACTACAAGACATGGTGGGCACAGAAGAACACTTCCTAGGTAGAAACCTAGTAGCACAGACAATAAGAGCAACAATGGATAAGTGGGACCTCCTGAAACTGAGACTCTCCTGTAAACCAAAGGGCATTGTCAGTAAGACAAAAAGGGAACCTACTGATTGGGAGAAGATCTTCACCAATCCCTCATCAGACGAAGGTCTGATCTCCAAAATATACAAAGAACTCAAGAAACTAGATACTAAAACCCTAATTAACCCAATTAAATAATGGGGTACTGAACTGAACAGAGAATTCTCAACAGAAGAAGTCCGAATGGCCAGAAGGCTCTTAAGATCATGCTCAACCTCCTTAGCGATCAGGGAAACGCAATGCAAAACACCTTTGAGATACCACCTTGCACCTGTCAGAATAGCTAAACTCAAAAACACCAATGATAGCCTATGCTGGAGAGGATGTGGAGGGAGGGGAACACTCATCCATTGTTGGTGGGAATGCAAACTTGTGCAGCCACTTTGGAAATCAGTGTGGTGGTTTCTCAGGAAACTGGGAGTCAACCTCCCTCAGGACACAGCAATTCCACTCTTGGGAATATACCCAAGAGATGCCCCATCATACTACAAAAGCATTTGTTCAGCTATGTCCATAGGAGCACTATTTGTAGTAGCCAGCACCTGGAAACAACCTAGGTGCCCCTCAATAAAAGAATGGTTAAAGAAGGTGTGGAACATATACACATTGGAGTTTTACTCAACGGTAAAAAACAATGACATCTTGAATTTTGCATGCAAATGGATGGAAATATAAAACGCTTTACTGAGTGAGGTAACCCAGACCCAAAAAGAGGAATATGGTATGTACTCACTCATAAGTGGATTGTAACCATAATGAAAGGACATTGAGCCTATAATTAGTGATCCTAGAGAAGCTAAATAAGAAGGTGAACCCAAAGAAAGTCATATAGTTATCCTCCTGGATATTGGAAGTAGACAAGATTGCCAGGAAAAACTTGGGTGCACCGGTGTTGGCGGGATAGATGTAAGGGGAGACGGGTAGAAAGAAGGGATAAGGGAGGATTCAGGAGAGCTTGGGGGAATGGGATGTGTGGGGTGGAGGAAGGGTGGATATGGGAGCAGAAAAGTAAATATCTTAATTAAAGGAGCCATTTTAGGGTTTGCAAGAGACTTGTCTCTAGAGGGGTTCCCAGGTCCAAGGAGAGATCCCCAGACTGTTCCTTGGGCAGCAGAGGAGAAGGTGACTGAACTGGCCTTGTCCCATAGTCACACTGATGAACATTTTGCATATCACCATAGAACCTTCATCTGGCGATGGATGGAGATAGAGACAGAGACCCATATTGGAGCACTGAACTTAGCTCCCCAGGTCCAAATGAGGAGCAGGAGGGAGAACATGAGCAAGGAAGTCATGATCACGAGGGGTGCGTTCACCCACTGAGATGGTGGTACTGATCTAATGGGAGCTCACCAAGGCCAGCTGGACTAGAAGTGATGGAGCATGTGATCAAAATGGACACTCTGAATGTGGCTGGCAATGAAGGCTGACTGAGAAGCCAAGGACAATGGCACTGGGTTTTATTCTACTGCATGGACTGACTTTGTGAGAGCCTAGGTTGTTTGGATGCTCACCTTTATAGACCTGGATATAGGGGGGAGGACCTTGGACTTCCCACGGGGCAGGGAACCCTGACTGCTCTTCAGACTGGAGAGAGAGGGAGAGGGGGAGGGAAATGGGAGGTGGGGAGGAGGTGGAAATTTTTAATAAAGAAAGAAAGAAAATCTATATGTCTTTTAATGAATAAATACAAGGCCATCTTTGTCTACATAGTGAGTTGGAAGTCACCCTGTTTGTACTTTATTTCATTGGTTCCTAGATTGCTGCTATAAGGAAGAGACATAAAGTTTAGAGTTTGCTGGGAAATATCTAACCAGCCTAGGACATCTATGATACCAAATGTTCAGCATATGCAAATTGCGACCCTCCCTTAACCTTCCCCAAGAGAGGATGTGAGCCCATTTGTGTTGGCCACCCCATCTACAGCTGATTCCATCCTGTAGAACAGTAGGCAGCAGAGATCCCTTTGAACTCCATGGAAGGATGGAGATAATGGTATCCACCTTCCTAAGGACACTTTACTTCAAGGCCATACCTAAAGTCCAGGCCTCTTTCTTTCTTCCACCTTTCCCCTTAGCAACAAATACTTGTGGTTTCCCTCCAAATCCATCCTCTTTATCCTAAGGTCTTTCGCTAGACTGACCAAAACTGAGCAAGAGGACGTCAAGACTCTTGCCTGCCAGTGGAGGCAGCACAGATGCTCTGGACAGGACAATCAATTTGGAGTCAAACACCTGGACTTGGACTCCAAATCAGCTTACAACCTGTGTGATGCTGAGCGAATTACTCTCTGAGTCCTAAGATCAACATTACTTGGGCGGGAGAGATGGCTCAGTCAGTTAAGGTACTTGTCCTTAAGTCTGATGATCTGAGTAAGATCCCTAGAAGCCACATGATGAAAAGAGAATCGACTCCACCCCTGAATTCCACAAGTACTCAAAATGTAAATGAGCACACACATGCACACAAAAGTAAATAAATACGTGGGTTTTTTTCTTAAAGATCAGCAATACTTGACTATCCTCCAAGATAGTTTTTAGAATCAAATTAATAGTTATCCCTGAGAGTGTGTATATAAAACTCTGGTGCACACATGTATAAAAGTGCATAAACGGGGAGCTGGAAAGATTGGTCAGCAGTGAAGAGCATTAACAGCTCTTCCAAAGGTCCTAAGTTCAATTCCATGCAGCTACAAGGTGACTCACAACCATCTCTAGTGGGATCTGATGCCCTCCTCTGCAGACAGAGCACTCATATACTTAAAACAATTAAAATAAATAAATATTTTTTAAAATGCCATAATAAACCCACTACTTTTTCTGTTAATCTTTTAAGTTACTAATAAATAAATCTGAATGTTTTATCCCATCCTTCTAAGTCATATTTTGAAATCTAGTCAGCAGTATGTCGGTATTAGAAAGTAGAGTGTTGGAGGTAGTGATCAAGTTTTGAGAACAGAGCTCTCCTGTATGAATTAATGTTCTTATTTTAAAAGCAGAAAAGGGGACCCCAAAGGCTCCAAGAATCCTGCTCACTTTCCATTCTTTCTACCATTAGAAGGCAAAAACGTTAGCAATCTGCATGTCCCAAAAAAGCCTTCCTAGAACCTGACTATGAGGGAATCATGATCTTGGAGTGTCCAGTTTTTAAACCTATGAGAGACACATGTATAAGCTACCAAGTGTGTGGTGTTTCAACAACCCAAGCAGACTTGCAGTGAGGTTTTGCTTCCTCCTCATTGGCCTGCTTTGATTTTTTTCTGGTAATGATTATCTCGCTCCTCTACATTTTCTCCTCTTAAGATGCGACCCTCAACCTCTGGAACTCCCTCACAGTTATCTGCCAGGATTCTTGACTTTGAGAAGTAGTGTTCATGATGTAATGCAACAGCTGGGCAGTGGTGACACACACCTTTAATACCAGCGCTCAGGAGGCAGAGGCAGGTGGATCTCTGTGTGAGTCAAGGTCCTCAGAGTGAGGTCCAGGACAGCCAGGTTGCACAGTGAAACCATGTCTCAAAAGAAAAGAAAGAAAGAAAGAAAGAAGGAAAGAAAGAAAGAAAGAAAGAAAGAAAGAAAGAAAGAAAGAAAGGAAAACCAAAGTAATGCAACAGAGTAAACATCCTCACATAACAGATGGAAGACAAGGTCTGACTTTTGGAAACAAGTAATGAACAACAGTGAGCTTATAAGCAGCTTCACCCTGGAAGAGGAGGAAGGACTTTGCCACAAATTAGAGGTCTGCTTGGGACTCATTGAGTAACAGACAGGACAATATAAGCAAGACATTGTCTCAAGACAGGAAAATCTGCTTCCACAATCCTGACCTCTGTATAGCCCCATCCTCTTCTCCAACGTCATGGACGATCTTCTGCTTCCTGGAGACTGAACTGGAAGAAGTACCATACGCATCTTTCTGTTTTAGGTCCTAACAAGTTCTACCACATATCATTACTATTTCTCTTTACACACTGTCCTGTCCAGCCCTGAGATCTTCAACATAAATTCGCCCCTTACCTAAGTAATTCTAGAGTCTGCTTCTTTCTAGGCGGTTAAATATGATTCGCTGCTGAAGGGTTGAATACGCTCCCTAAAGAAGGCTCTTCCATTCCCAGTGAGATACAGAGGTAAGCTATTCCATCATAGTCTCTCCCTTCATGACCATTAGTTTTACCTTACTTTGCCACTTTCTGGGATGGGGAGCTTCTGTGTGGTTTAGACATTTTACTATAAAGATTCAAGACCCTACACAATTCCTGTAAACTCAGAGGCTTCCCCAGATCTCTGGCAGTCTGGGACAGAGGCTCAAACAAGGGTTTTGAAAATCAGCAGCCAACACGAGGACAAAGGCTCCTCCAGCTCTATTCTCTCACCCTTCCTTTGTAGTGAGGAGTTGCGGGCAGGCCTGCTTTTCATCCTGCCCGGCTCCCACATGGCTAGCTTAGTCCCAGAAATAATAACACATAAGTTGTATTCATTTAAATACTGCCTGGCCCATTATCTCTAGAGAATTAGTTACTGGCTAACTCTCACATCTTGATTAACCCATTTCTAATAATCTGTATCACACCACGAGGTGTGGCTTACCGGGAAAGATTCAGCATGTCTGACCTGGTGGCTGGCTCCATGGCGTCTGCCTCATTGCTCTCTTCCCAGCATTCTATTCTGTTTACTCCGCCTACCTAATTTTCTGTCCTATCAAGGGGCCAAGGCAGTCTCTTTATTGACCAATGAAAATAACACAATAGACAGATAACCCTCCTCCATCATTTCCCCTTTTTCTGTTTAAACAAAAAAGAAAAGCTTTCATTTTAACATAGTAAAATTACATATAACAAAACAGTTATTAAGCAAGAATTACAGTCATAATATGTATAACTATATCTTTATCATAATAATGGAAAACTATAACTATGACTATCCATTTTTCAACTCCATCAAAGACTCCAGAAGGATATAATATTACCTAAGTAAACAAGAAGTAAGCAACTTCCAAAACTCTAGAAATGACAGAGACATCTCGCTGCCTGGGCAGTCACCCAAAGTTCCTCTGTATCGTTGGGGCACCCATCTTCAGCCTTCAGGCCCATAATATCCAGAGACATTTCCATGAAGCAGGAAATTTCAAAGGCAGTTCAGTCAGTATCTGCTGTGTCCTGCAGAATGTCTCGCAGACTCTTTCATGAATCAGGAACACCGAAAGATCATCTCACCTTTAGGCAAGTTCAGCAGTCCTCTCTCTGCGGGTTCTCTGTGTCCAGTTTATATAACAGTCCAGGCAAGAGCTGTTTCTTGCCCAAATGGCTAACCAACTCCATAAGGAGCCTCTTCGATGCCCATCTTCCTCTTGAAGTAGATTGGTGCTGCCAGGAGCAGACGTGTCTCATTGTCATGAAAAGTCCTAAGTTATTAAAACAGTAAATGCCATGTTCTGTAGTCTTTGAAAGATGTGAATGTCTATCTGAAATATATCTATGCTGTTCTAGAAAATCAGACTAACATTACTTCAAGCTTGACTATTATCGATGATTATCCATTAACAACCTATATTTTTAATTATACATTGCATTTTTAAATGAACTACACAATCAAAATCAGAAATATATACACATATAACAAAATTGACCTTAAAATCCATACCAATGCAAATTATTTATATCTATATCATATCCCCCTTTAAATGTAAAAGAACATTTATAAACAATATTTGGGAATATGGACGTAGTTATTTTTCTCCAAACTTCTTCCTGCTGTATAGGGGCGCTGCTAATCAGGTCTTTTATGGTAAAACCTGTCTGCCAGGTTCATCTCAGTTGGCAGTTGAGTGAAGTAATTTCTTGAGGGTGTTCACAGAAACCTTTCAGGAGGACGTGGTCTATCATACCATATTGGGATAGAAGCAATCCATGGGGTCTCATCCTCTGTGAAAACAAAAGAAGAACCTCCTTTCCAAAGTATCATATCCTTAGATCCAAATTTAGAAGTCAAGGTATTTTCAACATATCTATCTTGGATTAGTTCAGCAGCATTTATAAATAAATATCTTTTAGCAGCTGTTGCTCCTTCCTCAGCATTCAAAGAATTTAAAGAGAGCATAATAGCATACAGTATCAAGATTCTCTGTGTATTTTCCATCTTTATGTAGCTTTATTTTTAACCTCTATTTCTTTTATTTTTACTTTTACTTTTTGACACAGGTTTTCTGTATATCATTGTCCTAGAATAACTCTGTAGACCAGGCTGTCCTTGAACTCACAGAGATCTGTCTGTCTCTGCTCCCCAGTGCTGGGATTAAAGGCGTGTGCTACCACACCTTGAACTCAGAGATCCTTCTGTCTCTGTCTCCCAGGCATTGGGATTAAAGGTGTGTGCTACCACACCTTGAAGTCACAGAGGTCAATCTACCTCTACCCCTTGAAGTCAGAGGTCAATATGCCTCTACCTTCTAGGCATTGGGATTAAAGGTGTGTACCATCACACATAACTACTTTCTTTTTACTTTAAGAACTTTAACTTTTATCCTGTATTTATTTGTAACATACTATAAACCATTTAGAGGTTTTTTAGTCTTTGAATCTTTTTTACTGTATATCTCTCCTTTTTTTTTGACCACATGAGCCTAAAACCGTGGCTTTGACGGCTGGATCTAGGCCATTTGTTAGCTTTTTAGCCTCATGGTAGAGGTACTGGTGAAGCCATTTTTATTGCCACAACTCTGTGGCATTTTAAGGTCCCTGCTAGCAAGCAAGCTGCAGCATTTTGCTCACAGACCACACTCAGTCGGACTGCCTGCCTGAAACAGTCAGAGATTGCCCTGGCAGGACAGCCCAGAAAGCCGGCATTTTAAAACAGCGTAGCTTTTTTTTTCTGCTACGGCTGAAAACCGAAAAAAAGCATGCATTTAGTTCTTTACCAACACCATTTAAGTGTTTTGTGGCAGGACCTCTTAATGAGCTACAAAGATTTGCAGCTAAAGCTGAGTCAGGAAGCCTCCCTTAGACGAGAGCACTTGCTTGCTCTAGCAAACAGAGTAGACCTGAGAAATTGCTGCTACCAACAAAACATGCTTTACTCTATTTGTTTTCAAGCTTTCTCAAGCTTTATGTGGATTTAGTTATACACGTTGGCGCCATCTGTAGTGGTGGGCTGCGGGCAGGCCTGCTTTTCATCCTGCCCGGCTCCCGCATGGCTAGCTTAGTCCCAGAAATAATAACACATAAGTTGTATTCATTTAAATACTGCCTGGCCCATTATCTCTAGAGAATTAGTTACTGGCTAACTCTCACATCTTGATTAACCCATTTCTAATAATCTGTATCACACCACGAGGTGTGGCTTACCGGGAAAGATTCAGCATGTCTGACCTGGTGGCTGGCTCCATGGCGTCTGCCTCATTGCTCTCTTCCCAGCATTCTATTCTGTTTACTCCGCCTACCTAATTTTCTGTCCTATCAAGGGGCCAAGGCAGTCTCTTTATTGACCAATGAAAATAACACAATAGACAGATAACCCTCCACCATCATTCCTTTTCCCAAATTATGCTTTCACTACTTTGCAGTGAGTCGGGCCCTCCTCGTAAATCCCACTTCCAAGACACTTCCAGACTGGGAAGCCCCAAGACTACCTTGAGGTTTGCTAATTTGGGAGAAAAACTCAATGAGTTCATTAAAAGCCACTTTCAGCTGGTTCATAGCTCAAATGAAAATACAGGCAAAAATGAAACAAAGGTAAAAGGAAGAGAGTGCAAGACCCAGGGGAGGCCCTAAGGGACAATGAACAGAGTCTGGCCATAGACAGTTAAGCAGACAGAGCATACTTCTCCAAACATGGTTACAGTACATTGTACATATGTACAAAATTGTCCCCAAAATGATGTTAACTTAAACCAAACGCCTTTTCAGTAACAATGTGATCAAATAGTATCATTAAAGTCACTGATTTTTAAAGTCATTAAGCAACATAAAATAAATAAATGATAGAAATGAATTTTTTTAAAAACAAGAAATTACCTCTAGAAAGTGTGTGTCAATATATGTGGTATTGCCCCCAGGAAAGCTTATGAGCCGTGTGTCTAGACTCTTTGTCCTTCGTCACACACAACAGGTTCATCCTGCTTTCCTATCTGACCCTTTCAGAGGTCAATCTGATGCTAAGTGAACCAAGTCATTCCACAGTAAATCACTTTGTTGGCACAGGCTATTTGTCACGGTCCAAGGTCATGCTAAATGAAGATACTTTTAGTCAGCGATATTCCAAGGCTTGGAAATAATCTCCTAAAAGCCAAGGGGAAAGATTGGGCCTTTCTTTAAACAATGCTAATCCTTTTCTGTACATCTTGAAATAAAAAAGTTATTCAGGCAGTTAAAAAAATGAATCTTTCACAAAGGAGCCTCCTGGCATTATAGGTCACATCAGTCAGTTTGTAAAGAATTAAACAAATAATTACTGTGATACAAACACCAAGAGAAAACTCAATGTCTTTATTTCTGGAAATATCAGTACTGTCTATGTTCTGTTTGAATGTCAGGATCTCACAGTGGCAGGCGGTTCATCGGAATAAGCAATCACATCATTGGAGAGAAAGCCAGAGAACTACTCAAGAGTCAGACACACTCTGGTAACAGCTCAGAAGTCCCGTGAGAATACTGTTTTTCCACTGTTGCTGTTGTTTGTTGTTTTTGTTTTGTATTGGGTTTTTGCAACAGAGTTTTATTCTGTATATTCTGGAATTCGTTATGTAGCCCAGCTGACATTAAATCCACAGTGATCCTCCTGTCTCAGCTTCCCAAGTGCTGGAATTACAGACATAAGTCACCACACCTGGTCAATGAGATGTACTTTAATCTCTCCTGTGTGTAGTTCCCCCACATAATCTAAGCTCCTTTCACTAGACCCTTCCTTCTGCTGGCCCCACCACCTTTAGCACACTGTGCTCAAGAAAGGTGAACCTTTGGGGGACACATGCAAATCACACCCAAACCTCAGCATCATGACTAAGCTTTTAACAAGCAGCTGTTTCTTTTTAGTCTTGATTTCTCATGAGAGCTACAAGTGTTTCTCCGTATGTGAACATGTGTATGTGCATGTGTGTGTGTGTGTGTGTGTGTGTGTGTGTGTGTGTGTTGGACTTTTCACTCCTCATTTAAAAAGAAGACTTAGCTTGCCACATCCTTGCAGGGCCGTGGCTGGGAGCAATGAGGAAAACCTGAGACTAGGTGGATTGGGCCTTCCGCTGAAGAAGCCTCAGGAAGACTGAAGCTTAGCATGTTTATTATATAGAGTTGAACAGGGAGGTAGAATTTTTGCATACAATTGACCAAGGATGTTGAGTTATTACATACAGATAAACAAAGAAGTAGGGCTGTTACATACAGCTGAACAAGGAGGCAGGTTTTGCTAATCTCGATAGGAGCAGTCTACGGGAGAGCAATCTTCAAGCTGTAGACACAGGGGTGAGGCTGAAAGCTGCTGTTTCTGCACACTGTCAACATTTACACTTCAACCTGAGAAAGACTCTCTGAGTCTCACCTGGAAAAGACTTTGCCAGCCTCACATGGTGCTAAGACATCAGGATCCTTGACATGGCTGGGCCCATAGCAACAGTACACATTCACCCCAGACTTCATCCGATCCTTACAAATTAGCTCATCATTGTTTATTTCATGCTTATGGTGAATTTCAACTTCAGGTTAAAAGCGAGAAATGTAACTGCCTCATAGGTAAGGTCTCATAAGATAAGAGCTTCTTCAAACAATACCTGGGGTATCAAGTAGCCTGGAGCACCCACGCCTGAGCCCCTAAAAGAAGCACAATGTGCAGTTCACAACATGGCTCTTATTAGAATTTTAACATGGGAAACTTGTTGCTCCCAGCTTCAGCAAAGAAACAGTCCCAAAAATGCAGAACTGAGGCTCCATCCCCCACATTTGCAACACGGGGTAAAGATGAGATGAATGACTGCATGTTAGAAACACACTAAAGATGAGTGAAAGACTTGTATCAAATATCAAAAAAAATCAGTAAAGTGCCTTGTATAATTTGAAAATAATTAAGTAGCTAGAGAGATGTCTCTTCAGGTTAAAGACCCCTGCCTCTAAGGCTGGTGACCTGAGTTTGATTCCAGGAACCCTGAAGTTATCACCTGACTTTCACTTGGTATGTGAAGGTCACTTGCTGTGGTATATATGTATAAATTCACTTGCCTTGGTATGTATTATACACACACATACAAAACAAAAACGTAATTTTAAAATACATTAAAGATAAACATAAACTTGTCTTATACATTTGTACTCTAATTATACTTTATGGACTCCAATTTGATTGAGAAACAAGTTATATTCTGAAGTTTTGATATTATGAGAGTTGACATATTAATATACCAAAATATTTTCAAATGCACACGATGACCTTATTGCCTGATTTGTAAATTATAGCCAGTTTGAAAGTTCTGAGGATAAAAGAACAAACTGAAATTTCAACGGTACAGAACTCATACAAGCCCATGTTGCTGTTAGATCTTTTCAGTGTGCCTCCCCAGAGTTCCTAAAAACACATACATGTGGCCAGAGTTCAGTATCATCATCGACTAAAAACACATGTGACAAGAGTTTAGTATCATCAGCCACAGCTAAAAACCATCAGGTTAAATCATTTTAATGATGGACGTTCATAGTTAACCATAAAAGAAATTGATTTTACACAACACAGTTACATTCTGGAAAATTCTACTCTTTCATGTTTTTGTTTCTCTATCTTATAGAACTCATAACAGGACTGACAGATTCCCGGATTCTGTGTGCTGCTAAGCATGTCTTGAAGGATGTGCTTCTACACCCACACAAGAGGAAGAGACCAGCTCTGACTTCCTGTTCCACTGAGTTCCGCCTTTTCTTCCCCTTCCTTGCCCATCTCCCACCTTCCGACATGACTTTCATGAGCAGCTCTCTGTGTTTTCTGGTGCATCTTGTCCCTGCAGCTGCCTCTGACCATGGACCTTAGCAGAGCTGTGAGCTTTCTTCTTGCTAGGCTGGAGCCCCCAGGACTGCCACCTCCTCTTGCTCCACTCTCTACCAGCACTTCCTTCCTGTCTTCCCTTTCAAGCTGAGCAATAGCTCATGCAGTTGGACAGCTGGACGAACTGTGCGAGAAAGGCTGGTGCACACAAGACATAATGCCTGCCTTCTCCCAGCCAAAGTCCTCAAAGCATTGTTTCTGACTTAGAAATTCCTGATCAGAGATTTTTTGGCTGCCACACGTTTAAATTCTGAGACTCCTTCCCAGCCTATATAAGCTCAACTTATAACAGTTGAGTGTCCTGTTACTTTCCCCAAATCAGTAAAACACCATCTCTACCTCTTGTACCTAGATCTTTCATCTACTTTATGTACACTGGTACTTCCTGTTTTCTTGAATTTTCATGATAATCTGGGTGGAGGAGGGGAAGACAACTTGCTTTCTCATTATCCTTCTGTGCTCTACAATTCTATCGATATTCCAGAGTTTCTTTAAGCATATTTGGTGTATTGTGGCCAAGAGGTTTATCCAAACTTACCTCTCTGGGTCATCAAAAGTACATGGAATTTACAGTGAACCTCCCTTACAAACCTAAACCAAGGTTTTCACAGAAGGACCGAGTCTTCCTCTTCTTCCTCTTTCTCCTTCTTCTTCTGAAACAGGGTATCTGACTGTAGCCTTGACTGTCCTGAAAAACACTTTTGTAGACCAGGTTGGCCTCGAACTCACAGAGATTCACCCACCTGTGCCTCTGGAGTGCTAGAATGAAAGCTGTGTACTGCCACCACCTTGATAGGTGATTTTTTTTTTGTAAAAAGATCTTGTGCATGGGGCTGAAGAGATGGCTCAGAGGTTAAGAGCACTTGCTGCTCTTCTAGAAGTCCTGAGTTCAATTCCCAGCAATCACATGGTGACTCACAACTGTCTAAATGAGATCTGGTACCCCCTTCTGGCCTACAGGTATACACACACATGCACACAGAACACTGAATACGTAATAAAGAAAAAAATCTTTAAAAGAAAGATCTTGTGCATGGAAAGTATCAGCAACTGCCAAGCATAATCCTAAATCAGGGAGGGAATGAGAGACTGAGGATTGTTCTGTTATACATCTCTAATTTTTTTCAATAATTAAGAATATCACCCCAATTTTATTATATAATATTATATCAGCTGGAAAGATAGCTCAGAAGTGAAGAGCATTGGCAGCTCTTCCAGAGGTCCTGAACACTATTTCCAGCAACCTCATGGTAGGTCACAACAATCTGTAAGAGATCTGGTGCCCTCTTCTGGCATGTAGGCATACATGCAGAACACTTAATAAATAAACCTTTTTAAAAAATACTATTACCTCATCATAACTCATCTCAGGTAATCATTAATATTCATTTCCCTTCATAGGAAGCACAGAGATACCACTTCCCTTCTTTGAAGTTAAACTGAACTGTGCAATTCTTCTAGCCACAAAATATAAGCAGAGTCACTTGGAGGCTAAAGTCCCACATGAAAGCAAGGCATCAATCAACCTATTTTCTACCTCATTAGTACCTAAAATGTGTGGCATTCAGAGTGTTGGTCATCTTTCCGTCACTGTGACAAAATACCTGAGATAATCAGTTCCTAAGGAAGAGAGAGAGAGAGAGAGAGAGAGAGAGAGAGAGAGAGACAGAAGAGAGGCTGCAGTTTCAATTAGGAGTCAGTTGGCACTGTTGCTTGGGCCTGTGGTGGAAATATCAGGGTGCAAAACATATGGTAGCCATGGTGACCACAAAGCAAAGGAAGAAAAATGAAGGAACCAGGCCAGGCCCAACACCTCCTTCAAGGGCACAACCCCCAATTCTAACTTCCTCATACTGTACGTCACTTCTGAATAGTTACAGCCCCTGCCAATAGCACCACAGATTAGCAGTGAAGTCTTCAACCCAGAGCCTTTGGAAGACACAAAACTGAGTAGTCAGCTTGACGATGTGTTTATAAGCGACAGAGAAATGTTAGACCAGCACTTCTGGTGTAAGTCTGTAATCCTGGCATTCAGGAGGCAGAGACAGTAGGACTACCATAAATTTAATGACAGCTTGAACTGAATAGTGAGTTTCAGATAAGCCAGGAACAAAAGTGAGATCCTATACAAAAACTAAAAATAAAGAGGACGTGGGTAAGGGGTATTATTCATTGCTTTAGTGGTAAGAAAGTTAGTACTGGGATACCATAGTGAAACATGGAAACCCCTGACTTTGGAACTAAAGGCTTTGTCTACTGCACTTGAGTGCCAAGGACAGGCATCATGCCAGCTGTATTAGTGTGCACCTGTGATACTAGGGAAGTAGAAACAGAAGGACCAGGATTTCAAGGCCAGCCTTATCTATATACAGTAAGTTTGAGAGAGACAAAGGCAGAGAAATAGAGAGAGAGAAAAAGAAAGAGAGAACAGAAAAACTGTTAACACTGTGGCTGCTGCCTGTCTTCAATAACACATTACTAAATACATGCCCTTATCTGGGAGTGGTTGGAATATGCCTATTTTCCCAATATTTGAGAGGCTTGAACAAAAGGATTGAAAGTTCAAGACTAGCCTGAGCTATAGAGATAGACTATATCTCAACAAAATGGAGAGGCGGGAAAGGAAGGGAGAAGGGCAAGATGGAATGAGGAAGAGAGGCAATAGAAAGGAGAGAGGAGAGGAAAAGATATATCCCCTTAAGAAAAAATGGGCTCGATAGCTAGCTCAGTGGGAAATGTTAATTGCCTCCCTGAGATCCACACTGTAGAAGAAGAGAACCAACACCCATAAGTTGTCCTCTGACCTCCACTCATGCACTATGCCATATGCATCCAAACAAAATAAATATAGTAAAAATTTTAAAGAAAAAAGGCTTCCCAGTTTTGTCATTCATGTCACCTTGATCAGTTGTGAGTCTCATTTACTGTAAATCGACACTTCTCTGGTTTGAGAGATTGAGGATTGAGAGATGCATTGATTGGTGAATATAAGAATGTCAGCAGAAGGAGATTTAAACTATGTCCAGATTTAAACAATACCAGTGGACAGGCTAATGTGGGAGGGGGAAGTTCACAAGGCCTCGACCCTGCACAAAGAACTACAGGCAGCTAAGAAATACTGAGAGTGGAAGAAACATTCTCTCCTAGAGAAATGCACACCAATTTGTTATCCAATACCAATTGAAAGTCATGAAGATGTGTACATACAAATAACATTATACAGACTGAGACTATACAGTTGATGTGTGTGTGTGTGTGTGTGTGTGTGTGTGTGTGTGTGTGTGTATCAACCAAAAAAAGAAACCATGAATTTAAGAGAAAGAGTAGAAATATGAGAGGGGGGTAAATCATGTCATTGTAATCTCAAAATAATAACAATAAATTTAAAAATAATGAATCAGAAAAAAAACTATGTCTGCTTAGCAAAATAATAGTAGTAGGGTCTCCACTAGGACCTATGACCTCTAATGACAGGTTATTAGCACAAATAATGATGCCAAGTATGAGTTTCAACTTGTACAGCAGGCCTTAAATGCAATCAGCAATTACTGGTTACTCTTACAATGTCCATACCACTATTGTGACAAGGGGAGTGATTAACACAGGGGTGGTCCTCAATTGGATTAGTGGATGTTGGTAGCATTATTCCCTGGGACTTGGGTCCTGGGCTGAACAAAAAGCGTAAGATAGCTGAGCAGTAAGCATGCATACATTGATTCATTTCTCTATTTTTTCAAGTGTGGATGTCATGTGACTAGCTGCTTCAATTTCCTGTCTTGACTTCCCACAATGATGCACTGTAGCCTGAAATTTTGAGCTAAAATAAACAATTTTCACCCCTAAGTTGCTTTTGTTAGATTATCTCATTATAGCGAAAGAAATAAAACTAGGACATTTTGAAGAGATGAGGAGAGAAGGTCTTTATGAATCTAGTTAATTGCATAAACATTCTGAGTCTTATAGGTTATGTTTACTTCATGAGTCTTATCAGCCTTCCTCCTCCCTCCAGGAAAAATGGTTTCAATTCAGAGAAAATGTCTACAAAACAATGAAAAATGCAGATACAATGTAAGATATAGGATGGGGGCTGGAGAAATGAATACTGATTGTCTACTACAGGCTTGTGTGTTGTATGCTTGGTCCCCAGATGGTGCAACAGAGGCTGGAGGCATTGGTTTCCCTGGATCTAGAGTTCGAGGCAGCAGTGAGTCACCTGACAAGAACGCTAGGAATCAAACTTGAGTCTTCTGGAAGAGCAATATATGCTCTTAAAGGCTGATCTTAGACCCAGAAGTAACCCTATCATCTTTTAGACCTTATGGAGCTGTGTAAATTTACCAAGAAAATATTGACTTAACAAGTACAGTCTCATAATAGATTCATAGGAACTGCCAAAGGAGCCATGTAAACAATGCAACAGCCTTGCGATAGCACTAAGATAACAGTGTACAAGGAATGAAGCAACACCTAGGAAGAAGGGCTCCACTCCACTGAGGGAAAGTGCAAATAGCACTGATACTCACAGGATGGAGGAGTGATGTTGGGACAGCAGAGTTAAAGCAGGTGATGCAGCACCAGAGGAAGAGTTGATCATGTGTTGAATATGTGATCTGGAGACCACTGTATCAGGTTCTCAGAGCTTAGCACAACTGACACCATGTTAAATATACCAAGGAACCACCCTAACTTAAAAGTTCATCACAGAGATGCCTACATCTGCCAAAATGAGAACAAAGACCTATACCAATATAGTTCATAGTTCTGGGAAAGTCCCTGAATGTACTAACCTTCCCTTTTTGCTTTCCTAGCTCTGCTTATTTTTAAATGTTTTTGATAATTGATGCGTGTCAATCAAGGTATGGTTTCTTGCATAAAAAGCCAAGAACAGTAAAACTACACAATTTGGGCTACAGGATTCGCTGTGTAGTCTGCCAGCAGAAGAATAAAGACTTTCTGTTGGCTTTAAGAGTCGGTGTGGTGTCTAGAGGAGTTAACTCACAACGCCATTGTCATTTGAGGATAAGTTAGCTAAACCACTCCAAACTTTTATTCACTTGTGGTGATACTTCTCAAACAGTGCCCTCTCTCTCAGGGCTTTACTGAGCTCAATGTCTTTCTCTGTTAGAAGGACAAACAAGTACCATAATCTTTTGGGGGCATTGCTTGTCTCATCTACATGGGAAAGAAGGTAGAGAGGGGCATTGTCCACAAGCACTCATGATTCTATGAAGTCTTCCATTGTGGCAGTGGAGTGGTAAAGGTTGAGAGGATGACCCTGCCTCTGTGCCAGAGGAATAGGAATCGGGTGCCCTGTGCAGCACCAGAGAAGTAACTCTGAGCAAGGGCTCATGGGTGATGACAGAGCTGGGAGGTGGGGACGCCATGGGGTGAGGCTGCAGTAGGAATGATCGATGTGTAGGCTGAGTGGATTGACATGGGTTACCTGGGCCGTGGGTTCTTGCTCCAGGGACTACTACAGGATCATTGGGATTTGTGGTCTGGACATAAAACGGTGGGATTTAAGATAAGATTATGGAAAATGAAGATAAACATAATATGATCATCTTGATCGAAGTAGAAAGGGTGCTGTGAACAATCTGACATTCATTCACAACAAAGCATCTGTTCACAGGGACTGAAATTATCTCATTTGGTAAAGGAATTGCTCAGTGTATTAGTCAGGGTTCTTTAAAGGGAGAAAGAGAGAGAGAGAGAGAGAGACAGCGCAGTAGAGTAGTTTAAAGGCCATGGTCCTGCCTTTGTCTCCCGGGTCCTGGGAAGACCAGATAGCCCTGTTGCACTGCTGAGGAGTTCTTCCCAGAGAGGTGAGTGGGTGCTCGCCTGGGAAGCCTGCCTGTCCGGGAAGAGAGCACAGCCCCTCCCCCCTCAGCTTCTGCGGCAGGTCTTCCGTGTTCCAACAGAACCCTCCCTCACCCCACTGCTGCGGGCCCTTTGTCTCCCGGGTCCTGGGAAGACCAGCTAGCCCTGTTGCACTGCTGAGGAGCTCTTCCCAGAGAATGCTGAGGAGCTCTATCCAGAGAGTGCTGAGAAGTCCTACTCAGAGAGTGGTGAGGAGTTCTATCCAGAAAGTGCTGAGGAGTTTCATCCAGTGGAGGAGATGGGCAGGCGCCAATGCAAGAATTCCTCCAACAACCTGAAAGGCAACATGACATCTCCAGAATCCAGGGAGCTCGAAACTAGAAGAATTGAACACCCTACTCCAGAAGAAATAGAAGAAATCGACTCTAAGCAGAGCTTTATGAAAATAATAGAGGAACTTAAACAGGAGGTGAAAATCTGCCGTAAAGAAATGGAAGATAAGTATAACAAAAAGATTGAGGAAATGAGTAAAGAAATGGAAGAGAAATATACCAAAAAGTTTGAAGAAATGAGTAAATCCGTAAATGAAATACTGGGAAACCAAGAAAAAACAATCAAACAGGTAATAGAAACAGTTCAAGATTTGAAAACTGAAATGGAGTCAGTGAAGAAATCACAAACTGAGGGCCGGCTGGCTATGGAAAATCTAGGTAAACGAACAGAGACTTCAGAAACAAGAATAACCAATAGAATACAAGAGATAGAAGAAAGAATCTCAGACTCTGAGGACACCATAGAGAAATTAAACACTCTGACCAAAGAAAACAGCAAATCCAACAAATTCTCATCACAAAACAATCAGGAACTATGGGACACAATAAAAAAAAACCAAATCTAAGAATAATAGGAGTAGAAGAAGGAGAAGAATTGCATTTCAAAGGTCCAGAAAATATACTCAACAAGATTATAGAAGAAAACTTTCCCATCCTAAAGAACGATATTCCTATGAAGGTTCAAGAAGCATACAGAACACTGAATAGACTGGATCAGAAAAAAACATCCCCTCATCATATAATAATCAAAACACAAAGCATTCAGACTAAAGAACGGATATTGAGAGCTGCAAAGGAAAAAGGTCAAGTAACTTATAAAGGTAAACCTATCAGACTTACACCAGACTTCTCTATGGAAACCATGAAAGCCAGAAGGTCCTGGATAGAGGTACTGCAGAAACTAAGAGACCATGGATGCAAGCCCAGACTACTTTACCCAGCCATGCTATTGTTCACTATCAACGGAGAAAACAAAATATTCCAGGATAAAAACAAATTTAAACAATATGTAGCTACTAATCCAGCCTTACAGAGAATATTAGAAGGAAAATCACAACCCAAGGAATCCAACACTCCCAACACTGCCTACATTAACTCAGACATCTAGCGACCCTTCACAAGCACAACTCAAAGAAGGAAAACACATACACTATACTACCCAAAAAAATGACGGGAGTCATCAATCACTGGTCATTAATATCACTTAATATCAATGGACTCAACTCACTTATAAAGAGGCACAGACTTAGAGATTGGATACGAAAACAGGATCCAACATTCTGCTGTTTACAAGAAACACACCTCAACCACAAAGACAGACACCTACTCAGAGTAAAGGGTTGGGAAAAGGTTTTCCAAGCAAATGGACCTAAGCGGGTGTGGCCATTATAATATCTAACAAAATCGACTTCAAACTAAAATCAATCAGAAGAGATGAAGATGGACATTTCATACTCATAACAGGAACAATTCATCAGGAAGAAGTCTCAATCTTGAATATCTATGCCCCTAATATAAAGGCACCCACATATGTAAAAGAAACTCTTCTAGAACTCAAGGCAGTCATCAAACCACACACACTAATAGTAGGAGACTTTAACACTCCTCTCACCAATGGACAGGTCAATCAGACAGAAACCTAACAGAGAAATAAGAGATTTATTGGAGGTACTGAATCAAATGGACTTAACAGACATCTATAGAACACTCCACCCAAAGAGGAAAGAATATACCTTCTTCTCTGCAGTTCATGGAACCTTCTCGAAAATTGACCACATACTGGGTAACAAAGCAAACTTCCACAGATACAAAAAAATATTAGAAACCACCTGTGTCTTGTCAGACCGCCATGGATTAAAGTTAGAATTCAACAACAGTGCTACCCCCAGGAAGCCAACAAATTCATGGAAGTTGAACAGTCAACTACTAAATCACCCCTGGGTCAAGGAAGAAATAAAGAAAGAAATTAAAGTCTTCCTTGAATTTAATGAAAACAAAGACACAACGTATTCAAACCTATGGGACACTATGAAAGCAGTGCTAAGAGGAAAGTTCATAGCACTAAGTGCCCACTTAAAGAAAACGGAGAAAGCACACATTGGAGACTTAACAACACACTTGAAAGCTCTAGAAAAAAAAGAAGCTGATTTAACCAGGAGGAGTAGAAGACTGGAAATAATCATATTGAGGGCTGAAATCAACAAAATAGAAACACAGAAAACAATCCAAAGAATCAATGAAGCAAAAAGCAGGTTCTTGGAGAAAATCAACAAGATCGACAAACCCCTATCCAAACTAATTAAACGGCAGAGAGAGAACTTGCAAATTAATAGGATCAGAAATGAAAAGGGGGACATAACCACAGACACAGAGGAAATTCAGAGAATCATTAGATCTTACTACGAGGTTTATATGCCACAAAGTTGGAAAATGTTAAAGAAATGGACATTTTTTTAGATAAGTACCATATACTAAAGTTGAACCAAGACCAGGTGAACAATCTAAAAAGACCTGTTAGTCGTGAAGAATTAGAAGCTGCTATCAAAAATCTCCCTACCAAAAAAAGCCCAGGACCAGATGTTTTCAATGCAGAATTCTAGGAGAACTTCCAGGAAGAGCTAATACCTATACTCCTTAATGTATTCCACAATATAGAAACAGAAGAGTCACTGCCAAACTCCTTTTATGAAGCTACAGTCACCCTAATACCAAAACCACACAAAGACACAACCAAGAAAGAGAATTACAGGCCAATCTCACTCATGAACATCGATGAGAAAATTCTCAATAAAATACTGGCAAACCGAATCCAAGAACACATTAGAAAAATTATCCATTATGATCAAGTAGGCTTCATCCCAGAGATGCAGGGATGGTTCAACATACGCAAATCTATCAATGTAATCCATCATATAAATAAACTGAAAGAAAAAACCATATGATCATTTCATTGGATGCTGAAAAAGCATTTGACAAAATTCAACACCCATTTATGATAAAGGTGTTGGAGAGACTGGGGATACAAGGATCATACCTAAATATAATAAAAGCAATATACAGCAAGCCGACAGCTAACATCAAATTGAATGGAGAGAAACTCAAAGCCTTTCCACTAAAATCAGGAACACGACAAGGCTGTCCACTCTCTCCATACCTCTTCAATATAGTGCTTGAAGTTCTAGCAATAGCAATAAGACAACATAAGGAGATCAAGGGGATTCGAATTGGAAAGAATGAAGTTAAACTTTCGTTATTTGCTGACGATATGATAGTGTACATAAGTGACCCCAAAAACTCTACCAAAGAACTCCTACAGCTGATAAACACCTTTAGTAACGTGGCAGGATACAAGATCAACTCCAAAAATTCAGTGGCCCTCCTATACACAAAGGATAAAGAAGCGGAGAGGGAAATCAGAGAAACATCACCTTTCATGATAGCCACCAATAGCATAAAATATCTTGGGGTTACTCTAACCAAGGAAGTGAAAGACCTATTTGACAAGAACTTTAAGCCTTTGAAAGAGAAATTGAGGAGGATACCAGAAAATGGAAAGACCTCCCCTGCTCTTGGATTGGGAGAATCAACATAGTAAAAATGGCAATTCTACCAAAAGCGATCTATAGATTCAATGCAATCCCCATCAAAATCCCATCAAACTTCTTCACAGACCTTGAGAGAACAATAATCAAGTTTATATGGAAAAGCAAAAAACCCAGGATAGCCAAAACAATCTTATACAATAAAGGAACTTCTGGAGGCATTACTATCCCTGACTTCAAACTCTATTACAGAGCTACAGTATTGAAAACAGCTTGGTATTGGCATAAGAACAGAGAAGTCGACCTATGGAATTGAATAGAAGACCCGGATACTAACCCTCAAACCTATGAACACCTAATTTTCGACAAGGGAGCTAAAGGTATACAATGGAAGAAGGAAAGCGTCTTTAACAAATGGTGCTGGCATAACTGGATGTCAACCTGTAGAAGAATGAAAGTAGATCAATATCTATCACCATGCAAAAAACTCAAGTCCAAATGGATTAAAGACATCAGCATCAATCTGTCCACTTTGAACCTGATAGAAGAGAAAGTGGGAAGTAGTCTACAAGATATAGGCACAGGAGGCCACTTCCTAAGTAGGACCCCAGTAGCACAGACAATAAGAGAAACAATGAATAAATGGAACCTGCTGAAACTGAGAAGCTTCTGTAAAGCAAAGGACACTGTCAGTAAGACAAAAAGGCTGCCTTCTGACTGGGAGAAGATCTTCACCAACCCCTCATCAGACAAAGGTCTGATCTCCAGAATATACAAAGAACTCAAGAAACTAGACACTAAAACTCTAATTAACCCAATTAAAAAATGGGGTACTGATCTGAACAGAGAATTCACAACAGATGAACTTCGAATGGCCAGAAGATACTTAAGGTCATGCTAAACCTCCTTAGCGATCAGGAAAAAGCAAATCAAAACCACTTTGAGATACCATCTTACACCTGTCAGAATAGCTAAAGTCAAAAACACCAATGATAGCCTATGCTGGAGAGGATGTGGAATGAGGGGAACACTCATCCATTGTTGGTGGGAATGCAAACTTGTGCAACCACTGTGGAAATCAGTGTGGTGGTTTCTCAGGAAACTGGGAGTCAACCTCCCTCAGGACCCAGCAATTCCACTCTTGGGAATATACCCAAGAGGTGCCCTATCATACAACAAAAGTATTTGTTCAACTATGTTCATAGCTGCACTATTTGTAATAGCCAGAACCTGGAAACAACCTAGGTGCCCCTCAATAGAAGAGTGTTTAAAGAAGGTGTGGAACATATATACATTAGTGTTTTTTTCAGCGGTAAAGAACAATGACATCTTGAATTTTGCATGCAAATGGATAGAAATTGAAAACGCTTTACTGAGTGAGGTAACCAAGACCCAAAAAGAGGAATATGGTATGTACTCACTCATAAGTGGATTCTAGCCATAGTTAAAGGTCTTTGGGTCTATAATTAGTGATCCTACAGAACATAGATAAGAAGGTGATCCTGAAGAAAATTTATATAGTTATCCTCCTGGATAATAGAACTAGGCAAGATTGCCAAGCAAAGTCGGGTGCATGGGGGGTGGGGGGGTGGAAGTAAGGGAAGATGGTTAGGGTGAGGGGAGAGGGCGAGAATTGGGGATGGCTTGGGGGAATGGGAGGGGGGAGGGAGGAAGGATGGTTATGGGAGCAGGGAAGTTTATGTCGCAACTAAGAGAGCCATTCTAGGGTTTGCAAGAGACTTGATTCTTGAGGGGTTCCCAGTAAAAATGAAATAAAATAAATAAATAAATAAAAATAAAAAAAAAGAAAAAGAAACCTCTTTACTGAGTCAGGTAAGCCAGACCCAAAAAGAGGAATAAGGTATGTATTCATTCATAAGTGGATTCTAGCCATAATTAAAGGTCTTTGAGTCTATTATTCGTGATCCTAGAGAAGCTAAATAAGAAGGTGAACCTGAAGAAAATTCAGGTAGTTTTCCTCCTGAAGATTGGAAATAGACAAGAGTTCCAGATCCTTCATCTGGCAATAGATGGAGATAGAGATGGGGTCCCACGTTGGAACACTGGACTTAACTCCCTAGGTCCAACTGAGAAGCAGCAGGAAGAAGAACGTGAGCAGGGAGGGCAAGATCAGAGGGAACCTTCATCCAGCGATGGATGGTGATGCAGACGGAGACCCACATTGGAGCACCGGACTGAGCCCCCCAAGGTCCAAAGAAGGAGCAGAAGGAGGAAGAACATGAAAAAGGAAATCAGAACCGCAAGGGGAGCGATCACCCACTGATACAAGGCGACTGATCTAATGAGAGTTCACCAAGGCCAGTTGACTGGGACTGAAGGAGCGCTTGATCCAACCAGATTCTCTGGAGGAGGCTGGATTCTCTGAATGTGGCTGGCCCGAAGTCTTTCTAAAAAGCCATTGACAATGACTCTGGGACTTGTTTCCTCTGCATATTCTGGATTTTTGGGGATCCAGTCTGATTAGATACTCACCTTCCTGATCCTGGAGGGAGCAGGGAGGAACTTGAACTACCCACAGGGCAGGAAACCCTGACTGCTCTTAGGGATGGAGAGGGAAGAGGAGAGGGAATGGGGGGAGTGGGAGGGTGTTGAGAGGAGGGGCGAAAATGGAAACCTTTATATTTTAATAAACTTTGAAAAAAAATAAAAAAACTAAAAATAAAAATAAAAAGGCCATGGTCCTAGTAGTAAAAAAATGGATGTCTCCCAAGTCTCCAAAGGAAAGGTCAAGGACCCAGTGGTTGTTGAATGTGTAAGTTTGAATGTCTAAGCAGTCCCAGTCTGGTGCTAGAGTCCCAGGGAAAACCTAGAGAGCTGCCAGTTTTCAGTCTATGTGGGAATCTCAAGAAGGAATGTTGTGATACCAGCAAAGGAATGTCTAAGGAACAGGCTATACAAACTCACCAGCAAGAAAGAAGACAAGCAAAAAGCAAAAGCTTCTTTCTTCTATACCTTTTTATGTAGCTGCAAGCAGAGGTGTGGTCTAAGTTTAAGGTGTGTCTTCTCACCTCAAATGATCCAATCAAGAACATGTGGGAACTGCATCCCCAAGTTACTTATCCCTGCCCCCATTTGAGATGCTTATCTGCAAAGAAAACATAATAAATTCCCTCTGCTCCTGGAATTGGGAAAGGAATTTTGAGTGCATTGTGAGAGTTCCTTGATCCCTGCTGAGGTCAGGTTACAGCCCCTTCGCAGCCCCCTCCTCATTTGGTGCCATGGTATAAAAGCTAGCCCCATGAGAACAATAAAGAAGCTGCTGTTCCACCTCAACCACGTGCTCTGTGGATTCATTCAACCTGGACACCCCCCGCGGAGACTCATGGTTCCAGACCACGCAGGCACGGTAATTGGAGACCCCCACCGAGATCGGAAAGGTGAAGATAGTGAACCCGGTCATCCTGTAGTCCGGCCAGGATGCATTGGGGATTAAGATATAATTAAGAAATAAGAGATACTTAAGATAATTAAGAGATAAGAGGTAATTAAGAAATGGGGAATGCCCCGGGTAAATCAGAGCTAAAGTTTCAGTTGAAGAGGTTATTGAAAGAGCAGGGAACAGCTGTAAAAACTAAGACTTTGGAAGATTTTCTTAAAACTATAGAAACGTGGAGTCCCTGGTACATCACCAGTGGAGCCCTCAATATTTCTGAATGGGAACAGGTTCCTAGGGATCTTCAAAAAACCTTGAGAAAGGAGGGGCCTGAAGTCCTGCCAGTCGCCACGTTCTCCCTTTGGAGACTGATCAGGGATGCTTTGCTTACAGAGAAAGTCCGGGTTAAGCAGGCCTTGGAAGCAACAGAAGAGATGTTATCTGAGATTCAAGATAGCGAGACTAAGGCTTCTCTTTGTTCTGATGTGGCCTCCGACACAGAGGCAGAACTGCTCCCTCAGCCTGCTAAGGGGAGGCCCGGTAAGATAGATGAAAGAAAGATTAAAAAGAAAAAACCTCCAGACTGGGAGGAGGGAAATGAGTCACGGGACAGAGTTTCCTCTCAGAACTCAGGGGCTCGTCCCAAGCAAAATTCTTCAGTGCAGACAAGCCTCTATCCCTCTTTGTCTGATTTTGAAGAGAGCTTGGGAGAATGAACAGGCTCAGAGGAAGAAACTTTAGAGGGAGAAATCGAAGCCCTGCAGTGGGAATTATGCAGGGCCCATTTAAAAGAAAAGACAAAAGGGACCTCTGGAGAGAAGGACAAGCCCCCTTCCTATCATTTTTCTGATGCAATTAGGACCTCTCCAGTCCCTCCCTTTCGGTCAGGCTCGGAGGAGGCTCCCTGCAGAGGCGTTAAGTGCTATCCAGTGGTCGCCCCTGTTCTGGAAATTCCAGATCCCAACAATCCAGGACAGGTTTTTCGCCGTCATGAACCTCTGGCTTTTAAGGATTTAAAACAATTAAAGGAAGCTGCCAGCCTTTACGGCACCCAAGCCCCATTTACATTATCTCTTATGGAATCTTTTTGGGCTCTTAACCTCACCCCAAGTGATTGGCAGCAACTCTGCCGCACTGCGCTTAGTGGGGGATACTTTCTTATTTGGAGAGGGGAGTTTCAGGATAGATGTACCCAGACTGTCACTCAGAATGCGCTGCATGGGCAACTCCAAAGAAACGCTGACATGCTCGCAGGGACAGGAGCTTTTGGGAACATTCAGCAACAAATTCAGTACGATCTAGCAGTATATGCCCAGGTGGCAACTGCAGCCATCGGGGCCTGGAGGGCCCTCCCTCTAACTGACTGAGGGGATCACCTGTCTAAAATCCTTCAGGGACCCTCCGAACCATTTTCAGATTTTGCAGATCGACTCATACAAGTAGCAGAGGGGCTTTTTGGACCAGCAGGAAATTCTATGCCAATGGTGAAACAAATGGCCTATGAGAATGCCAACAGGTTCTGTAAGGAAGCCCTCCGTCCCCATCGGAAGAGGAGGCTTAATGACTATATCCGAATATGTCGAGACATCGATGGGAATTTTATTCAGGGGCAGGTCTTGGCTGCTGCATTAGGACCCCAAAAAGGGAGGAACAATAATGGTACCGCCAAGGGACCAAGGGCTTGCTTTGGTTGTGGACAAATTGGACATTTTCGCAAAGAATGCCCCCAAAATTTAAATAGCAATCCTCACCGCCCTGGACTATGCCCCTGCTGCAAGCAGGGATACCATTGGGCCAATGTTTGTCGCTCTAAGACAGATGTGGAGGGACGGCCTCTTCCTCCTCCTATCAATCAGGGAAACTGGAAGAGGACCAAGCCCTAGGGCCCCCAAGCTAGTGCGTATGGGGCTATAACCTCCCATCCAGAGAGTGGCAGGATTCGTTTCGTCCCCCAGAACAAACCCTTCACATCTCAGACCTCATCCAAGGAACCCCAGGGAGTGCAGGACTGGACATCAGTCCCGCCAGTCGAACAGTGTTGACACCTGAAATGGGAATATAGGCCCTGTCTATAAGGGTGAGGGAACCCCCACCTCCAGGTACTATGGGCCTACTGTTGGGACACACTAATGCACTCCTTAGGGGCATCCTTATACATCCCGGACTGGTAAATTCTGACTGAAGGGGAAATTAGGATTATGGCCTCTGTGGAGAGGGGAGTGGCAATAGTGCCAGCTGGGGACCGAATTGCCCAGTTAATCCTCATTCCAGTGGTCCCGTATGACACTCCGGTGTTAAAAGAAAAACGGGAAAGACAATGCTTAGGGGAAACTGGGGCATCCGCGTTTTGGGTAGCCACCTTGAATGAACGCCCTCAACTCACCGTAAAGGTAGAGGATAGACACTTTATAGGAATCTTGGATACGGGGGTGGATGTCTCTGTTCTGGCTGAAAAGCATTGGCCTAAAGCATGGCCTAAGGAGGCAGGGACCGCCAACCTTCAGGGGATTGGCCAGGCGATACCCCAAAAAAGTACAAAAATTCTAAAATGGCAGGATCCAGAGGGACAGACAGGTTATTTCCAACCATATGTCCTCCCAGAACTCCCAGTTAATTTGTGGGGTTGGGACATTTTGGAAGACATGAGGGTCATTCTCACCACACAGAGCTCCTCATCAGCCCAGAAAGCCACCAGAATAATGCAAGAGATGGGATGGGCTCAGGGCAAAGGCCTAGGAAAGTCAGAACAAGGCTTAACATGCTCAGTAGCGAACCTCCCAACTGATACCCATGCCCCCAAAGATAGAAGAGGCTTGGGGTATTTTTGATGAGGGTCACTGTTGTGCCGCCAATGCCCATACCAATTAAATGGCTTGATAACACTCCAGTGTGGGTAGAACAGTGGCCTTTGTCTAGAGAGAAGCTTCAGGCGGCCCATGAGTTAGTTGAAGAACAATTGGAGGCTGGACATCTCATCCCCTCTACCTCTCCGTGAAATACTCCCATTTTTGTTATAAAAAAGTCCTCTGGCAAGTGGTGACTGTTACAGGACCCACGTGCTGTTAATGCCACCATGCAACCTATGGGACCCCTTCAACAGGGCTTACCCTCCCTGGTGGCAATTCCCCAAAAATGGCATTTGGTCATTATAGACCTTAAGGATTGTTTTTTCTCTATACCCCTGCATATTCAGGATAGCCCTCCCTTTGCTTTTAACCTTCCCTCCATTAATTTTCAAGAGCCTGCCCTGCGCTATCAATGGGTCGTCCTCCCCCAGGGTCTGGCTGCCAGTCCTTCAATTTGTCAGATGTATGTTGCTGCTTGCTTGGATCCACTTAGGCGTAAGTTCTCCTCCTTCTATATTGTCCACTATATGGATGATATCCTTCTGTCATCACCAACAAAAGAGGAAAGTTTACTAATGTTTGCAGAATTGCAGACCCTTCTGGAGGGACCTAGGTTCATTTTGGCCCCAGAAAAGGTGCAGATGTAGCCCCCCTATTCTTATCTGGGCTTTCAAATCCAATCCATCGGACTTCAGCCTCAGAGGCTACAGTTGAATTGCTCCCATTTGCGGACCCTCCATGACTGGCAGAAATTATTAGGAGATGTTCAGTGAATCCGTTCTTCCCTTCCCATTCCTACAGGAGTTTTTAAGCCCCTTTATGACATGCTGCCTGGGGACCCTTCCCCTGCCTCCCCCAGGATCATGACTCCAGCAGCAAAAGAAGCCCTTGATGCCTAGGTAAATGCCATTGAGCGAGCACATCTCTGCTGCCTCGATTATGCTTGCCCTTTTTATTTCATGGTCTTTTCTTCACAATTTTCACCTACTGGCGTTTTTTGGCAAGGGGGACCCATTTATTGGTTACATTTACCTGCTTCCCCTAAGAAGGTAGTGGCCCCATATTATGAAATGGTGCTACAGCTCCTATGAAAGGCATATGATTTTAGTTTACAAATTTTGGGCAGGATCTCAAATAAATTTCTAATCCCTTATCAAAAAGAGGAAATAACAAAGCTACAGAGGTCCAAGAAGGATGGACCTTGTTCATCGCAACCACTGGAGCCATTTTTGATAACCACTATCCTGATTCCCGTTTAATTTCATTTTTTAAGAATCATCCTGTTATCTTTCCAAGAATTATTAAAACTTCCCCCCTTAAGGGAGTGTGCTCAGTGTTTACTGATGGTTCTTCCAAGGGCTATGCAGTTGTAGTCTCTGGTTCAATTAAGGAAAAGCAGACCCTAGGTCCAATTTCTGCCCAAGCTTCAGAACTCACAGCCTGCCTTATGGCCTTTTCTCTTTTCAAGGATCAACCCTTCAATTTGTATACTGATAGTATATATGTGGCAAGGATTGTTGGGCCATTGGAAACCTCGCCATACATTTTACCTACCTCTCAGGTTTTCCACCTTTTGGTTCAGCTGCAAAGTCTTATATGCCAAAGAGTGTTTCCTGCCTTTGTTGGCCACATTCGGGCCCATACTGATCTGTCAGGGCCCTTGGCAGAGGGAAATAAGCTTGCAGATTCCCTCACTTGCCCAATGGCATTGTTCCTTTCTGAGAAACAATGAGCCCGTCATCTTCATGAAAAGTATCATTTAAATGCCTCTTCTCTAAAGTTTCACTCTGGCTGTACTCTAGCCATAGCTACTCAAATCACGTCCCAATGTCCACCTTGTGCTCCATTTCATAATGTCCCCAATGAAGGTGTTAATCCTCGAGGCCTCCGTCCTAACCACCTTTGGCAGATGGATGTTACCCATTTGTCTCAAGCTGGCAGACTGAAATTTCTACATGTCTCTGTAGACTCTTATTCCAAGGTAATTTATGCCTCCCTACATTCAGAAGAAAAGATTAAGGACGTTATTGCTCATTTTCTACAGGCTTTTGCCTATATGGGTATCCCAGATTTTCTCAAAATTGACAACAGACTGGCTTATACCAGCCAACAGTTTGCAAAATTTTGCCAAGAACATCAAATTATGCATACCTTTGGAATTCCACATAATCCCACAGGACAGGCCATAGTGGAGAACATGCATGCTACCCTTAAACAATTTTTTTGTAAAATAAAGAAGAGGGAGTATATCACCTCTCCAAATACCCAGCTATCTACAATTTTATGCATTTTAAATTTTTTAACAGTAGATAAACAAGGTCTATCAACAATGGAAAGACATTGGCAGAAACCTTCCCAATCTCTGGGTTGGGTTAAATGGAAGGATAGTATCACGGGACAGTGGCAATCACCCACACCCGTGTTGGCTAGGGTGAGGGGAGCCATTTCTGTCTTCCCTCCAGGAACCAAAAAACCCATCTGGGTGCCAGAGTGGAATGTTCGGCCAGTGGAGCCAGGCCCTACTAGTCCTGATAATATGGATTCAAGTGAAGAACATCGAGGGAGGCCTGAGATGGTCACTGGTGAGGAATCCACCCATACTTGGTATGGGAGAATTATCTGTATTCTGTCAATCATATTTTAATAAAACGCTGATTGGCCAGGCAGGCAGTATAGGCAGGAAAGTCAGACAGGAAGTAGAGGTGGAGCAAAGAGACTGGGAGTATTCTAGAAAGCAGGAAGCTCCCTCCGCAGTTCTGCCCAGACCACTGGAGAGGAAAGATGTAAGCTGCCCCACTGGAAAAGGTACTGAGCCATGTGGCTAACGTAGATAAGGATAATGGGGTAACATAAGTTATAAGAGCTAATAAGTAGCCTGACCTAATGAGTCAATCAGTTTATAATCTTATGGAGTCCTGTGTGTGATTTTCCTTGGGAGTTGCCGGATGTGGGGTACCAGGCGGAACAGATACCCCAACAAGCCGGCCCTCATGTTACACATACTGATGCCAGTAACTAAAATAAGCTCTGTTTTTTCCATCCTTTTATTCCACTAATTATACATCGGGGGCTCCTGCAGCAAATACAGCATTAGAAAGATCTTCATTGGGTAATTTAACGTTTGATATATCCCATGCCCTCTGCTTCCGGAAGATTAGCAATATTTCAGAGATGCCTAGTATCTCTCTTTCTGGACCATACGTGGTCCTTAGTAATTATTCTCTGGGAGACTTTTCTTCTAATTCTTCTGGACATCCCTGTTTTGGATTGAGAGATATCTTTTACCCAATAAATTTTAAAAGAAATGTTTCTGGACTCCCAACCCCTCCGAGACCAGCTCCCTTATGTTGGAAGATGCCACAAACCTTCAGATTGTACTTACCATTACCTTGGGGAAATTGTGCTCCTAAGGAACCATGGAAATTGGAGGGAGATAAATATTTTTGGTGGTTTGGTCACCGACCTACTTTTAAAAACTCCTTGAGAGGGGCCTTTGATTATTCCTATAGAAATCCAAATATGGCAGGAGTTTCACCTACGTTCACAGCATGTTTCTCTGCAGCCCTCATGCATGTACAAATATTAGGCCTTTAACCCTTCAAAGGGGCTTGGCTTTCAATGCTACAGCCCGATGGAACACATTAGACATCTTTGAAACATCCCTCCAGATTAATTATGCAGCGGGAGTGAATTTCTCTATTGTCAGCCTAGCTTGTGTTCTGCCTCCCTTTGTGTTTGTCTCCTTTAATGGGTCTGTTGGGGAGGATGGTGTCCTTAATTGTTCTTCCAGCTCCTGCTTTTTGAGCAACTGCTGGTCCCCGGCGGATGAGTCCATGCTGATGGTGAGAATTCCTGCTCTGGTTCCTCTCGTGGTAGAAGACCCGCATGATGGACGAGAGCTTATCTTGTATCGAGAGAGAGAAGAGACTTTGGAATCACCGCCGCAGTCATCGCAGCAATCGCCATATCAGCCACAGACGCCACCATTGTAGGAATCGCCGTGTCCCAGAATGCAGCTACTGCAGAGACTGTTAACACTCTTGCTGCCTGTGTTACCCAGGCCTTAGAGACTCAAAATACCATTAACTCACATATTCAGTTGGGGATGTTAAATGTAAATCAGCAAACAGCTTTATTGCAGGAACAGATTAATGTGTTGTGGATGGTGCAACAAGCTTCTTGTTCTCATTTTTATCATTCTGCCTGTGTGACCCTTATGAAAGTGAAAAACATGTCCTTTGAGGTACAACGCCTTAATCCTTACCTTGGGGGGCTTTGGAATGATTCTTTTGTAAACTTTACCCACTCTTTGGTACATCAAATTATTGCAATTAATGAAACTCTTGTTAAACCTGTATCTGCTGTGGGATGGTGGAATACCAAGGCCCAGATTGGGGGTTGGGCACAGCGATGGGGAGGTGCCTTGTCCCTGGGGATCTTGGGGCTAGTAGGGGTGGCAGTAGGCCTGCTCCTCTTAAAACGAGTCCTAAACACCTTCACCATGAATGAGCTTGTCCACCGTCAGTTGTTACTTAGTCTGGCCCATGACTCTCCCGGAAGTCATGAGGTATGGCTGCAGATGCTGAAAAAATGAGGGTCTTCAAGGACAGGCAACCTGTGAGGAGACCCCCCACCTAAGACAGGGCATCAGGGGCCCAATGACAGGTAAGGGAAGGTACTTCCCTCGCAGGACCTAAGACAGGACCCCTCATTATAAAATAAAGTAGGGGGAATTGTGGGAACTGCAGCCCCGAGTTACTTATCCCTGTCCCCATTTGAGGTGCTTATCTGCAAAGAAAACATAATAAATTCCCTCTGCTCCTAGAACTGGGAAAGGAATTTTGAGTGCATGGTGACCATTTCTTGATCCCTGCTGAGGTCAGGTTACAGTCCCTTCGCAGCCCCCTCCTCATTTGGTGCCATGGTATAAAAGCTAGCCCCAGCAGAACAATAAAGAAGCTGCTGTTCCACCTCAACCTCGTGCTCTGTGGATTCATTCAACCTGGACACTCTCCGCTGAGACTCGTGGTTCCAGACCATGCAGGTGCGGTAAGAACATCCATCACAAGCATGCCCAGCTGCTTCAGTTTTAGCTGATTCCAGATGTAGTCAAGTTGACAGCCAAGTTCAGCTGTTATACTACTCAAGCAAAAGTCTGGATCCCCAGCACACACATAAAAATTGAGTACAGCAGTGTGTACCTGACTCACATCTCTGAGAAAGCAGAGATGGTGGATCTCTGGGTCTTGCTGGACAAGCAGTCTAGCTACATGGGCAAGCTCCAGGGTCAGGAAGAGTCCCTGTCTCAATAATTAAAATAGACAGAGCCAATAAGATGATTCAGTGGATAAAGACACTCACCACCAAACCTGAGTTTAATGCCCAGAATCCACATGGAGGAAGGAGAAAACTGACTTTCCTAAATTGTCCTCTGCCTTCCATACATGTACACACACACACACACACACACACACACACACACACACACACACACACTGAAATAAATAAATAAATAAAAGTGTTTCTAAAAATTTAAATAAGGTCAAGCACAAGGGCTTTTACCTTAAATCTCAGTATTCAGGAGATAGAAGCATGTGAATGTCTGAGTTGAAGACCATCCTGTTATATAGAGCAAGTTCCAGGAGAGACAGCGCTACACAGAGAAACTCTGTACACACACACACCATTTTTTCAAGGTTGGGGATCAAACCGAAGGCTATAGTTTTTTTTAATATTCTTGATATCATGTTTTCACTTCACCAGAACTTCCAGCTATTCACTACACACAGCAGAGACTCAAATATTGCCAAGTTTAGTCTAAAGCACAGCAAGGTTTCCAACAAGAAGAAAGGAAAATGGGATAATGTCTGTCCCCTGACCTTGCTCTCGCTCAGCTCATCATTGCCAATAGTAGATATAACACTCATTGGTTCTACAGATACACTGCCAATGTCTTTTATTCTACTCTACTGCATGAAGAAGTTGACCTGAATGACACATGAGGATCAAAGAGAGGAAGAGGAAGACTGGAGAGAGCAGCTGCGAGGCATACAAGCCCCTGACCACCAGCGATCGGCTTGCCTTGCTTTCAAATGTGTCAGTGAGTCAGGCCTGAAATTTCACCCTGACAGCAAAGACAAGGGAAGCATGGGAACAAGCCAGCAGACGTTAAACACAGCAGAAACGAGTCATGCCCTCCATGTACTGCTCAGATTGTAGCCCCGTAAACAAAAGAAATAATTCCTGTTTTAAATCACTTAAGTCACAGAGAGAGGCAACTAACAGATGGGCTTTGATGCCCAGCTGATACAGGGTGACTTTTTTGTTGTTGTTTTAAGATGGGGCTTAGACAATAATATTTTTAATGGGATCACAAGAATCATCATGGTGGTGATGTGAATGGTGTGTGTGTCTGTATGTCTATGTGTCCATGCTTCTGGGTGTCTGTGTGTGTTGATTTGCTTTTTTCAGATAGTGATCTTTGTCCTGTAGGTCAGGCTGGCTTTCAGCTCACAATGGAGACCAAGATGACCTTAAATACTTTACCCTTGAGTCTCTACCTCCCAGATGCCAGGATTACAGTTATGGGCCATCAATCTTAGCTAAGCCTTGTGTTTTATAAGGATCCTTGTTGGCAGCAGTGTGGTGTTGGGGGATATTTGATCCCACTGGTAACCCAGAGTTTGCATTTGCATTAATTAAATAAAATTAACCTTAGTTCAGGAGACTGGGTTAGCAACGAATTGACAGAAAGTAATTACAGAGCATCGGAGGGCACCTGGAAGAGATAAAGAGATGCTCTGGAAGTAGTAGGGAGGGGTTTTGAGGGTCTTTGCTTTTCCTGTTTTGGCAGAGTTGAGGGATAGGCTCTCTTTGGGAGGCAATGGCAAGGAGAGAAGGTTAGCTAGATGCTGTTCGACCTCTCTGAACTAGCATGTTTTCACCTAGGTTTGAAATCTTGTGTTTTATTTATAAATACAATGATAGAAATTTATTTAAAACTAACTTTAGTTGAAGTGGCAGAGCCAGTGCCTGCAGGACAAGAATTCCTGTCAGGCTGAGGCTTGAGCTGCCAGAGAGCTGCCAGAGAAGCTGTGCGGTAACTGCAGAGTGACAATCAACAGTCGAAATAGCAGTAGATTAAGGTACAGCCCCTGTGCTTAAAGATAAATCAATTGTGTGGAGAGAGATTGGAGTCAGTCAATACTAGAAACAAGAGTTAGGATTTATTTTCAAAATGGAGGCCAGAGTCTTTTTGTATAAGTCACCAGCATCCGGCCCATGGCCAGGTCATTGTCTTAAGGCAGGTGTTTTACACCCTGCCAGTTGTAATTACAGGAATTGCTATGTAGGGGGGTGAATTGTGGTAATTTCATGCAGAAGTCCTTGTTCAGTGCCTCAGTTTGTTTATGTTTGGAGATAAGGTTTTTCAACATGGTAATTGAGTGAAAACTTGTAGCTATTTGTTGTTTGATTTCTCTTTACTCTTTTGTTCTTTGTGTAGCCCGTCACCCAGCTCCCAAATAAACACACAGAGACTTTTTCTTACTTATGAATGTCTGGTCCTAGTTTGGTTTGTTGCTAGCCACCTTCCCTTAGCTTAAATTGTCCTGTTTACAATTAATTACAAAGGCCTCTGGACTTTTACCTTTTGCTGTTTCTGTACATCTTTCCTTCTTACTCCATTGCTGGTTGTGTAGCTGGGTGACTGCCCCCTTTGTCCTCCTCTTTCTCTTGTTCCTTCTGCTTTTCCTCACAGATTTCTTCCTCTATTTGTTCTCCTTGCCTTCCAGTCCTGTCTATCCTTTCTCCTGCCTTGCTATCAACTATTCAGCTCTTTATTATTGCTTGTCTAAAACACAGGCAAAGTAACACAGCCTCACAGAGTTAAACAAATACAGCATAAAAGAATTCAACACGTCTTTGCATCATTAAACAAATGTTCCACAGCAAAAAAAATGTGACATCTTTAAATAATATTCTCCAATGAAAAATAGATAATTATGACAATTCTTAATTCAAGACAGATAGTCTATTTTAAAGATGAAGAAATTTGAGCCCAGAGGGAGGCATCAGGAATACACACAGAGAAATGAAAGGCTATGATAAGAAAACACAGTGAGAAGGTGATTGTCTACAAGGTTAGCAGAGGGGCTTGGAAGAAGAACCTTGCCGTACACTCATCTTGGCTTCTGATCTACAGAACTGTAGGAAAATTGGTTGACAGTGTTTAGGCCTCTTAATCTTACTGCTCCCCAAAGAAGAATTGTTGCACTACAGAACCTATTTGTGGTCAGTGGGGAAGTCATGAAAAAGTTCCTAGGAAATGCTTTCTCACTCATGAAAAAGATCTGTAGGAAGGGAGGATCCATTTTTCCTTGTTTTGTGACAATGCATGGAACAGTAGCAACTACTTTGAACTCAGTCATAGATGAAGCAAGAAGGCAACAGAAAAAGCTTATGGTCTTGAAGACATAAACTAATATGTCAGTTAAGCCTGGAGACTTGTCTCTTTCTAAAGTTTTTATTTCATAAAGTGATATGTTTACTTTTTATTTCAATTTTAATTGTGTGTGGGTGTCTGTGCATGCATGTGGGCAATGGGTGTCTATGGAGGTCACTGGTGTTGGACCCTCCTGACATGGGTGCTGGGAATTAAACTCGGGACCTCTGGAAAAGTGGCATGGTGTGAGAGGTCCTTCTGTCTATGTGTTGCTTTTTTTGGTTAATAAATAAAGAAATTGTCTTGGCCTGTGATAGGGCAAAAGAACAGAGCTAGGCAGAGAAAACAAAAGTGAATACTGGGAGAAAGAAGGGTGGAGTCAGAGAGAAGCAATGGAACTGCCAGACACAGATGCTGGGAATTTTACCCACTAAGCTACAGCCATGTGGTGATATACGGATTAACAAAAATGGGTTATATTAATATAAGAGTTAAGGATTAGGAAAACAATTGAGTCCCAGGAGTTAACGCAAGTGCTTCTTGATATTGGGAAATGCATTCATGACTTTTGGTATGTGACATAGCTAAAATGAAGCTTTAAACGGCCGGTTTTGTGTAAGTAGAAAGTAAAGAATTGGATGGTTACTTAAGATAACTGGACAGGGTTCTAAATATGAAAAGTGAAACAAGTAACCTGTTTTCCTGGCAATTATAAGCGTTACTACCTATTTACACAGTTATGGGTGGCAGGATCCTGATCTGTGAGAAGTCTAAAAGATAAGTGTTTGACTAAGTGTGGGTTTCTCAGGAAATGCAATCAGATGTGCTTAAAAAATGTATTGGGGTTGACTTGTTTCAGAAAAACATTTTGATGATGATTATGTAGTAACAATATCTTTCCATTATACAGAAAATCGTCTCTGTAATGAACATGGTGTAGGGAATCCAGTAAGGGTGTTTAAAAGAATAAAGAGGATATAGAAAATGATAGACCCTAAAGGGGTGTGTGTGTGTGTGTGTGTGTGTGTGTGTGTGTGTGTGTTGCTTTTTCGTCAGCCCCAAAATGAAATTTTACTCCCTCAGATAGAAATATCAACTGAGAAACTAGTCGGAGACTTTATGGCTCCCCTTCAATTGCTGAGCTGCTGAAGACTCATCCTTACAGCAGCAATCTAGGAACCAATGGAATAAAGTAGTACAGACGGGGTCTTCTGTAGCCCAGGGTGACTTCCAGCTCAAAATAGAGATGAAAATGACCTTGAACTTATTCACTAAAAGATGTACAGGTTTATTTGTGTGTGAACAGTTCATTTGTTTTGTTTTGTTTTGTTACTAGGTTCTAACGTTCCAGAGGCTGTCCTCCCATCTGGCCATGTTGTAGAGGATAATGCCAAACTTCCGATCCTCCTACTTGCACTTCCCAAGGGCAGGAATTTCAGGCATGTCCCACCATACCTGGTTTACATGATGCAAGGTTTTGAGCCTATAGTTCATGTATACAAGGCAAACGTTCTACCAGCTGAGCTACACACCTTTGTTTCATTTTATTCTACCAATCAATCTGAATTATATTGTGTAAATCAGTCCTTTGAACATATAATGATTTAAACTATAAGCTTAACCCAAAGGTGACTCCCAAATGATTACAATATTATTGATATTATAATAAAGCTTGGTATTGAGAATGTTTCATTGCTCAGGGAAAGGAAGTTCATTCCATTATAGACCAAAGTGGTATCAGAGAGCTGGAGAAACAAAAAGTGGGGATAGAGGAAGCTCAAAGCATCTTTAGGGTGGATTCCTCGTGACTTCATCCCAAGTTCAGTCTATTGTAAAATTTTATGAGTTTGTAGTAATTATGAGAAAATGAAGGACAAATAGTGAGGGTTGTATGGAACTCAATTTATGCAGACTAAACATTTATATTCATTCTTAGATGATTATTTTACTATTTTGTAATTAAACTTTCCTTTTTATAGTTAGGTTTTATGGTGTGTGTCTATAATCCCTGCACTCGGGAGGCAGAATATAAAGAATCAGGAGTTCAAGGACATCTTCACCTGAACAGTGAGATTGAGGCCAGCCTAGGCTACATAAAATGTACTCTTTTAATCATTGTAAACTCCCCCCAAATAAGGGTAATTATAAGTATTTGCCATTTTTTTTAATATTTGCTGGTTTTAATTTTCCAAGAAAGACACACACACACAAAAATTCAAATGGGTGTCAAATGTTGCAAGTCTCCTCATCTATTTCCTTTTTGGAAAATACACAATTCAGTGAAATTCACAAGCCTAATAATAGTGCTAGAATATGATATTTCTAAATATGTCTTATTGAGGCTTTAATCACATGAGTCATCACTGTACAAAGAACTTTCTTGTAGGAAATAAAAGTTGCCCCTGCAGTGGCATCGTGCCAGGAAAGGGGGAGCCTGGTAAAGTCTGGGCTATTTTCACCAGGCTCTTCCCATAAAAGGACAAGAGCCTCACTTGGACCAGAGAGAGAGAGAGAGAGAGAGAGAGAGAGAGAGAGAGAGAGAGAGGAGAGAGAGAGAGAGGGAGAGAGAGGAAAGAGAGAGGCTTACTTCAACTCAGCAGGCTACTCTGAGTGTCTGGCCAGGTATAGAGGGGAAGGTAGTTGCTGTCCCTGGAAGAAACAAAGTGGACTCCGGCTCAGGTCTGCCTTAGGACCCAGAAATGCAAGGAGTTTAAAAAAGGAGTTAAGAAAAGGAAGGAGCCTTTAAATGGGACTAGATAGGAGCTGAGACTATGATGGGGAAAAAGATGGTCTGGATAGAGAGTGACCTTCTTCTTATTTTTCTCTAGATGACCATGATAAAGCTTGGTTTCCTGCTGTTTATCATTGTGATCGCCAGAAGTGGCAGTGCATGTGAGTACTGATACAGGACCCCAGATTCCTCAGATTACCACCTAGTTTAAAAGGAAATCAACACTAGATGGAGTTGCTTCCATGTCCTGGGTCTCTGAGGGCCAGGGATTATACATTTGTTATTGTTTGTTTGTTTGTTTGTTTGTTTGTTGTTTGAGACAGGATTTTTCTGTGTAGCCCTGACTGTCCTAGAACTCCATCTGTAGATCAGGTTGGCCAAAAATTTAATTGTATTGTTTTTCTATTCCTTTTTCTCCTTCTAATATTTCCCAATTATCTTCATTTACACATTCTACAAAACTAAATGCCTCTATTTGTTTAATTATGTGTATACACACACATGTGTTTGTGTGTGTTTCTCTTTCTCTCTCTCTCTCTCTCTCTCTCTCTCTCTCTCTTTCTCTCTCTCTCTCTCTCTCTCTCTGTGTGTGTGTGTGTGTGTGTGTACTTCTGGACATGTAAATACAACACAGCCCACGAGATATAGGCTGGGTACTGATTGCTTCTTGAATGAATTGGTCAGTGGCAATGAGACTGTCAAGGTAAGTCCTGGTGCAGATTCCATACTTGTAGCTCTAGGGAAACTGCTATAAGAACTGCCCCACCCTACTCACTCCCTATGCTTGGGATCTTTGCTTAAGGGTTTCAATGCCAAGTGAATTCAATGCCTTGTTTGTTCCAGGAGAATGTTTTCTTCAAGTCTGCTCTTTATAAGAACTCAACACTATTTTAAAATATGTAATTCCTCTTCACTGTAGTTTTAAGAAAGAAGACAAGTCCCTAAATGCCATCTTACTTGATCTCCACACGGCATTCTTTTTTCAACTTGATATGAGGCAATGGGGAGCTGAAGCTTGACACAGTAAATACAACCCAAAAATACTCAACTGGGAAACATGGAGCTATTTACACCTGAGCAGCTCTGACCCCAATGTTCTTATTTGCTTCCACACTTCTAGGTTCTCAGATGACTTTAAGGGAAGATTACAAAGCTTTTTTTATTCCATGGTCTCTTGGTCAACCCTCTGCACTGTCTACTTCACTACCCATGATTCAGACACATTAGGCTCCCTGCATTTCTCCTACCTGCAAAGTTGAACTTCACTTTATTCCTCCTTTTCAGACTTTGGACACAAACTTCTCCACACTTCAAATCTCTTGTCTTTCTTCCTAGTTAGAAATCTTGCTGATTCTCAGAGGGAGGTTTTGAGAAGTCGTGGTATGAGTTTAGGAGGAATGATAGGGGAGGCTGGGTGTCCCAGGAGAGTGAAACTCTGCATCTTCTCTAGTTAAAGAGAACCCGAACACCAACAGCCGGGCCAATCCTGTGTCTTCCTCTCTGTTCAGAAGCTGCAAGGAAATTAAGCAGGAGGTCACTGGGGCACAAGGTGAGTGATGAAGCATTTAAAGAACTACTGTGATCCTAACACTTGGGAGCCTACGGCAGAGGATTGAAAACTCCAAGTAAACATGGGAAGACTCTGTCTCAGAAATGCAAACACATAACCCAGCTAGGAAATTAGGTTATGTCCTCTGGAACAGCTTTATTTATATATAGAAAATGTTGCAAAATGTACATAGTGGATAAAAATTGACACAACCCATTTTAAGGGTTTTCAGGGGCAATAAAAACTTTCACAATGGAATGAATCACCACTATCCATTTCCAGAAAGTTTTCATTTCTTAAATAGAAATTCTGTAGCCACCAAGTAACAAATTCCTGTATTCCCTGTGAGCTGCTGCTCTGTTTTCTACATCTATGAACGTGACAATTCTTGTTACCTCATCTGAGTAATCTACCTTGTTTCATTAGCATGCCTCATAGTTCATATGTGCTGTACAAGAGTTAACTTACTTTTAAAAGATTTAGTAGTAGTAGTAGTAGTAGTAGTATTACATAGATGAACATGTCTATGTTTGGGAACATGTACATCTATGTGCAGGTATTACAGGTAGATCTTAGAGCTATTCCAAAAACAGAAATGGACAATGAGCCTGCACACAGGACTGTGGACTGCTTCTCTCTACAGATGGCCTCTATTTCCTCCGCACAAAGAATGGTGTCATCTACCAGACCTTCTGTGACATGACCACTGCAGGTGGAGGATGGACCCTGGTGGCCAGTGTACACGAGAACAACATGCGTGGGAAGTGCACGGTGGGCGATCGCTGGTCCAGTCAGCAGGGCAACAGAGCAGACTACCCAGAGGGTGACGGCAACTGGGCCAACTACAACACCTTTGGGACTGCAGAGGGGGCCACAAGTGATGACTACAAGGTAGGTACGCTCTGTAGTCACTTGGTAAAGTGTGAGGATGTGAGTGTAGCTCAAGGATGCCATGGAGAGGTGGGAAGGTTGTCCTTCAACACAGGGCTGAAGAAATGAAAAGTACTTACTTTGAATCCTTCCGAGTACACTTTTCGGTAAGGAGGTGGTGGTGGTGGGACCACTGCCATTGCAAATGAGGGCATCTGAGTACAGCTGACCCTCTGTCCACCCGCAGCCCAGAGATATCAGCTCTACTGAGGACTGTGCAGGAGGGTATTTGCTTAGTGAAATCTCCTGGTCTGGTCAGGCTCAGTGTTGGTTGTTTTCCAGAACCCTGGCTACTTCAACATCCAGGCTGAGAACCTGGGGGTTTGGCATGTGCCCAACAATAGCCCCCTGCAAAATTGGAGGAAAAGCTCCCTGCTGAGGTACCACACCTACAGTGGCTTCCTGCAGAACATGAGTCATAATCTGTTTGGTCTGTACCAGGTACTCAAAACTGCTAACTGAGACTGCTTTTCATGGGTATGGAGAGAAAGGCAGTTGTTTGGGGTTCTGTGGGTTGTGTTCCATGTTTCCCTTATTCTAAGGAGCAATGAGCCAAGGAAGGCTAAGTGTAGGTGTGTGTGGAAAAGAGGAGAGAAGTCAGAAGGGGGAGTGAAGAGAAGATAAGAGGAGGAAGGGGTCTAGAGTTTCAGAGAGACAGAAACATTAGAAAGGATTCCTTCTTATCTAAGTAGTTGGGAAACAATCTCAGATCCGTTTAATTCTCTGTAGATGGTAATGTTCCTGTGAGTGCCAATGCTGCCATCCTTACCTAGTGGATTCTTTTGTTCCTTGTAGAAGTACCCAGTGAAATATAATGGAGGGAAGTGTTCTACTGATAATGGCCCAGCAATACCTGTGATCTATGACTTTGGTGATGCTCAGAAGACAGCCTCATATTACTCCCCCAATGGCCAAAGTGAGTCTCTAATGCTCCTGAATCCTCTGCAGGACACGTGATAAACTCAGTTGTGATAAATAACAGTCATTTACCATCCACCACAGCCTGCTTCTCTTCTGTGAGAGTTTGTGTTTTGTTTCATTCAGTTGATTGCCCTTGGGCTCTCAACTATCACTAACCCATTTTACAGATTAGGAGACTGGAACACTGAAGTCTGTGAACTTGCCTGAGATCACAGGGAATAAGCAGAAGAGTTGGCATTTGCATTGGGGAAGCATGGTTCCAGAATCTGCTTTTAGCAACTCTATTATCAGTCAGAGGTTTCTTAGGAACAGACCAGGTCCATGTGCACAGGGCTGAACAAAAGGAAAAAAAATAGTGTTATATTTCTGTTTTGAGGGGTGACTGACATGTTGTTTGATGTAAATACAAGTAAGATACATGTCCTTTATAAATGTTAATCCTGACCTGTATAATTCAAAGCTCTTCTTATTTATTCTTAGAATGTAAGGCTTTAAAGAAAAGTTAGCAGTGTCAATGTGAACAGGACCAAAGTGAATGCACTTACCAACTGCTGTGACAAACCCCAGGAGATATTCAGTAGAGACCTTGCTGTATCAGAAATTTCTCCATTCAAGCTCTGGCAGATGGGGAGCCTTTTAACAACTGGCTCTTGTGGTCTGTGAATAGGAGTAGGTGAGGCTCCCCTAACGGATCTGATATTTTAAGCTGTATATCGTGAACCTAGCACCACCAAACCCTGGTCTCACAGCTATTTCTAGAATTTTCCTTGAATGATGTTTCCTGTCTTTTGTTTTCAGATGAATTCACAGCAGGATACATCCAATTCAGAGTGTTTAATAATGAGGGAGCAGCCAACGCCTTGTGTGCTGGAATGAAGGTCACTGGATGTAACACTGAGTTTGTGAGTCTGTGTAGTGACCAAAGAAGTCCGTGAATAAGACTTAAGTTGCCTGAGTGTATCTGTGAATACTGAGTATGGGAGACAGCCATGTTAGTGTGTGCACCTTTATGAACATGTGACATTTTCCTGTGCCATACTTTGTCTCAGGGACTAGAGCTTCTATCTAGATACAGATATTCTGTCTTGTTGAAAACCAGAGTAGACATTATAGACTTCTAATGAACTATGACTGTCTGTTTAGCCTTTAGGATAAAATACTCATTACCTCGAGTCAGGATGACACTTGCAATCAGGAAGTCCTGTGGGAGCCTTTGGGGGCTAAGATTGCTAGGGAGTCACTCCCCATCCAGGATTTAGCTTTTAGAGTAAAACACATCCTATCTAGTCCTTTCCAGTGTTTGTACAGATTTTCAGTTTTAAGTAGTGACTAGGAGAGTCCTGGATATCTGGTAAACCTCACCCAGGCCATTCTCCTCCCTATTACAAGGAATTTCTCTTGTTGGATGTTGGTATATCAACTAAGTGCCAAGGCAGGTGCACTAAATTCCACTGCAGCAATATGATGCCCCCCGAAGCATGTGATCATTAGATTCATACTGTTTTATTTTCTTTCTAATAATTTGTGACAAAGGCACACTGGCCATAGGGAAAGCTGTAACGAGTTAGAATGTTCTGGCCAATCATGGTGATACACATCTTTAATTCCAGCACTCAGGTGGTAGAGACAAGCAGATCTCTGTGAGTTTGGGGCCATCCTGTTCTACATAGTGAGTTCCAGGCCAATAAGACCTACATAGTAAGACCCCATCTAAAAAAAATAGCATGTTCTTTTGGGATCCAGACCTCCTCAAAGTAACAATCTGAGAAAAGGGTTGTCAGCTCCTGGCAGGTGATCCTGAAGATCTCAGTGTCCATTCATTCCTCGGTCATTAGCGTGTCCTTCACCTGGTCAAGATGAGGCAGCTTCTGGTCAAGGTGGACCTTGGGACTGTGGTGTGCAGTGATGAAATAGGGAGAGCATGTGGTGTTGAGAGAGTAGCAAGCTGCTTCTATTTTGGTATGTAACACGAATATGGGATACTGGAAGAACTCATTTTGGAAATGTCCAATGTTAATGAAAAGATCAAGAAACAACTTTTACATCACACCAGTGGTTTTTGGATTGTACAAGGGATGAGCACATAAGATAGACTTGAGCATTCTTATTTTCCTTTTTAAACAAACTTTTTTATTTTACATACCAATCCCAGTTTCCTCTCCCTCCCCACTTCCTGGTCCCTGCCACCTTCCTCTCTCCCCATCCCCCACCCACTCCTCAGAGAATTCTTTTTTTTTTTCCAGAAATGACACTGTGGCCTAGTGATGACAGATTCTCTTGGGGGGAAATCTAAGCATAAGGAAATAAGCATTAGGATGGCTTCCATGGTCCAAATGAGAGTCTGATGAAGTGTGATGGAAATTTGGAGCAAGGGTGGGCACTAATAAGTTCCAATGATTTTAAATTTATTAATAATTTAACACAGAGAATGTGAGGAAAAGTCATTTTGAATAATTCCATCGTTTGCATATGAGTAGGTTAACATCATATAGTAAGCCAAGATGTCTGGATGCTGAATATGTTTATGATATGTTTATGAATATGTTTATGATCAAGTAGGGATATATAGTCATATGATGCTAGGTTTCTAAAACACTTATTTTATACAAATATGAGTTTTATGAGTTTATACAAAACTCATTTGTATGCACGTACATGCGTATTCAACTGATCACAGAGTTCAACAGGACACAGTAGATTCCTGGAAACTGAAGATAAAGTCTTTTGATTGTGTGCTGGGATCTGATAAGGAAGCTGGGATCTTAAATTTCATTCTCTGATAGTGTCATAAGATGTTTAAACCCTGGGGCCATCTCACCAGCCCCTATGTTACTAGCTTGTTTGGGTGAGATTTTTTTGCCTTGTTTCGGATATTTTTATATTATATGTTTGAACGTTCTACCTGCACATATGTATGCATGTGTATTACTTGAGTTCCTGGTGCCCTTGAGCCAGAAGAGGGCATTCTATACCCTGGAATTGGAGTTACAGTGGAATTGGAGTTACATATTGTCAGCCCCATATGAGTTCTGGGACCCAAACCTGGTCAATTGCAACAGGAGCAAGTGCTCTTAAACACAGAACTATCTCTCCAGTCCCAATGTTACATGCGTTGATCATTGATGAACTTTGAATGTGATAGCGATCCCACAAGATTTGAATTGTCTACAAGCATCATAGTCATTCTAGATTGTGTAAGCACAGCCTATGATGCTCACAATGACAAAACTTTCAAAGAATTTCCCAACAAAAATCCCCATTTTAAGTGATGTGTGGTTGTAAGTAGCTGTGCTTTTGTTTGTTTGTTTGTTGCCATGTGGAATGTGAAGACCCCGAGTAGTGATTCTAATTGGCAGTCCAATCTTTAAGTCTTAAACTTAAGAAACATCTGGATTGGCGAAAAGGATTTAAAACCTTCAGTGAATTGTTCATAACAAAAGCTAAAGGGAATAACACAAAGTATAAGACTGTTGTAAATGTGTCCCTCTGAGAAGTAACACTTAAGGAATCCATGAAGGAAAAGTCTAGCCAGAGAACCTGAGAACAAAGGTTCAGAGAAGTTGAAGGAAAGGTAGAAAGAGATAATGATGCCACTAAAACCAAAGGAAGGAGGGGTTATGGTTCAAATAGATCAATACTGCCAAAAGAGAGTCTGATGAGGGACAAGGAGTCACACTGAACTTGGCTGAGATGTCTCTGGGCTCATTAGCTGTATTAGCCAGCTTTTACCCCTGTGATAAATACCAGAGAGAAGCAATATATGGAAAGAAGTGTGCTGGCTAGACCTATGGCAGCATGATGCAAGCTGTAGTCATCTGAGATAAGGGAACCGCAATTAAGAAAATGCCTCCATAAGATCAGGCTGTAAGGCAAGCCTGTAGAGCATGTGCTTAATTGCCGATTAAAGAAGGAGTCCCAGCCCATTTTGGGTGGTGCCAATCTTAGGCTGGTGGCGCCAATCTTAGGCTGGTGGCCCTAAGTTCGGTAAGAAAACAGAAGAGCAAGCCTTGAGGAGCAAGCCATAAAACTCCACTTCTCCGTGGCCTCAGCTTGAGTTTCTGCCACCAGGAACCCCACTGAGTTTCTTCAATGATGAACAGTGATGTGAAAGGATGAGTCAAATAAACTCTTTTCTCTCCAAGTTGCTTTGGTCATGATGTTTTATCACAGTAATAGTAACCCTGACTAAGACAAAAGGCTTCATTATCTTGACGGTTTTGAGATTTTAACCTGTGGTCATTTGGCTCTATTGCTTTTAAATCGATAGTGGGGTAGAAATATCATGCAAGAAAGTCATATCAGAGCAAGATGGATCACCTCATACTGGCAAGGAGTCAGGAAAGGCCAGAGCAAGATACTCTTCAAAGCATGCCACTCACTCCTTCAGTGTGACCCCACCCCATCCCCAGCTTCACCACCTTCAAATAGTCAGTTCAAAACAGTGACTCCCTTAGTAACTAACTAAATGATGAAGGCAGGGTCCTCATATTTAGTCCCTTCCCTAATGTTCTGCCTTTGAGTGTTACTTATCTTGTGAATCAGGTCTTCAGTATCTAACATTTTTCGATAGGGAACTTTATATCCGAACTGTAACACCTCTCATTGCTACTTTCTCCCCGTTTTCCAGCACTGCATTGGTGGAGGTGGATACTTCCCAGAAGGTAACCCCATGCAGTGTGGTGACTTCTCTGCATTTGATTGGAATGGATATGGAACTCACAGTGGGTACAGCAGTAGCCGGGAGATAACTGAAGCAGCCGTGCTTCTGTTCTACCGTTGAGAACTTTGTGGAGTGGGACCCAGACTTCTCCAGTCTGTGGACTCACATGCACAGAAAAAATATTGCTTAGTAGCTAGAATGCTAATGACATGGGAAAGGAAAATAAATTATGTTTATTGCATGCTTGGGTGTCATTGTGAATTCTTTTGTTCAGAGATAAGAGATTTCAAAAGGGTTTCTGCTGCCCTGTTTGATTCTTTTGGATTATTAGGACTGGGAATCCTGATACAGCAACACCCTTTTTAAAAATGTATTCTTCTCTCATATATTACATCCTGACAGCCTCCCCTCCCTCCTCTCCTCTCAGTCCCTCCCTTATCCAGCTCTCCCCTACATCCTATCCTACTCCATTTCTATTCAGATAAGGGTAGTCTTCCCAGGACACAGTCCCCTCATATTAAGACTGGACAAGGGAACCCAGTAGCAGGAAAATGTTGTGGGATATTCCTTTACACTGTGTGAAGATATGTTACCATGAGTGGTTTAATAACAAACTAAATGACCAATAACTAGGCAGGAGGTGTAGAAGGGACTTCTGGACAGAGAGAGTGCTGGGAAGAAGTAAGGCAGAGTCTCCAGATGAACACAGAAGAAGTCAGACGTGAAGGAGGAGAGGTAAAAACCATGAGCCATGGTATAGACCATAGATTAGTACAAATGGGTTCATTTAAGTTATAAAAGCTAGTTAGGGACAAGCGTAAGCTAAGGCTAAGGTTTAATCATTAATAGTAAGTCTTTCTGTCATTTTTTGTAATGTGGCAGCACAAAGAAAAATCTGTTCATATAATGGCATCTAGCATGGGGTCACATATTTCCACATAAGAAGTGGCAAAGCTGTAAAAGAGTTTCCAAACACACACAAAGAAAGCCAAACACAGTTCCACCATCTCCCATTTGGGCTGCATTACAGAGATGTGTGTCCCCGCAGCTGCTTACGGGCCTGAGCCTCAAGTACACCATGAGATGTGCAGTGGGTTTAAGGTTTGACTCACTTAGGCAGAGAATGATACAGGTACCTTGTAAAGCAAAGTCCAGAGAATAAAAGATGGTATAGGCAGTCATATAAAAAATAAATAGTTTAAAAATAATAAAAATAAAGTCTTTAAAGAAAAAAAACAAAGTTAAAAATAAGCCTTGTAAGAATGGGAAATATTATAATTATAAAAGTGACCCCAAAATTCTACCAAGAAACTGCTACAGCTCACAAACGCCTTCAGTATTATGAAAGGAAACAAGATCAACTCAAAAAAAAATTGGTAGCCCTCCTATACACAAATGATAAAAGGGCTGAGAAAGAAATCAGAGAAATATCACCCTTCACAATAGTCACAAACAACATAAAATATCTTGAGGTATTGCTTGCCAAAGAAGTGAAAGACCTGTACAAAAAAAAAAAATTTCTTTGAGGAAAAAAATTGAAAAAGATATCAGAAAATGGAAAGATCTCCCATGTTCTTGGATAGGTAGGATCAATATAATAAAAATGACAATCTTTCCAAAAGCAATCTACAGATTCATTGCGATCCCCATCAAAATCCCAGCACAATTCTTCATAGACCTTGAAAGAACAATACACAACGTCATATGAAAAAACTAAAACCACAGGATAGCCAAAACAATCTTCTACAATAAAGGAGCTTCTGGAGGCATCACAATCCCTGACTTTAAGTTTTATTACAGAGCTATAGTAATGAAAACAGGCTGGTATTGGCATAAAAACAGACAGATTGACCAGTTGAATTGATGACCCTGATATAAATCCACATGTTTATGCACAACTGATTTTTGTCAAAGAAGCTAAAGTTATACGATAGAAAAAAGAAAGCATTTTCTATAAATAGTGCTGGCATAAAAGGATGTCAACACGTAGAAAAAAGCAAATAGACCACACCTATCCCCTTGCACAAAACTCAAGTCCAAATGGATCTGATACATCAACATAACACCAACCACACTGAACCTCATAGAAGAGAAAGTGGGAAGTAGCCTTGAATGCATGGGCACAGAGTCAACTCCCTGCATATGAACCCAGTAGCACAGACACTGAGCACAACAATTAATAAATAGGACCTCCTAAAACTGAGACGCTTCTGTAAGGAAAAGGACACAATCAATATGACAAAATAGCAGACTACAGAATAGGAAAAGATCTACACGAACCCCACACTGGACAGAGGACTGATCTCCAAAATATATAAAGAACTCAAGAAACAGGATATTAAAATATCAAATGATTCAAAAAGGGGTACAGATCTAAACAGTGAATTCTCAACAGAAGAATCTCAAATGGCCAAAACATAATTAAGGAATTATTGAACATCTTTAGCCGTCAGGAGAATGCAAATCAAAACGACTCTGAGATGCCATCTTACACCAGTCAGAATGACTAAGATAAAAAACACCAATGACAGCTTATGCTAGAGAGAATGCGGAGTAAGGGAAACACTCCTTCATTACTGGTGGGATGCAAACTTGTACAGTCACTTTGGAAATCAGTATGGTTTCTCAGAAAATTGGGAATCAATTCATGTCAAGACCCAGCAATACCACTTTAGGCAAATATCCAAAGGATGCACACTCATATCACCAGGACATTTGCTCAACCATGTCCATAGTAGCATTATTATTCATAATAGTCAGAACCTTGAAACAATGCCCCTCAACCAAAGAATGGATAAAGAAATTGTGGTCCATTTACACCATGGAGTACTACTCAGTGGTTAAAAAAACAATGACATCTTGAAATTTGCATGCAAGTGGATGGAACTAGAAAAAAAAAGTATCCTGAGTGAGGTAACACAGACCTAGAAAGACAACCATGGCATGTACTCACTCTTAAGTGATTATTAGATGTAAAGCAAAGGATAGAAGCTGGGTTACAAGAAGAACCCTAAGAGAGATATACATGGATTTCCTCTGGTAAGGGGAAATAGACAAGTTCTCCTGAGAAAATTAGGATCATTAAGGGAGGGGAGGGAAGAAGGGGAACAGGAGGAAAGGAGAGGGAGGAGGAGAACATGAGAGAGTGGGATGGTTGAGATGAGGGAAGGAGAGAGGAGAAGAGCCAGGAAAGTGATATCTTGATTGTGGGAGCCATTTTGGGGCCATCATGAAAACTGGCAGCAGGGAATTTCCCAGGAATCCACAGGGATGACCCCAGCTAAGAACCTAAGCAATAGTGGAGAGGGTGCTTGACTGACCTTCCCCTGTAATCAGATTGATGACTAACTTAACTGTTATCATAAAACCTTCATTCAGCAGCTGATGGAAGCAGATGCCGAGATCCACAGCTAAGCACTGGGCCAAGCTTCCAGAGACCATCCCAAGAGAGGGAGGAGCAATGAGCAATGGGATCAAGACCATGATGGCAATATGCACAGATACAGCTGACCTGAGCTAGTGTGAGCTTACTGACTAGACTGACAGTGGGGGCAGTATTGCAGCAATGCAAGAGTGCAGTCCCAGGGTCCTGTCCTGACCTAAGCCTGGCTGAAGGCTCACACGTTGTGGGTCCTCTTGGTGAGCTGGGACTCCTCATCTATCAGCTTGGAATTGAGGTGTTCCTTGTAGGCCAGGTTGTCTCCAGGCCACTTAGTGATTATCTGTTTCTCACAGACACAAATTTCCTGTGCATCCTACTGGATGAGTCTGAAGTCGTGGCTGACTAACATCTTACCACCTTCAAACTCATTGGTAGCATCTGCCAGTGCATCAATGGTCTCGATGTCCAGGTGATTGGTAGGCTTGTCCAGAAAGAGCATGTGAGGGTTCTGCCAGGGCAGCCAGGCCAGACACGCTCAGCACTTCTGCCCATCCGAAAGGTTCCAGATTGGGCTCAGCTGCTGTTTCCCAGTGACGCCATATCTCCTAATGATCTTCCTCATCTCCTCCTTCTCCTTGATTTCTGGGTAGCACTTCATCATATACTCCAATGGTGAAAGGTCCAGGTCCAGTTGCTCCTATAAGTGCTGATGGTAACATCCTGTCTTGGCATGAGAATCCTTCCGGATCATTCCATATGTGGGTAGACATGAGACTGTTTCCGGGTAATTTCATCTGTGGGTAGAAGCTCTCCGGTTATCAGCTTCAAAAGAGTGGACTTCCCTGCACCGTTGTGTCCTACCAAGGCCACCTGTGTGTCAGGGTCAGTGCCAAACTCTAGATTATTGCAGATGCAAGGCCCATCTTTTGTATACTTGAAGCTCATGTTCTGCACCATAATGATGGTGAAAATAAAAGAACAGCGTCTTGTCACTCACCACTTTTTCAGTCAGTCCTGATGCCATCATTTTCTGTACTGTTTTCTCTTTGCTTTGAGCCTTCCAGGACAGCTTAGTACTGCCATGGACAAGCTTGGCAATGTAGCTCTTCAAGTGTGCAATCTGGTCATGCTCCCAGTGAAACCTCTTCATCTGGTTCTCCTCCGGCTCCAGCCGTGTCTTCACATATTGATCATAATTACCCATGTGATACATCAGTTTCTTGTTGTGCATGTGGATGATATTGGTACAGTCCCTATTCAAAAAGCCCTGGGAATGGAACACAAGGACCAGGATGGGCTTGGAAGTCTTAAGTTCTTCCTCCAGACACACAAAAGCATCCAGGCTCTTCCACAAGGAGCATGAAGGACCGAATAAAGAGGGCTCTGGCGAGAGCAAGCCACTCTCATTCGCCAGCCACAACTCAAGTCTTTCAGCTTCTTGCATTGCATGGCAGGTGTAAAACCTAATCCATGTAAGACCCTTGAGGTCCTCATCTCAGCTTGGTCGGCATTCAGCTCTTCCTGTCACTCACAGAGTTCCATGAGCTTCTCACACTCCGCAAATTCGTGAGCTAAGCGCTCAGCCTCCCTCTCCAGAATGACCCACTCTGTGTCCACCTTCATCACACAATGCAAGGGTGTATTTGTTTGTTTGTTTGTTTTCCCTAGGAGGCATCTTGCGAGTCCAATGGCAGATGCCTATGTGCTAGGGGATGGGAATTTTACGTTTCCCAATAGCAGAGAGCAGCATGGGCTTTCCAATTCCTTATAAGCCAGTTTAGTTTAGTTTAAAGGGCCTGCGCTTAGTTCTAGTTTGGAACTAAACTGGGCAGCTCTTGACCATGAAAGATGAGTAAGAGGTTGATAATGTGGACAAGAGTACTGTTGAGGTGAGACCAGGACACCGGGTCCACATGATGGGAAAAGACCCTTCTCCCCCGCGCCTGCTCTCTGCCGGATTAAAATAAACTTCATCAGGGTTAAGTAGTGCTTTCCAAGTCATTGCCTTAGAGGCCCAGGGCCTCCTGTAATTTTCAGGCTGTTCTGCAAAAGATGCAGCTCCTGACTTGTTACCAGGACAAGGGCCTGCCTTGTCCTGTGGGATCCCTTTTATAGAAGACATTCTATTCAAGGGAATTTCTCACATTCCTCTGTATTATGGACCTAAAGTCTACCACAGTGGATGCATTGTGCTAGGCTTCAGGTCTTGCATAGACTCGCAAAATGGGCACCTGCGATTCAAGGCCAGATCCTCAAACATCCTTGGGCTGCCTTTTACAAAGTCTTTTTAAATTGGAGTTATCTGACACCATATGTCCTTAACACCTTAATTTTTTTTTCCGGCATGGGAACAAGTAAACAAAACCCCTATATGCTCATGGTTTCTGGATACTGTCCCACTCCCACTGCCCCTCCCACCCCTTCTTCCCACTTCCCTTACTGTTTGCTGTTTGTCTACATTCCTGGCATGTGACCTGGTTACACTGGGATTCTCCCTGCAATGGATCCATTCCCACTGTCCTCCCACTCTGCATTCCGTCCTTGTCTGTCTGTTCCCCCTCACAGCATCTGCTGATCTGGTCCTCACTGGGACCACCTGTGTGCTCGCCTGGCTTTTGCTGCCTACTTCAGTGTTTTCAAATTGGTCAGCTGATACAGTTTTGTCCATCTGTCTGTTATGTATATGTGCAAATAATGTGGCCACAGTATGCTTGCTTTAGGTCTATGTGTGTAGTATGTGTGCTTGTTTTAAAAACTGTAAAACTTGTAAGCCCAGATTACAACATCTCTGGAAAAACACAAACACATGGATAGCCACTATTTTTGGTTGAAGTCAAAACAGAAGCCTCAGCACCATCTTTGGTAAGAGTCCCTATGTGTTCTGGATCTACCAAGGAGACATTCCACCTCCAATATACTTTGGCTTACTAAAATATTCCTTCTAATCTTCTTGCTTCTATTGACATTGATAAGCTGTAACTGATTGGTTAACTATACATCTAAATTTAACTTATATCTAATTTACATATACCTGACAAGTAATGGTACCCTGACTCTCAAGTACCTTTCCACAGCATCCTATAGCTCCTGCAACAAGATGCATAGTTGCAGAAGACCTTCCTCCTGGAGGCTTGCCTTCAAAAACCACCCATACAGCAAAAAAGCTGCCTGGAAATGGATGGCGCTACACTGGAGGATCAACCATCTCACCCTGCTAAGACAGGTAGACTGAACCCTACCCCCAGAGGAAAATCTGTCAGGCCTCCAGGGCCCAGCAACCACAGGCTAGTCCTGCTTCTAAGGCTGGTGTTTGCAAAGACCACAGATAGACTTGGGATGCCTGAACAGCTGGGAAAGCTGTCTCGCTTCTACTCCTTGATGTATCCCTCTCAGAACGGTCTAGTGGCGTTTGATGACTTAAGGTACTGGTACCTCACTACTACATCAGTTAAATTTCCTGCTAAAAATATAGACAGGTGTGCCTCTTTCACAGGTTTCAAACTCCAGAATTAAAAATTTCAGATATATCTTCAGAGGTTCAGAGTTTTCAATTTCCTTTAATTGTCTTCAAAAATGTTCATGCCTTTTAACCTTTTGCTATGTCATAGTCTTTTGCTATGACACCAAGATGTAAATCTGTTCTATCTATCTTACAGATACCCGCAGGTTCCTTAGAGAAGTTCTACTGCTGTATCAAGAAATCTGGTATGGTTAAAATATACAGTCTCCAGAGCCTATTTTGACCCCACCCATTTTCAAGCATTTTTTACAGCTCACTCCTGCTGTCTGGGCTGAGACCAACCTGCAGAGGATTCTCCAGATAATGCCAGCATCTACACTAGCTCACCAGCTCCTGGGACTTCACCATTGATTCCACCTCTTCAGGCTCAAATGGATACCTACCGAACAACTAAAATCTGGCTTTAAACAGTATATCTGTTCTTATCTCACTCATTCACCCTTACCTCACCTCTACAACCAGGGCACTTCGCCATACCATTCTTTCTAGCAGTTAATCACCCATTCCACGGTAGCCCTGTCATAGGGCCGGTAATAACAATCTATTTTTACCCTAGTAACCTTGAAATTACAAGGCACAAGTGAGAAGAAAACACAGAACACACAACAAATCTGTTTAGGAGTTTATTAGAGAGGTGTGCACAGGCCTGGGAAGTCAGTGTACAGAGAGAAAGAGGAAGATGGTGTGTCCAGCTTTTAAAAGCTGCCTAGTGCATGTGCACAGGGGGTTGACGTGGTTACGCATACACAGATGATGGGGCTCACACATGTGTGCAAGGGCTTAGCTGAGTCATACGTGGATGTAACCACGCATGCACACAAGGGCTTAGCTGAGTCATACATGGATATAACCACGCATATGCCCAAGGGCTTAGCTGTGTCATATGTGGATGATGTAATCCATGCATGCATGCAAGGGCTTAGCTGCCTCAGTCCAGACTCCACCCCCGAGGAAGCCCACCAAATGATGACCCCTCTCCAGAGATACTCCAAACCATGCCCATGGGGTGTTTAAACTGTTCCCGAGAAAACAAACAGGTGGTTTTCCGGGCTTCCTTTCCCATCTCCTCACTGCGGGGCTGAAAAGCCATCCAGAAGCATTGGTATCCATTAAATGTGGGCTTTTTCTAATTTGGTTTGATTTGGTCTAAATTGTATTGTTGCATTGGTGGAGAGGCTTATTGGGGTGCAGAAACTTTACAAAAGGAATAATCTGATCTAATGTGATCTCTGAAGTCTCCAGAAGATGATGGGATTGCAAAACAATGATTCCACCGAGACTATGGTAATGCCACTTAGCTAACAAACCCCACCTAAAGGTTGACTTTGTACTACAAACTGCTTAGCAAAGTTCCAAGGCGGCTAGCTGAGATGATCCAGCCTCACAGACTACTCTAGCCAGGACTTGAGACAAGCCCTGCATTTTCCCATTACACAGAGACTGGACAGCAAATGATACAGCAAGCTTTTCCAGGACATGACAATTAAACCAAAATTTTTTAGGGTCTGATCAAAATACTGTTGTCCACAGACAAAAGGAAGCAATTTTAAGAACATTATGTTCACATTCCGAAGAGGTGGGGTAGGTGGTTTTTGGTCATTCAGCGGGTTATGGATATTTGTCATTATTTATGGGAGGTTGGTTACAGGTTGTTATTGGTAATGTCAGGAAAAAGCTGAACAAAGGATCTCATTATAAAATGAAAAAGGGGAGATATAGAGATACAATAAAAAGATAGGCTATTTAGTCTACTTTTAATAAAAAAACAACTACTACTTTTAAATATTTTACATTGGCTTGGATTTTTGTATACTGATACAAAGTTGAGGTTATTTTTGTTATACTGTATATATGCTATAGAAATGATAGGACGAAAGGTAGTAGATTATTGAATATACTTTTAAACAAAGTTAGCTACTAGTTTTAAATATTTTACATTGATATGGATTTTTGTCTATTGATATAGACTTGAAGTTATTTTTATTAGTGTAGTAGGAGCGTGAAGGCGTAAGTCACAGACAATCCCACACCAGTTTGGAATTATGATTAATAGAATGGTTATTTATTCAAAGGGGAAAAAACTTACAGATTACCGTCCCAGACAACAGCCCCTCCGCGCGAACAGGAAAGTCCAGGGGCCGGAAACGGAGCCGGAAGACAAAGACAGAGTGGAGGACAGCCGTTGCTTTTTTTAAAGGGAGAGAGACCACGCCTCAATGGGCTGGTAACTCAGTGGCGATTGGCTGAAGGAGCTGAAGGAACTCCCACAGCATCTCCCCCTTTTGTTTAAGTAAGAGAGTTCTAAGCCTACTACGCAAATATATACAATAAGTACAAACCTACGAAATTATATACAATAAATACAAATATCCTATTCTAACTAGCTTAAGTCTTGTATAACAAATAACTTGGCCAAGTCATGAAAGGAAAGTAACTACATTTATATAATCTTCAATCCCATCGAAGATCTGAGAAGGGAAATAATGTTATCTGAGTAATTAGGAAGTGCAATCAAACAACTTCCAGAACATGTACCAAATCGCAGAGACAACTGGCTACCTGGACAAACACCCAAAGTCACATTTGCAGCGTTGAAGCAACCAACTTTGGCTAAGGCCTGATGTAACTGACATACCATTTTCAAAGGTAAGAAACTTCAAAACTATCTTACCCTGTCTTGGCAGGATATGACAGTCTTGTTTTATCCATTTACGGATATTCTGTAACTCTGTCAGTAGTTGAGGTATGAGCATTTCTTTACCCAAAGGCCAGTTCTGCCAAGAAGAAAGGCTCCAGGTGGAGTCTCTTTGGTGCTCAACATTCTCTTGGGCATAGATCAGTGTTGCCAGGAGTGATTGTGTCTCCCTACCATAGAACTCTGAATTAGATTAAAGGCCATTTTCTACAGCTCTTTGAAGAGGTTGAAGATTATCTATCTATACTGAATATAATCTCTATATATCTAAAGAACCTGATTAGTCTAATTATAAATGACAAACTTAGATGACTGTTGATCTATATAATTCTCAATATCTATCTAACTTAAAAACTGAGATAATAAACAACTGTGCAATAAATGAGGACAATGTGACTTCCAAATATAAACAATGTGCAAGTATACATTGCAATATGGTAAATATATATATCAATACATAAACAATATATAAGTATCTTAATCAGAGGTAGAAGTGTACAATGCAATATGGTAAATATACATATATCAATACAATATATATATACAAATACATAAAAATGTTTTAAACAGAGGTAGAAGCATGAAGCATGCATGCATAAAATAGTCAACATAATTTAACTTTGTATCAATATATAAGAATCGATACCAATATGTTTGTCTAAAAGCAATAACTCACAAGTACAAATCTATTTATCCCATAATCCAATTATCCCTCTTTTTTTTTAAGATTCCTGTGCTTATAAAATTCCTCCCCCAACCCTCAACCATATACTAATTATAACCAACCCCTAAATGATGTCCCTAAGCCCAAGGGCAAACTTTATTGGGAGAGGGGACGTCGTTCTCTAGAATTACTTCCAGCTGTCATGGGGGCGACGTTCTTTCTGGGGGATCCTGTGAAAGTAAAATGATGGTTAAATTTCAAGATCAATGTCTTTTAAAATTGCAAATAGTCTCTGAGTATTTTGTGGAGGTCTGGCCAGAATGTTGTACAAGATGTGCACCATTTCAGCACGTTGGAACCGTCTTGTGCAGCTGGTACCCAAAACAGGTCTTGTAGTAGCGCTATCAGTATCATGACGTCATATCAACCAGGTGGAGTTGTTGTTATGGGGCCTCATCTTCTTCCTGGAAACTTCAAATGTCACTGTAGGAAAAACTCATTGTTCATTGTGGAAAACTTAAACATTAATTATATAGACATATACATGAATACCTATATTCAATGAGAGACATGATAGATATATTTAATGAAGGTATGATAGATATGAAGAAAAGTAAAGATGTTTTCTAAACTCATATTTCTTTCTGTCCCATATCATGGTTCTTGACATGAGACAGAAACTCCAGAAACTCTGGGTTTTTCTTTAAACAACAGGCTTGGAATTAGAGAGGGACTGAGCCAGAGTCCAACTCTAAAACCAGCTCTATAAATTTAGAAATATGATTTAGTATATGGTACTTACAGAACCTATTCAGTTTTCTTGATAGTCCCTATTGGGCCGTTATTTTCCATCTGTCAGTATTCAAATATCCAGGGTCCCTTGAACTTTTCAAAGATCAGTGTTTTCCTGTGGAGATAAGAACAGAACCCTGCCCCCATTCTATATGCTTTTCTTACCACCTGTATGGTTATCATCATTGTAGATGCTGTCATTTCTCCTTTCCAAGAGGTTTCTCCTCTTCAAATCGAACCTTTATTAATTTTGATGGTATCCACAATTTTTCTTCTCCTGTGGAAACAAGAGCAAAACCCCTTCCCCAACGTAGCACATCTCCTGGCTTCCATTGAGAGGTCAGCACGTCTTTGAAATAAACAGGTTGGTTTAGTTCAGAAGTTTTTTCCATTATCCAATGCCTCTCTGCTGCTGTTGTTCCTTTCTCATTAGCATTAAGAAAATTCAAGGTTAATAAAGCATTATGCAATCTATTTCTGGGGGTATCTTTCGTCCCTTTCTGTTTGTTTAGCATATCCTTTATAGTACGATTTGATCTTTCTATAACTGCCTGACCTGTAGGATTATTTGGTATACCTGTAACGTGTTTTATATTATAATAAGCAAAGAAGCGTTTCATTTTCTTAGATACATATGCTGGACCATTGTCTGTCTTTATTTGTGCAGGTATACCCATGATGGCCATAACTTCCAATAAATGTGTGATTACCGAATCAGCCTTTTCTGAGCTCAGGGCAGTTGCCCATTGAAAACCTGAATACGTGTCTATGGTGTGGTGTACATATTTTAATTTACCAAATTCCATAAAGTGGAACACATCCATCTGCCAGATTTCATTCCTTTGAGTACCCTTTGGGTTACTCCCTGCAGGCAACGGTGTTTGATTATAGAAAGAACAAGTAGGACATCTCTTTATAATGTCCTTAGCTTGTTGCCATGTAATGGAAAACTCTTTCTTTAAGCCTTTACTATTGACATGATGTTTTTTATGAAATTCTGAGGCCTGCAGAACGCTTCCAATCAATAATTGGTCAATTTCAGCGTTACCTTGTGCTAGAGGCCCAGGCAGACCGGTATGGGACCGGATGTGTGTTATGTACATTGGACAAAGCCTATTCCTAATTATGTCCTGTACCTCGATAAACAATGAAGTCAACTCTGTGTCATCTGGTATGAATTCAGCGGTTTCAATATGCAAGATAACTCTTTCTGCATATTGTGAATCTGTAACTATATTAAGAGGTTCTTTAAAATCCCTTAGCACCATAAGAATGGCATATAATTCTGCCTTCTGGACAGAATTATAAGGGCTTTGTTCCACCTTACTCAATTCTTCCGATTTATAACCTGCTTTCCCTGATTTATTTGCATCGGTATAAAATGTCCGAGCTCCAGTTATTGGAGCATCACGTACAATTCTAGGAAGAATCCAAGAAGTTCTCTTTATGAGGTTAAGTCTATCACTTTTGGGATAGTTGCTGCTAATTTCTCCCAAAAAATTAGCACAAGCTCTTTGCCATGGTTCATTATCTTCCCATAACTTTCTTATTTCCTCAGTAGTAAAAGGCACTATAATTTCTGCTGGGTCTATACCTGCTAGTTGACGAAGTCTCAGTTTACCTTTTATAATTAATTCTGAAACCTTTTCTACATAAGTTTTTAATTTTTTACTTGGTTTATGAGGTATAAATATCCACTCTAAAATAATATCTTCCCTCTGCATTAAAATCCCTGTAGGAGAAATTCTGGAAGGCAGTATGACTAGGATGGAACTAAGATTCGGGTTGACCCTATCCACATGTGCCTCCTGTAATTTTTCCTCAATCATTGTCAGTTCCTTTTCTGCTTCAACTGTCAATTTTCTGGGACTATTCAAATCCTTATCACCATCTAAGGTTTTGTTTAAATGAACTATTAGATCAGGTGTTATCCCAACAGCTGGTCGTAGACTGGAAATATCTCCTAACAATCTTTGGAAGTCATTAAGAGTCCGTAACCGGTCTCTCCTAATTTGTGCCTTTTGTGTTCGAATTTTCTCTAACCCTATTCTGTAGCCTAGGTAATTAATAGAATCTCCTCTTTGAATCTTTTCAGGGGCAATTTGTAATCCCCACCTAGGCAAGACTTTCTTTACTTCTTCAAACATACTTTCCAAAATATCTTTATTTGAATCAGATAATAAAATGTCATCCATGTAATGATAAATTATGGACTTGGGAAATTGCTTACGAATTATTTCCAGTGGCTTATTAACAAAATATTGACACAATGTGGGACTATTGAGCATCCCCTGTGGGAGGACAGTCCATTGATATCTCCTAGTAGGCTGAGAATTATTATAAGTAGGCACTGTGAAGGCAAATTTTTCTCTATCCATTTTTTGCAAAGGTATAGTGAAAAAACAATCTTTCAAATCAATAACTATAAGAGGCCATCCTCTTGGTAATAGAGAAGGCAAAGGAATTCCAGATTGTAGCGGACCCATAGGCTGAATTACCTTGTTGACAGCTCTTAGATCTGTCACCATTCTCCATTTACCAGATTTCTTTTTTACAACAAACACAGGAGAATTCCAAGGGCTGGTTGATTCTTCAATATGGTTAGCATCTAGTTGCTCTTGTACCAGCTGTTCCAAAGCCTGTAACTTATCTTCAGCTAGAGGCCACTGCTTGATCCATATTGGCTTCTCAGTTAGCCATTTTAAAGGTAGGGCTGTTGGTACCTCTAAAGGTTTGCTATTGGCTGTGTGTTCTTGTACAGCCTGAATGGCTGGTGACCTTTTTCCATAATACCTCATTATATCCTTCCCAGAATTGTGAGTTCCTGGAACTACAGGAATGTTAATCTGGGTATTCCATTGCTGTAGCAGGTCACGGCCCCATAAATTTATTGCAATATTTGCTATATATGGCCTTAATCTTCCTATTTGCCCTTCAGGCCCTATGCATTCCACCCATCTTGTGCTTTGTTTTACACGAGATAGGGTTCCAATTCCCAGGAACTGAACATCTACCTCATGAAGAGGCCAATTCAGATGCCAGGATTCTGGAGTAATTATACTTACATCCGCACCTGTGTCTAATAAGCCTTCAATAAAAATGCCATTTATACAGACTCTTAGCTTTGGTCTTTGATCGTTAATATACGTTTGCCAAAATATACGTTTACTCTGTCCTCCTGAATTTTTTGACTCATTCTCCACATGTAATTCATCATTTAGACCAGTATTACTTTTTACGGCAGACATTGGAGTTTTTAATTTTCTTGGTGAGACACATTTTCGACTGTAACTGGGAGTGACTGGGCCACTTTTGGCTTGGGGGCCTGCGAGAGGCCCCTCAAGGAGTTTCCCGATGGTATTGGGTTGCCTTGTCTGTCTGTTGTTGACCTGCATTCGTTGGACCAATGTCGGCCTTTACCGCATCTCCTGCATATACCTGAAGGCTGAGATCTCCTACTTTTGTCATTCCCAGAGGAGATATTATTCCTAGGATTTCTTTGCCTGCAATCCCTTTTCAGATGTCCTAATTTACCACAATTAAAACACCTGGTAGTTTGATGTCTCCTCATAGCTTTGGAAATCGCTTCTCCTACCCAGGATTCATCATTATAGCTAAACATCTCAACATTCATTGTATGCTGTATCCATTCTTCCATTGGTGCTGATCTAGATCTTAAAGGCCCAATTATCTTTTTACATTCAGTATTTGCATTTTCAAAAGCTAGAGATTCAAGAAGTATTCGTCTAGCTTCTGGGTCTGTTACCCCTATGTCCAGAGCCTTAATTAATCTTTGCACAAAGTCAGTAAAGGGTTCTCTCTGTCCCTGCCTAACCCTGGTATATGATTCGACCCTTTTTGCTGGATCTTGTATTCTATTCAAAGCATTCAAGGCTGCTTTGTGACATAAGGACAGCACTTCTTCATCATAAAGAGCTTGGACCTGTGGATCAGCATATGCTCCTACACCAAGAATTTGATCTTGGGAAACCTCCACACCTTTTGCTCTTCCTTGCTGTTCCATATGTTTGGATTCTTCTCTGAAATAAATTCCAAACATCAAGGAAGGCCCATCATCTAAAACTGCAGACACTAGCTGAGAGAAATCATGGGGGGTAGCTCTGACATTAGAAGCCCAAGTCCTTATCATTTCCTTAACAAATGCAGAGTGCAAGCCAAAGTTAACGACAGCTTGCTTAATTTCTTTTAAATCATTCATTGCTATTGGTGTCCATCTAGCTTCTTTAACTCCCTTTGAGCCTTTGAAAGTTAACCCTTTGTCAGAATAAATTACAGGGTATGTTGTTAGGACCCTGGGTAAGCCAGTTCTAACAGCTGGTGGTGGCATTGTATCCTGTCCTTGTGCCTTCTTACTCTGTTCACCAGCTCCAATAGTTTCTTCAATCATTTCTAATCTTTTTATCATTGTATCCCTTAAATCCTGAATCTCCTGACCTACCCGTGTTTCTAGTAATTTCACTAAGGTATCAGTTTTTTGGTTCCCATTCTGGAGGTTCATTCTATCTGTTACCTTATCAAAACTTTGTGGTAACGTCTGAACGTCAAATTCAACAGCCTGTACCCTTTCATGTAACTTCCTAGTACCCTTGGACATGGAGTCAATTTTGTCTATCATAGTATCCACTTGTTCAGATAACCCCTGATTTTCAATAATTTTAATCCTTTCAACTAGTTGTTCAATATTAGTCCGTAAAAATCGTATCTTTCTTAATGATAAAATATTGAAAAGAAAACTGAAACCTAGTAACAAGTAAATTAATATATTCCCATAGTCATATAAACCTTGCATGACATAATCCATTGTATTAATAAAGAAAACAGTAAAATTGGCGTTGGAAACAAAAACTGCCATATTACCTCTTGTCTAGTTGGCGGCGCTGTTGCCAAGTTGCGACTAGAACCACTGCAAAGGTGACTTAAACAGGTCCTGTTTCAGTGTCTGCCTTAGTATTTGTTAAAAACTAGGAAATATAAGTTGCTCAAGAAAGAAAGTTTAATTAAATCAATTCCATACACGGAACCAGAAACCCAGAATCCAGGGGTAGAAAAGAGCAACCCGGAAGCCGCGTATGCCTCCACGTGACCGAGTCGTTCTGATTCACGCCACTAAAGCACCGCACTTACAAGGGAAATTTAAAAACAACTCAGAAAAGAGCAAACCAGGCTTGCAGAGATTGTCCCGTGCCTGTGGAGCTTGGGAGGCGTGGGGTTTAATTGAACTGCTGGCTCCACATACAGGGCACAAGCCGCAGCTGAGGGAGGTCTCGTGACTAGCCGAGCTGGTAGCAAGCAGTTGAGTGGGGGGGAAGGGGGGGTTCTACAACCAAACGTGGGGCGCCCGATGAAGGCGTAAGTCACAGACAATCCCACACCAGTTTGGAATTATGATTAATAGAATGGTTATTTATTCAAAGGGGAAAAAACTTACAGATTACCGTCCCAGACAACAGCCCCTCCGCGCGAACAGGAAAGTCCAGGGGCCGGAAACGGAGCCGGAAGACAAAGACAGAGTGGAGGACAGCCGTTGCTTTTTTTAAAGGGAGAGAGACCATGCCTCAATGGGCTGGTAACTCAGCGGCGATTGGCTGAAGGAGCTGAAGGAACTCCCACAGCAGGAGCGGTGGGACCCGGCTCCCGGCTAGCTTTACCCGAAATAATTACACGGAAACTGTATTCTTTTAAACATTGCCTGGCTCATTATCTCCAGTCACTTATTGGCTAACTATCACATATTGATCTAACCCATTTCTAATATCTGTGTAGCACCACAAGGTCGGGGCTTACCAGGAAGATTCTAACCCACATCCAACTTGGAGAGAAGAGCCATGGCGTCTGCCTCACTTCCCTTCTTCCCAGCATTCTGTTCTGTCTACTCCACCTATCTAAACTGCTGTCCTATCAAAAGCCAAGGCAGTTTCTTTATTAACCAATGAAAGTAAAAAATAATCAGATGACCCTCCTACGTCACATTAGAACATATAATACATACATTTCTGCTCTTGTTCAAGGCATTTAACAATGTAATGCAAATTTCTAGTCCTTGAAAGTTATTTTTACAAACTATTTAGGATAATAAAGAAATGCAGATTAGTAGTTAATCACCTATTACACAATCAAAATTGTCATGTTAGGTATGTTTTCAATGTCAAACAGAGATGTATTTTAGGAAGACAGATGGTCTTCAACCACTTTAGAAACATACAGAATATGTCATTTAAGATGTTTTAATAGCATAAGATTCTTTTTTCTATGACAATGAGACATGCCTGCTCTGGGCAGCACCAATCTACTTCAGAGAAGATGATGGGTATTGAAGAACTCCATATGGAGTTTACTTCTTTGTGACCAAAGTTAGCCACTGGGCAAAAAAAAAAAATGCCCTTGCTTTGACTGCTGACAGTATGCCATCCAAACTGGACAAGTAGGACAGAAAAGAAAGTGAATGCCTTTCACTTTCACCAAAGCAAGATGGGACATTTCTTCAAAGATTCTGCATCACAGGTAAGTTTGTCAGCTATTCTAGGCCTATAGGCTAAAGATGGATGCCCCAACATTGCAGAGGAAGCTTGGGTGACTGTCCAGGCAGTCATCTGTAATTTATTATTTTTGGAAATCATTTGCTCTATACTTCCTGTTTACTCAGCTACTATTATATCTTTCTCAGGTTTCTGAGGGAGTTGAAGACTTTATAGATAAAGGATTCCTTTTTGAAAAATTTAAAAAAGACACTTACAAAAGAGGTGTAAAGTTTATAATGTTGAGAGATATCAAAAGATAGTTTTGGGTTGGTAATGCAAGTTAGGATAGAAAGAGAATTAGGCACAACACTTTGGAATCAACAAGATAGGATAGATAATAGAGTATTTTCACTGACTTTGCCAAATGTTAATGGACTAGACATTGTTAATGTAATTATTGCCTGCATATATATTTGTATGTGGTTATTTTACCTATTATATATAGTTTTTCTATATTTGTTAGAACTTTCATTTTTTATTTAAGACAAAAAGGGGGGATGATGCACGATATTTTGTTTGTGTTCCAACAAATATAACTTACCTGGAGACCAGAGGGTAGAGCTAGCCACTAGTTAACCATAGAGGCCAGGCAGTGGTGGCACACACCTTGAATTCCAGCACTTGGGAGGAGGAAGAAGGAAGATCAAGTGTTCAAAGTCATCCTGGGCTACACTAGATTAAACCAGTCTAAAAGAGAAACATAGCCCGGTGGTGGTGGCTCAAACTTTTCATCCCAGCACTTGGGTTCTCACGTCTTTGAAGCCAGTACTTGGATGCACATGTCTTTAATCCAAGCACTGGGAAGACAAAGACAGGAATATAAGGCAAGTGGAGACAGAGTCTCAGGTCTCCCACTCAGTCTGAGGACCTGTAGAGACTAATAGCATCACAATTCACCAATTCACGTATTCAATTTTGTTTCTCCACCGCAAGCAAGAGTCAGAATTCTGGACTGAAACATCTACTTGGCCATATCTAGGCCATCTGCCAGTATTATGGGTTGCCAGAATTGTATGAGGAAGGGGCATCCTTTTAGTGTCCCGGCATCCGGGTCTCTGCCCCCCTCCAAGACTAGGAAGTGCAGGAGAGTTGTCTAGGAAAGAGGAAAGGTGTAATCCTTCCCCCCATTTCTGTATTCATCCTCTTTTGTGTCTTTCCCTTTCACTCCTCACAGCAGCCCCTTGAGGTAGAGTTTTTAATAAATTCCTGGTGTGAATATTGAGGTTCAGAGAGAAGAAACAAAGAGAAATCAGTTGCTTTCTCCAGGTTAGATAGAATGGTCAGACAGAAAATCTAAACTATAGCTGCAGGTAAATTATCAAAATGAATGAAAGGAACATTTTATTGGCTACAAAGCTAACATCAAAATCAGTTGTATCTAAATAGTATCAGACGCTGGATTGGAGCTAAGAATTTCAGCTGACAGGAGGATTTTTCTTTTCATTATAGCAACTCTGTGCTGATGTTAGAACGAGTATTTCTCATGGAATCTAAGGCATATTGATGAACAACTGTACTGTGCAGGTTGAATCACAAACAACAATATGCCACTGAATGAACATGAGCCACCATTACTGACAGTAAGCGCTAAGTACAGTGCTACAGGAAGCATACACTTTATCTGAACACTGATCTTAGACCCAGATGGAGTCCTACTCTCTCTTGTTAGAGCTTACAGAGCTGTGTAAATTTACAAAGAAAATACTGGCTTCACAAGTACAGTCTGATAAAAAATTTCCTAGGAACTGCTGTAGGAGCCATGTAAACAATGCAACAGCCTTGCTATTGCACTAAAATAACACTGTGTACAAGGAATGAAGCAACACCTGGGAAAAGGAGTTCCATTCCAGTGAGAGAAAGTGCAAATCGCAGTGATACTTAGAAAATGGAAGAATGGCATTAGACAGGAGAGACAGAGCAGGTAGTGGAGCAGCAGAGGAAGAGTGTACTGATCATGTATGGATTATATGGTCCGGAGACTATTGTATCAGGCTCTCAGAGCTTAGCACAACTGACACTGCGTTACATATATCAAGGCACCACCCAAACTTAAGAGTCCATCATATAGACCCCCCTACACCTGATAAAATGAGAACAAAGACCTAAATCATTATAGTTTATGGCTCTGGGAAGGTCCCTAAATGTACTAACCTTGCCTTTTTGCTTTTGTAGTTCTGGTTATTGGTAAATGTTCTTGATAATTAAAGAGTGTGACAATCAGGGTAAGGTTTCTACTGATAAAAATACAAGAAGAGTAAAGTTTGTGGCTACACTATTTGGGCTACATGATTCCCTGTGTAGTCTTCCAGCCAGTAAATAAGACTGTCTGTTGACTTTAAGAGGCTGTGCATTGTCTAGAGGAATTACCTCACAACACAGTTGTCATTAGAAGATAAGTAGTTGAACAACTCCAAACTTTTTATTTACTTGTGGTGATACTTCTCTTTCCAAACAATGCCCCTGCCTCTCTCTCTCTCTCTCTCTCTCTCTCTCTCTCTCTCTCTCTCTCTCCCTCTCTCTCTCTCTCGGATCCACTGAGCTCACTGCCTTTCTTGGTTATAAGGAAAAACAAGTTCCATATTCCTTTTGGGGCATTGCCTGTCTCCTCTGTGTGGGGAAGGAGGTGGGGATGGATGCTATACACAAGCACTCAGGAGTCTATGATGTAGGATAGCATAGGCTGTGGTTGTAGGATAGTACAGGCTGAGTGAATTGCCAATTCTGTGCAGCCAGAGGCCTAGGAATCAAATGTCCTGTGTGGCACCAGAGAAGTAACTCTGAACAAGGGTTCACGAACAGTGACAGGACTGAGAGGGGGTAGGAAAACCATGGGGGTGAGGCTGCAGTTGGAGAGATCATTGTGTAGACTGAGATGATTGACATGATCTGCTTGTACAGAAATTGCTTGTACAAGGGCTCTTTGGTCTAGGCTCAAGGTGGTTTATGGGTCATCTGTTGCTCCTCACTGGAAGTTCTTGTTCCAGGGGCTGTTACAGGATCACTGGGGTTTGAGGTCTGTGCATTGAAAGGTGGCATTTAAATTAAGCTTATGATAAAATGAAAACAAACACAATATCATCATCTTGCTAGATATAGAAAGTGTGGTGTATACAATTTGACATTTATTCACAGAAAAACCATACACACAGATCAAGGGGATTCAAATTGGAAAGGAAGTAGTCAAACTTTTACTATTTTCAGATGATATGATAGTATACATAAGTGACCCCAAAAACTCTACCAAGGAAGTCCTACATCTGACCTTCATTAATTACCTTCAGTAATGCTGCAGGATACAAGATCAACTCAAAATAATCAGTAGCCCTCCTATATAAAATGATAAAAGGGCCGAGAAAGAAATCAAGGAAATATCACCCTTCACAATAGCCACAAATAACATAAAATATCTTGGGGTAACACTAACCAAAGAAGTGGAAGATCTATTCAACAAGAACATTAAGTCTTTGAAGAAAGAAACTGAAGAAGATAGCAGAAAATGGAAAGATCTCCCAAGCTTTTGGATAGGTAGGATTAACATAATAAAAATGGCAATCCTACCAAAAGCAATCTACAGATTCAATGCAATCCCCTTCGAAATCTGAACACAATTCTTCACAGACCTCAAAAGAACAATAGGCAACTTCATTTGGAAAAACAAAAAGCCCAGGATAGCCAAAACAATCATGTACAATAAAGAAGCTTCTGAAGCCATCACATCCCTGACATCAAGCTCTATTATAGAGCTACAGTAATGAAAAAAGCTTAGTATTGGCATAAAAATAGACAGGTTGATCAATGGAATTGAATCGAAGACCTGGATATTAATCCACTCACCTATGAACACCTGATTTTTGGTAAAGAAGCTAAAATTATGCAATATAAAAAAGAAAACATCTTCAACAAATGGTGCTGGTGTAACTGAATATCAGCATGTAGAAAAATGCAAATAGATCCATATCTACCCCCATGCACAAAATTATATTCCAAATGGACTAATGACCTCAGGATAACACCGATCACTTTAAATGTGATAGATGAGAAAATGGGAAGTAGTCTTCAATGCATGGGGACAGGAGACAAATTCCTAAATGTAAGACCAGTAGCACAGACACTGAGAGCAACAATAAAAAAAATGGGACATCCTGAAACTGAGAGGCTTCTGTAAAGCAAAGGACACAGTAAATAGGACAAAAAGATAGCCTACTGAATGGAAAAGATCTTCACCAATCCCACATCAGACAGAGAACTGATCTCCAAAATATATAAAGACCTCAAGAAATTAAACATTGAAATTCTAAATAATCCAATTAAAAAGTTGGGTACAGAACTAAACAGAAAATTCTCAACAGAAGAATCTCAAATGACTGAAAGACACGTAAGGAAATGTTCAACATTCTTAGCCATCAGGGAAATGCAAATCAAAACGACTCTGAGTTTCCATCTTATACCAATCAGAATGGCTAAAATCAAACACACTAATGATTACTTTTGCTGTAGAGGATGTGGAGTCAGAGGAACAAGCCTCCATTGCTGGGAGAACAAAGGGGGAGGAGGAGAGGAGAAGGGGAGAAGGGAGGAGAAGTTGAGGAAACAGGGTCATCAAGATGGGGAAAGAACAGAGAGGGAGACCAAGGAAAAAGATATCTTGGTTGAGGGAGCCAACATGAGTCTACCAAGAAATCTGTCAGCAAGGAAATTTCCAGGAATTCACAAGGATGATCCCAGCTAAGACCCAAAGCAATAGTGGAGAAGGTGCCAGAACTGGCCTTGCCCTGTATCAGATTGATGACTATCTTAAATGTAATCATAGAAACTTTATCCTTTCTCTCTATGGGTTCTGGTCATTAAACTCAGATTTAGTGGTGAGTATCTTTACACAATGAACTATTTTAATTGTTCAGGGACTTTCCCTGAACCTGGAACTTGTCCATGAAGCTAGACTGGCTGTCTGGCAGTGCCCAGGGATCCACCATCTCTGCTTCCTCAGAGATGTGAGTCAGGTACATACTGCTGTACCCAATTTTTATGTGTGTTCTTGATCTGCTTTTGTTGTTTTATTGCTCTAGCTAGATGTTGAATAGATATGGAGAGAGTAAAGAGCCTTGTCTGATTTTAGTGGAATAGCTTTGAATTTCTCTCCATGTAATTTGATGTTGGCTATTGGCTTGCTGTATATTGCTTTTATTAAGTTTAGATAAATTCCTGGTATCCCTGATCTCTTCAAGACATTTATCATGAAAAGGTATAGAACTTTGTTGAATGCTTCCTCAAAATCTAATGGGATGATTGTACCATTTTTTTTCTCTCAGTTTATATGGTGGATTACATGGACAGATTTTCATATGTTGAACCATCCCTGCATCTCTGGAATGAAGCCAACTTGATCATGATGGATGATTTTTTAATGTGTCCTTGGATTCAGTTTGCCAGTATTTTATTGAGTATTTTTGCATCAATGTTCATAATGGAGATTGATCTGTAATTCTCTTTCTTAGTTGAGTCTTTGCACGATTTTGATATCAGGGTAACTGTATCTTCATAAAACGAGTTTGGCAATGTTCCTCCTGTCTTATTATGTGGAGCAATTTGAGGAATATAGGTATTAACATTTCTTTAAGTTCTGGTAGAACTCTGCACTGAAATAATCCAGCTCTGGGCTTTTGATGACTACTTCTATTTCCTTGTAGGTTATGGGCCTATTTAAATTTTTCATCTGGTCTTGATTTAATTTTACTGTGTAGCAACTATCCAGAAAATTGTACATGTCTTTTACATTTTCCAAATTCGTGGAGTATGGTTTTTGTAGTATGACCTAACGATTCTCTGGATTTTCTCGGTGTCTGTAGTTATGTCCCCCTTTTCATTTCCAAATTTGTTAATTTGGATGTTCTCTCTGCCTTTTGATTAGTTGGGATAAGGGTTTGTTTATTTTGTTCATCTTCTTAAAGATCCAACTCTTTGTTTTACTGACTCTTTTTATTGTTTTCCTTGTTTCTGTTTTGTTGATTTCAGCCCTCAATTTGTTTATTTTCTGTCATCTACTCCTTCTGGGTCAGTCTGCTTCTTTTTGTCCTAGAACTTTGAGCTGTGCTGTTAAGTCACTGATGTGAACTTTCTCTACTTTCTTTATGTAGACAGCTAGTGCTATGAGCGTTCCTCTTAGCACTACTTTCATAGTGTACCACAGGTTTGGGTACGTTGTGCCTTCATTTTCACTGGAGTCCAGGAAGTCTTATATTTCTTTCTTGATTTCTTCCTTGACCCAGAGTGATTCAGTTGAGCACTGCTCAATTTCCATGAGATTGGAGATTTTCTGCAATTAATTTTGTTTTTGAATTTTAGCTTTAAACCATTGTGATCCAATAAGATACGTGGGGTCATTCCAATTTTTTTTGTATCTTTTGAGGTTTGTTTTGTTATTGAGCATGTGGTCAATTTTAGAGACGGTTCCATGAGGTGCTGAGAAGACAGTATATTCTTTTGTGTTTGGGTGAATTGTTCTATAGATGTCTATTAAGTTCATATGAGTCATGACATCTGTTAGTTCTCTTATATCTCTGTTAAGTTTCTGTCTGGTTTACCTATCCATGGTGAGAGTGGGGTGTTGAAGTCTCCTACTATTAGTGTGTAGAATCTGATGTGGGATTTTAAGTTTCAGTAATGTTTCTTTTACATATGTGGTTGTTCTTGTATTTGGGGCATAGATGTTCAGGATTGAAACTTAATCTTGATGGATTGTTCCTATATATATGAGTATATAGTGTCCTTCTCCATCTCTTCTGAAAGATTTTAGTTTGAAGTCTATTTTCTTAGATATTAGCATAGCTGTACCCACTTGTTTCTAAAGTCCATTTGATTGGAAAATATTTTCCCAAATGAGGTAATGTCTGTCTTTGAAGTTAAGGTGCATTTCTTGTAAAAAGCAGAAGCATGGATCCTGTTTTCATACCCATTCTGCTAGCCTCTGTCTTTTTATAGGTGAATTGAGTTCATTGATATTAAGAAATATTAATGATCAGTGATGGTTAATTCCTGTTATGTTTTGGTGGTAGTGTTTATGTGTTTTCCTTGTTTGGAGTTTTGCTGGTGGGAGGTTTACTGTTGCCTGTGTTTTTGTGGGTGTAGTTAGCTTCCTTGGGTTGGAGTACTTTCTGCGGAGCTGGATTTGTAAATAAGTATTGTTTAAATCTGGTTTTGTCATGGAATATCTTGTTTTCTTCATCAACGGTAACTGAAAGCTTTGCTGGGTATATTAGTCTGGGCTTGCATCTGTGGTCTCTTAGTGTCTGCAGCACATCTGTCCAGGACCTTCTGACTTTCAGGGTTTCCAGTGAGAAGTCGTGTGTGATTCTGTTTTCTTTTCTTCTTTCTTTCTTTTTCCTTTTTTTAAATTAGATTTAAAAAAAATACCAATCCAAATTCCCACCCCTTCCCTTCCTCCCACTCCGTCAACACACCTTTCCACCCGACACCCCCCCCCACTCTAATCCTAAGAGAGCACAAGGCAATTGCTTTGTGGAAGGTCCAAGGCCCTCCCTACTACATCTAGGCTGAGCAAGGTAAACATCCAAAGAGAATAGGATCCCAAAAAAACAGTACATGAAGTAGAGGTAAATCCCAGTGCCACTGCTAGTGGCCCCTCAGTTGCCCCAGCCATACAACTGTCATCCACATTCAGAGGGACTAGTTTGGTCCTATGCTTGTTCCTTCCCAGTCCAGCTGGAGGTGGTGAGCTACCATTAGCTCAGGCAAACTGCTTCAGTGGATGAACTCCTCATGGTCTTGATCTCTTTGCTCATATTTTCATTCCTTCTACTCTTCAACTGGACCTTGGGAGCTCAGTCCAGTGCTCCTATGTGAGACTCTGCCTCAGTTTCCATCTGTTGTTGGATGAAGGTTCTATAGTGATATTTAAGATAATCATCAGTCTGAATACAGGGCAAGGTCAGTTTGGGTACCCTCTCCTCTATTGCTTAAGGTCTTAGCTGGGGTCATCCTTGTGGATTCCTGGGAATTTTTCTAGAGCCGGGTTTCTTGCTAGCCCCATAATGGCTCCCTCAATCAATATATCTCTTTCCTTGCTCTCATATCTGTCCTTTCTCCATCTCAACTATCCCATTCCCTCAAGTTCTTTTTAATCCTCCCCTTCTTCCCTCCTCTTCCCCTTCTTGCCTTCTTTCTATCCCCCACCCCCATGCTCCCAATTTTGTCAATCGATCTTGTCTGTTTCCAGTTTCCAGGTGGATCTATATATGTTTTTCTTTGGGTTCACCATATTACTTAGCATCTCTCGGATTGTGAACTATAGGCTCAATGTCCTTTGTTTATGGCTAGTATCCACTTATGAGTGGTTCATCCACTGAGACTGTTTGCTTGAGCCAATGGTAGCTCACCAACTCCAACTGGACTGGGAGTGAACAAGCATGGGAACAAACTGGTCCCTCTGAAGGGGGTTGACAGTTGGGGCAGACTGAGGGGGCACTGATAGTGACACTGGGATTTGTCTCTACTGCATGTACTGGCTTCTTGGGATCCTATTCTCTTTGAATGTATACTTTACTCAACCTAGATGTAGGAGGGAGGGCCTTGAACTTTCCAAAGGGCAGGATGCATTGTCCTCTCTTAGGATTAGAAGGGGGTAGGGTGGAAGGGTCTGCGGAGGGAGTGGGAAGAGAGAATGGAGTCGGAGGAAGGGACGGAGAGGAAATTTGGATTGATATTTTTTAATATCAAAAAGAAAAAATCAAAGAATAATAATAAAATATTAATAAAAAAGAAAAGATCAAAGAAAACACAATAATATACATAATCCAGATTTTCTGTGTATATTCCATCTTTATGTGGCTTATTTTTCTTTATTCCTTTTACTTTTTCTACAAGTTTATTCTATCTCTTTAAAGATTTTGTTTTATTTTTAACAGCTATTTACTTCTTTTTATAATTCTCTATATCCTTTTTCTTCTCTCTCCCAAGTCTATGTACATTTATCCAATACTGTGACTCATTTAGAGGTTTTTTATCTGAATCTATCTTTATTGTGTATCTGTAATTATTTTCTGACCAGAAGTGTCTTTTTTACTTTTTTTTTTTTTTTTTTTTTTGCTTAGCGACTTGATTAAGGCCAACAAGGCCCTGTTTTCTCCACCCAGTCCAACATAGAGGAAGCATGTTTACTGCCTCTGAGACTGCCTCATGGGAGCCATCCTCACCACCTAAACTCTGGCTATAGGCCCAAAGCAGTTCCTTTATTAATCAATGATATTCACAGCATAAGAGGGAATCCCACATCAAATTCTCTCATAAAAAACAACTTGACCACAGTTTTCCCTACCTCCACTCCTCCCAAATCCCCCACCTTTCTTCTCCCCCAAATCCACTTCCCCTCCATTTCCCCTTGAAAAAAGAATGGGTCCCCAAGAGAAGAGAGCCAAACATGACAAAACAAGATACAATAAGACAGGCAAAAGCCTTCATACCTAGGCTGGACAGGGAAACTCAATAGGAGGGAAAGAGTCCCAAGAGCAGGCATAAGAGTCAAAGACACCCCCTACTCCCACTCTTAGGGGTCCAACAAAAATATCAAGCAAACAGTCATAGGAGATACACAGAAGACCTGGAACAGTCCCCATGCTTTATTTTTAAAGCTACCTTGAGATGGCATTTCTATTAGTCACCACTGAATACATCCAGACCTGAACACAGGTATCAAGGACTGTGAGGTTCGGATGAGGCCACATGAAGAACAGATGTAACAGGCAGTAGGAACTAGATGTTGGTGGTTAGGAATATGATATCCTTTAAATAGCCTAGATTTTCTTAGACTCTTAAAAGTCTAAAAAGTTGTAGGCTGATCTATGACCTATATACCAGCGAGGAAGAGCTATATTATGACGTCAAAGATGTCAAAAATAATAATACAAGAGCAAGTCTCCCAGGGGTAACAAACTGAGCACAACATAACAAGAAGGGAATGGAGGAGGAGGATCAGGGAGAGCGTGTGGGGAGTAGGACTGAGAGGATGGAGGAGTGTGGGCTGCAGTTGGGCTGTATTGTGTGAGAGAAAAATAAATACAAAGAAAAGACACACCTAGCGGTGGCGATGTCAGAGGAGCAGCAGGTAGTAATTGAGTTTCAGGAGTCAGTTCACCACAAGGCAAGGCCCTGATGGGTAAATTTCAGAGGAAAGAAAGGGCCTGGGGGGCTTCAGTTCCAGAATGTCTCCTGCTACAGCTGTGCCTTTACATGTTGTCTGCTCCCATTTTCCACTGGTATTTGGCATGGTGTGAATGGGTGTGGGGAGATCCCCACTGCCTTTAATGTAGTGTGATTATTTCATGGAAGGATCCCATTCTACTGGGCATTTTTACCTGTGGATTATTATGAAAATGTTAATTGCTTAATTGAAGTAATGATTTTATACAAGAAAAGTGTTAGTTTAAATAGAGTTTTCATGATTAAGGGTTTCTAACAAATATAGAAAGGGATTATAATAGAGGCTAGTTTGGTGGAAAAATTAATATGGGTAATGTAGGATATGACGTTGCCCTGCCTATCATAATGCAGGGGCTGGAAAAGATAGAAAACAAGAATAAGGGACTGTCACCAGGCTAGGACTTAAGAGTTTTACTTTAGGAGCCAGACAGATTGTGGTTTAAGTTAATGATTAGGAAAGCAACTGAGTACCAAGAATTAGCTCAAGTGTTTTTTGATACTGGGAAGTGTGTTCTCAGGTTGTGGAGTCATCATAGCTAAAACAAAGCTTTAAATCTTTGACTTTTATATAAGTGGAACTTAAAAAATTGAATGTTTAGTTAAAATAACTGGACAGGACTCTAAATATGAAAAGTGAAGCAAGTAACCTGTTTTCCTGGCAATTATAAGCGTTACTGCCTATTTACACAGTTATGGATGGCAGGCTCCTGATCTATGAGAAGTCTAAAAGATAAGTGTTTGACTAAGTGTGGGTTTCTCAGGAAATGCATAAAGATGTAGTTAAGAAATATATTGGGGTTGACCAGTTTCAGAAAAATGTTTTGGCAGTGATTATGTAGGAACTGTGTGACTTTTGGTCATGCAGAAAATTCTCTCTGTAACAAACATGGTGTGGGAAATCTAAAAAGGGTATTAAAAAAGAAAGAGTAGAGAGACAGATGATAGAGAAACCCTGAAGGGGTGGAGTGTGTGTGTGTGTGTGCATGTGTGCATGCATGCATGTGTATTTTCCCTTTTGGTTGTCCGCAGAATGAAGTTTTACTCACTCAAATAGAAAGGTCATTTGAGTGATTAGTTGGAGACTCCATGCCCCTCGCTTCAGTTCCTGAGCTGCTGAGGTCTGGTCCTTACAACAGCAATCTAAGAATCACTAAGATAAAGTCACAGAGAGTGTGACTTCCAACTCACTATGTAGGCAAAAATGATCTTGAATTTGTCCGCTAGAAGATGTATAGATTTTCTTTGTGTGCGAACAGTTTTATTTTTTGTTTTGCTTTGTTTTTTGTGTGTTTGAGACAGGAATCCTATGTACCATGGCTGTCCTCCATCCTGGCTATGTAGTAAGGGATAACCCCAAATTTCTGATCCTCCTACTCCTGCTTTCCAAGGGCAGCAATTTCAGGCATGTCCATCCATACCTTGTTTGCATGATACCAGTGATTGAATCTAGTGCTCAGTATACAAGGCAAACGTTCTACCAGCTGAGCTACATGTCTCTGTTTTACTCTATTCTGTGAACCTATCTGAGTTACATTGTATAAACCAATCCTTTGAATACACAAAGATATAAAATATAAGCTTCACCAAAAGGTGACTCCCAGAGGATTGCAATATTATCAGTATTATAACAAAGCTTAGTACCGAGGATTTTTTTTTTCCTGAGGAAAAGGAAGTTCAAAAAAAAAAAAAGGTCTTGTCTCCTGGGTCCTGGGAAGACCAGCTATCCCTATAGCAGTGCTGAGGAGTTCTACCCAGAGAGGACCCCTCCCTGCCCCCACTGCTGCCGCCCTTTTGTCTCCTGGGTCCTGGGAAGACCAGCTATCCCTGTAGCAGTGCTGAGGAGTTCTACCCAGAGAGGTGAGTGGGTGCTCGCCTGGCCGGCCTGGCCAGGAAGAGAACACAGCCCCTCCCCCCTCAGCTTCTGAGGCAGGGTCTTCCGTGTTCCACGGGACCCCTTCCTGCCCCCACTACTGCCGCCCTTTTCTCTCCTGGGTCCTGGGTCCTGGGAAGACCAGCTATCCCTGTTGCAGTGCTGAGGAGTTCTACCCAGAGAGGTGAGTGGGTGCTCTCCTGGGCAGCCTGTCCTGGAAGAGAGCACAGCCCCTCTCACCTCAGCTTCTGTGGCAGGGTCTTTGGTGTTCCACGGGATCCATCCCTGCCCCCACTGCCGCTGCCCTTTTCTCTCCTGGGTCCTGGAAATGCCAGCTATCCCAGCTGCAGTGCTGAGTAGCTCTATCCAGAGAGTGCTGAGGAGTTCTATCCAGAGAGTGCTGAGGAGTCCTATCCAGAGAGTGTTGAGGAGTTCTATCCAGAAAGTGCTGAGGAGTTTCATCCAGAGAGGAGAAGATGGGCAGGCGCCAATGCAAGAATTCCTCTAACAACCTGAAAGGCAACATGACATCTCCAGAATCCAGGGAGCTCGAAACTAGAAGAATTGAACACCCTACACCAGAAGAAATAGAAGAAATCGACTCTAAGCAGAGCTTTATGAAAATAATAGAGGAACTTAAACAGGAGGTGAAAATCTGCCGTGAAGAAATGGAAGATAAGTATAACAAAAAGATTGAGGAAATGAGTAAAGAAATGAAAGAGAAATATACCAAAAAGTTTGAAGAAATGAGTAAATCCGTAAATGAAATTTTGGGAAACCAAGAAAAAACAATCAAACAGGTAATGGAAACAGTTCAAGATTTGAAAACTGAAATGGAGTCAATGAAGAAATCACAAACCGAGGGCCAGCTGGCTATGGAAAATCTAGGTAAACGAACAGAGACTTCAGAAACAAGCATAACCAACAGAATACAAGAGATAGAAGAAAGAATCTCAGACTCTGAGGACACCATAGAGAAATTAAACTCTCTGACCAAAGAAAACAGCAAATCCAACAAATTCTCATAACAAAACATTCAGGAATTGTGGGACACAATAAAAAAACCAAATCTAAGAATAATAGGGGTAGAAGAAGGAGAAGAATTGCAGATCAAAGGTCCAGAAAATATATTCAACAAAATTATAGAAGAAAACTTCCCCAACCTAAAGAACAATATTCCTATGAAGGTACAAGAAGCATACACAACAACGAATAGACTGGATCAAAAAAAAACATCCCCTCGCCATATAATAATCAAAACACAAAACATTCAGATTAAAGAAAGAATATTAAGAGCTGCAAAGGATAAAGATCAAGTAACTTATAAAGGTAAACCTATCAGACTTACACCAGACTTCTCTATGGAAATCATGAAAGCCAGAAGGTCCTGGATAGAGGTACTGCAGAAACTAAGAGACCATGAATGCAAGCCCAGACTACTATACCCAGCCAAGCTATCGTTCACGATCAATGGAGAAAACAAAACATTCCAGGATAAAAACAAATTTAAACAATACGTAGCTGCTAATCCAGCCTTACAGAGAATATTAGAAGGAAAATCACAACCCAAGGAATCCAACATTCCCAACACTGCCTACAATAACTCAGACATCTAGCGACCCTTCACAAGCACAACTCAAAGAAGGAAAACACATACACTCTACTACCAAAAAAAAAATGACCAGAGTCAACAACCACTGGCCATTAATATCACTTAATATCAATGGAATCAATTCACCTATAAAAAAACACAAACGTAGAGATTAGATATGAAAACAGGATCCAACATTCTGCTGTTTACAAGAAACACACATCAACCACAAAGACAGACACCTACTCAGAGTAAAGGGCTGAGAAAAGGTTTTCCAAGAAAACGGACCTAAGAAACAAGCAGGTGTGGCCATTCTAATATCTAACAAAGTTGACTTCAAACTAAAATCTATCAGAAGACATAGAGATGGACATTTCATACTTATAACAGGAACAATTCATCAGGAGGAAGTCTCAATCCTGAATATCTATGCCCCTAATATAAAGGCACCCACTTATGTAAAAGAAACACTTCTAGAACTCAAGGCAGTCATCAAACCACACACACTAATAGTAGGAGACTTCAACACACCTCTCTCACCAATGGACAAATCAATCAGACAGAAACCTAACAGAGAAATAAGAGAATTATTGGAGGTATTGAATCAAATGGACTTAACAGATATCTATAGAACATTCCACCCAAATAGAAAAGAATATACCTTCTTCTCTGCAGCCCATGGAACCTTCTCAAAAATTGACCACATACTTGGTAACAAAGTAAACTTCCACAGATACAAAAAAATATTAGTAACCACCTGTGTCTTGTCAGACCACCATGGATTAAAGTTAGAATTCAACAACAATGCTACCACCAGGAAGCCAACAAACTCATGGAAGTTGAACTGTCAACTATTAAATCACCCCTGGGTCAAGGAAGAAATAAAGAAAGAAATTAAAGTCTTCCTTGAATTTAATGAAAGTAAAGACACAACATATTCAAACCTATGGGACACTATGAAAGCAGTGCTAAGAGGAAAGTTCATAGCACTAAGTGCCCAATTAAAGAAAATAGAGAAAGCACACATTGGAGACTTAACAGCACACTTGAAAGAACTAGAAAAAAAAGAAGCTGATTCACCCAGGAGGAGTAGAAGACTGGAAGTAATCAAACTGAGGGCTGAAATCAACAAAATTGAAACACAGAAAACAATCCAAAGAATCAATGAAACAAAAAGCAGGTTCTTGGAGAAAATCAACAAGATCGACAAACCCCTATCCAAACTAATCAAACGGCAGAGAGAGAACATGCAAATTAATAATATCAGAAATAAAAAGGGGGACATAACCACAGACACAGAAGAAATTCAGAGAATCATTAGATCTTACTACGAAAGTTTATATGCCACAAAGTTCGAAAATGTAAAAGAAATGGACATTTTTTTAGATAAGTACCATATACCAAAGTTGAACCAAGACCAGGTGAACAATCTAAATAGACCTGTCAGCTGTGAAGAATTAGAAGCTGTTATCAAAAATCTCCCTACCAAAAAAAGCCCAGGGCAAGATGGTTTCAGTGCAGAATTCTACCAGAACTTCCAGAAAGAGCTAATACCTATACTCCTTAATGTATTCCACATTATAGAAACAGAAGAGTCATTGCCAAACTCCTTTTATGGGGCTACATTTACCCTGATACCAAAACCACACAAAGACACAACCAAGGAAGAGAATTACAGACCAATCTCACTCAGGAACATTGACGCGAAAATTCTCAATAAAATCCTGGCAAACCGAATCCAAGAACACATTAGAAAAATTATCCATTATGATCAAGTAGGCTTCATCCCAGAGACGCAGGGCTGGTTCAACATACGCAAATCTATCAATGTAATCCATCATATAAATAAACTGAAAGAAAAAAACCATATGATCATTTCATTGGATGCTCAAAAAGCTTTTGACAAAATTCAACACCCCATTATGATAAAGGTGTCGGAGAGACTGGGGATACAAGGATCATACCTAAATATAATAAATGCAATATACAGCAAGCCGACAGCTAACATCAAATTGAATGGAGAGAAACTCAAAGTCATTCCACTAAAATCAGGAACATAAAAAGGCTGTCCACTCTCTCCATACCTCTTCAATAGAGTGCTTGAAGTTCTAGCAATAGCAATAAGACAACATAAGGAGATCAAGGGGGTTCGAATTGGAAAGGATGATGTTAAACTTTCGTTATTTGCTGATGATATGATAGTGTACATAAGCGACCCTAAAAACTCTACCAAAGAACTCCTACAGCTGATAAACACCTTTAGTAATGTGGCAGGATGAAAGATCAACTCCAAAAAATCAGTTGCCCTCCTATACACAAAGGATAAAGAAGCAGAGAGGGAAATCAGAGAAACATCACCTTTCACGATAGCCAAAAACAGCATAAAATATCTTGGGATAACTCTAACTAAGGAAGTGAAAGACCTATTTGACAAGAACTTTAAGTCTCTGAAGAAAGAAATTGAGGAGGATACCAGAAAACGGAAAGACCTCCCCTGCTCTTGGATTGGGAGAATCAACATAGTAAAAATGGCAATTCTGCCAAAAGCAATCTATAGATTCAATGCAATCCCCATCAAAATCCCATCAAACTTTTTCACAGACCTTGAGAGAACAATAATCAAGTTTATATGGCAAAACAAAAAACCCAGGATAGCCAAAACAATCTTATACAATAAAGGAACTTCTGGAGGCATTACCATCCCTGACTTCAAACTCTATTACAGAGCTACAGTATTGAAAACAGCTTGGTATTGGCATAAGAACAGAGAAGTCGACCTATGGAATCGAATAGAAGACCCGGATATTAACTCACAAACCTATGAACACCTAATTTTCGACAAGGGAGCTAAATGTATACAATGGAAGAAGGAAAGCATCTTTAACCAATGGTGCTGGCATAACTGGATGTCAACCTGTAGAAGAATGAAAGTAGATCCATATCTATCACCATGCACAAAACTCAAGTCCAAATGGATTAAAGACATCAACATTAATCTGTGCACTTTGAACCTGATAGAAGAGAAAGTGGGAAGTAGTCCACAAGATATAGGCACAGGAGGCCACTTCCTAAGTAGGACCCCAGAAACACAGACAATAAGAGAAACAATGAATAAATGGGACCTACTGAAACTGAGAAGCTTCTGTAAACAAAGGACACTGTCAGTAAGACAAAAAGGCTGCCTTCGGACTGGGAGAAGATCTTCACCAATCCCTCATCAGACAAAGGTCTGATCTCCAAAATATACAAAGAACTCAAGAAACTAGACACTAAAACTCTAATTAACCCAATTAAAAAATGGGGTACTGATCTGAACAGAGAATTCATAACAGATGAACTTCGAATGGGCAGAAGACACTTAAGGACATGCTCAACCTCCTTAGCGATCAGGGAAATGCAAATCAAAACCACTTTGAGATGCCATCTTACACCTGTCAGAATAGCTAAACTCAAAAACACCAATGATAGCCTATGCTGGAGAGGATGTGGAGTGAGGGGAACACTCATCCATTGTTGGTGGGAATGCAAACTTGTACAGCCACTGTGGAAATCAGTGTGGCGGTTTCTCAGGAAACTGGGAGTCAACCTCCCTCAGGACCCAGCAATTCCACTCTTGGGAATATACCCAAGAGATGCCCTATCATACTGCAAAAGTATTTGTTCAACTCTGTTCATAGCTGCACTATTTGTAATAGCCAGAACCTGGAAACAACCTAGGTGCCCCTCAATAGAAGAATGGTTAAAAAAGGTGTGGAGCATATACACATTAGAGTTTTACTAAGCGGTAAAAAACAATGACATCTTGAATTTTGCATGCAAATGGATGGAAATAGAAAACGCTTTACTGAGTTAGGTAACCCAGACCCAAAAAGAGGAATATGGTATGTACTCACTCATAAGTGGATTTTAACCATAGTTAAAGGTCTTTGAGACTATAATTTGTGATCCTAGAGAAGCTAAATATGAAGGTGAACCTGAAGAAAATGATATAGTTATCCTCCTGGATATTAGAAGTAGGCAAGATTGCCAGGCAAACTTGGGTATGGGGGGTGGGGGGTGGAAGTAAGGGACGATGGTTAGGGAGATGGGAGAGGGGGAGGATTGGGGATGGCTTGGGGGATTGGGGGGAGGGAGTAAGGATGGTTATGGGAGCAGGGATGTTTATATCTCAACTAAAGGAGCCATTTTAGGGTTTGCAAGAGACTTGATTCTGGAGGGGTTTCCAGGCCCAAGGAGCGGTTCCCAGATTGTACTCTGGGCAACAGAGAAGAGGGTGCTTGAACTGGCCCTGGCCCATAACCATACTGACGAATATTTTGAATGTCACCACAGAACCTTCATATGGCGATAATTGGAGATAGAGACAGAGACAAATATTGGAACACTGGACTTAACTCCCTAGGTCCAAATGAGAAGCAGAGGGAGGGAGATCATGAGCAAGGAAAGCAAAATCGGAGGGAGCCTTCATCCGACGATGGATGGAAATAGAGAAGGAGACCCACATTGGAGCACTGGAAGTCAGGACCGCGAAGGGTGCGTTCACCCACTGATACAAGGGGACTGATTGAATGAGAGCTCACCAAGGCCAGCTGGACTGGGACTGAACGAGCATGTGATCAAACCGGATTCTCTGAATGTGGCTGACATGGGGGCTGACAGAGCCCCCAAGGTCCAAATGAAGACTGAGAAGCCATTGACAATGGCACTGGGTCTTTTTTGGGATCCTGGCCTGTTTGAATGCTCACCTTCCTGGACCTGGAGGGTGGTGGGGAGGAACTTGGATTTCCCACAGGACAGGAAACCCTGACTGCTCTTGGGAATGGTGAGGGAGGAGGAGAGGGAGTGGGGGGAGCGGGAGGGTATTGGGAGGAGGGGAGGAAGTGGAAAGAGTGTTTTCGGATACTTGAATAAACAAGTCTAACGGAAAAAAAAAACATATTCTTTAAAAAAAAAAAAGGAGTTCATTCCATTATAGACCAAAGTGGTATCTGAGAACTGGAGAAACAAAAGGCAGAGATAGAGGAAGCACGAAGCATCTTCGGCGGGGATTCCTAGTGACTTCATCCCAAGTTCAGTCTATTGTAAAACTTCAGGAGTTTGTAGTAATTATGAGAAAATCAAGGACGAATAGTGAGGGTTATATGGAACTTCATTTATGCAGATTGAAGTTTTATATTTATTCTTAAATGATTATATTGCTATTTTGTTGTTAAACTTTCCTTTTTTATAGTGAGGATTTGATGGTGTGTCCCTGTAATCGCAACACTGAGGAGGTGGGATGAAGAGAATCAGGAGTTCAAGGACATCTTCACATACACAGTGAGTTTGAGGCCAGCCTGGGCTAGGAAATGTACACTTTTATACATTGTAAGTGCCTCCCATGAAAGTTTTCTTCTCTTATGAAATGAGCATAATTATAAATATTTGCCATTTTTTTAGTATTGCAAGAAAGACACAAACAAAAAAGTCCAAGGGATGTCAAATGTTGCAAATTTCCTTATTTATTACCTTTTTGGAAAATGCACAGTTCATTGAAATTCTCAAACATGGTAATAACGCTAGAATATGGTGTTTTAAATGTATCTTTTAGAGACTTGAATCCCACGAGTCATCACGGTACAAAGAACTTTCCTGAAGTAAATAAAAATTTCTCCTCTAGTGGCATCCTGCCAGAAAAGGGGAGCCTGGCAAAGTCTGGGCTATGCCTACCAGGTTCTTCCCATAAAAGGACAAGAGCCTCACCTGGCCCACACTAGAGGTTCTGCAGAGAGAGAGGCTTGTTTCCACATCTTCCAAGAAAGACATACACACACAAAAATGGGTGTCAAATGTTGTAAGTCTCCTCATCTATTTCCTTTTTGGGAAACACACAATTCAGTGAAATTCACAAACCTAGTAATAGTACTAGAATATGATATTTCTAAATATGTCTTTTTGAGCCTTTAATCACATGAGTCATCACTGTACAAAGAACTTTCTTGTAGGAAATAAAAGTTGCCCCTGCAGTGGCATCCTGCCAGGAAAGGGGGAGCCTGGTAGAATCTGGGCTATTTTCAGCCAGGCTCTTCCCATAAAAGGACAAGAGCCTCACTTGGACCAGAGAGAGAGAGAAGGAGAAAGAGAGAGAGAGAGAGAGAAAGAGAGAGAGAGAGGGGGGGGGCTTACTTCAACTCAGCAGGCTACTCTGAGTGTCTAGCCAGGTATAGAGGGGAAGGTAGTTGCTGTCGCTGGAAGAAGGAAAGTGGACTCCGGCTCAGGTCTGCCTTAGGACCCAGAAATGCAAGGAGTTTAAAGGAAAGGAAGGAGCCTTTAAGTGGAACTAGATAGAAGCTGAGACAGGTATGGGGAAAAGGTGGTCTGGATAGAGAGTGACCTTCTTCTTGCTCTTCTCTAGATGACCATGATGAAACTCGGCTTCCTGCTGTTTATCATTGTGGTCGCCAGAAGTTGCAGTGCATGTGAGTACTGATACAGGACCCCAGATTCCTCAGCTCACCCTCCAGCCTTAAAGACAGTCATCATTAGACTGGGTTACTTTCAGGACCTGGGACTCTGTCCAGAGATCATAATGTTGTTGTTGTTGTTGTTGTTGTTGTTGTTGTTGTTGTTTTTGAGATTGTGTTTTTCCGTGTAGCCCTGACTGTCCTGGAACTCCATCTGTAGACCAGACTGGCCTCAAACTCAGAGATCTGCCTGGCTCTGCTACCTGTGTGCTGAAATTAAAGATGTGGGTCAACATAACTTGGCTGATTCTGCCTTTTTTAAAAAATGAAAATTAAATATAATTGTATTGTTATACCATTCCTTTTCCTCCTTCCAACCTTTCCAACTTATCTCCCACCCCCACATTCTACAAAATAAAGGTCTCTATTTGTTTAACTGTGGAAATATATACATGCTTCCTATAATATGTATATGTATTTATGTATATGTTTGTATTATATACATGTGTATATATAAATATTCCTGGATATGTAAATACAACCTAGTCTATCCCCATAAAGATAATGCCTTTGAGATTAGTCTTGATGCTGGTTGGTTCTTGAAGGAAATGACCAGTGTCAATGACATTGCTGAGACAGGTCCTGGTCCCAAGCCTGTACTTGTGTGTAGCTCTAGTGGAACTTCTGCAAGAGCTGAGTCTCATCCTAGTCACTCCTTAAACTTAGGACCTTTGCTTTAGGGTTTCAATACCAAGTGAATGGTCTGGTTTGTGCCCAGAGAATATTTTCAATTTCACTCTCTACAAGAACACGGTGGTATTTTAAAATGTGTAATTCCCCTTCACTGGATTTTTAGTATCTTTAAGGAAAGAAACAAGTCCCTAAATGTCATCTTACATGATCTCTACATGATAATCTTTGTCAGACTGATATGAAGCACTAGGGATCTGAGGCACAGACATACTGAATACAATTCAAAAATACTTGACTGGTAAACATGGAGCTACTTAGACCTGGATAGTTTTGAACCCAAAGTTTCCATTTGTTTCCACCCCTTCTGTCTTCTCAGAGGACTTTACAGAATTGAGGCCAATTTGCAAGGCTTTTTTTCCATGCTCTCTTGATCAGTCTCTGCACTGTCTACCTCATGACCCAAGATTCAGGCACATTAGGCTCCCTGCATTTCCTCTACCTGCAAAGATGGACTTCACTTTATTCTTCTTTTTCAGGACTTTGGACACAAACTTCTCCACACTTCAAATCTCTTGTCTTTCTTCCTAGTTAGAAATCTTGTTGATTCTCAGAGGGAGGCTTTGAGAGGTCGTGGAATGAGTTTAGGATGAATGACAGGGGAGGCTGGGTGTCCCATGAGAGTGAAACTCTGCATTTTCTCTAGTGAAAGAAAATGAGGTTATCAACACTTCGGCCAATCCTGTGTCTTCCTCTCTGTTCAGAAGCTGCAAGGAAATCAAGAAGGAGGTCACTGGGGCACAAGGTGAGTGATGAAGCATTTAAAGAGCACACTGTGATCCTAACACTTGGGAGCCTACGGCAGAGGATTGAAGGCTCCAAGCCAGCCTTGGGATACCCTGTCTCAAAAATGCAAACACAAATCAGATTTGCCCTCTGTAATCATTGTTCTTTTTTGATATAGAAAATGTGATCAAATGTACATGGTGGATAAAATTTTTACTTACCCAATTTTAAGGGTTTTCAGAGTCAAGAGTGACTTTTACAATGGGAGGGATCACCACTATTCATCTCCAGAAGGTTTTCATTCCTTAAATAAAAATTCTGTAGCCACCAAGTAACAAATTCCTATATTCCCTGTGAGCTGCTGTTTTGTTTCCTACATCTGTGAATCTGTCAATTCTTGTTATCTCATATAAGGCATCTGCCTTATTACATTAGCAAGCTTCAAGGTACTTAAGTGTTGTAGAAGAATTACCTTACTTTAAAAAGATTTATTATTATTATATTAATGATAATATACTTGCATAGATGTACATCTGTGTTTGGGAATGTGTACATATATGTGCAGGTATGCAGGTGCCTGCAGAGTCCAGAAGAGGTCATCTAGTCCTCTGGAGCTGGAGTGATAAGTACTTGTACACTGTCAAATGTGAGTGCTGGGAAGATACCTCAAATCCTCTGCTAGAGCAGTACTTGCTCTTATCCACTGAGCCATTTCTTCAGTTCACTTCATTCTCTTTGATCTATGGGATATATAGGACTGTACAAAACATACGATTCTGTTTACTAGATAGCATATATTTTGCTTATTCCTTTTTATGTAGAGAAACACTTGACTTGTTTCTGCCATTCAGGTCTTGTGTCCAGAGCTGTAACAAACATGAATGTCCATATCTGAGTCCCTGTTACCAGTTCTTTGGGTATCTACCAAGTGGAGTTGCTAAGTCTTTGATAACACTATGTTTAACATCCCTGTCACTTTGGACAATACTGTGTTCTGCCTCCGTCACAGAAGCATGGCTTTCTGAACTCAGGCACAATCCCAGGAACAACTGTGGTAGGACACTCAGGGCATGAGGCACTAGCCATGTTTGTGATGCCTAGAGCCATTCTGTTTCTGGAACAGAAATTAAGAATGAGCCTGAAGACAGGACTGTGGACTGCTTCTCTCTACAGATGGCCTCTATTTCCTCCGCACGGAGAATGGTGTCATCTACCAGACCTTCTGTGACATGACCACTGCTGGTGGTGGATGGACCCTGGTGGCCAGTGTGCACGAGAACAACATGCGTGGGAAGTGCACGGTGGGCGATCGCTGGTCCAGTCAGCAAGGCAACAAAGCAGACTACCCAGAGGGGGACGGCAATTGGGCCAACTACAACACCTTTGGGACTGCAGAGGGGGCCACAAGTGATGACTACAAGGTAGGTACACTCTGTAATCACTTGGGAAAGCAAGAGGATGCGAGGGTAGCTCAGGATGCCGTGGAGAGGTGGGAAGGTTGTCCTTCAACACAGGGCTGAAGAAGTGGTAAGTGTTTACCTTGAACCTCAGCATCCTCCCAAGTACGCTTTTCGGTAAGTAGGTGGTAGAAGTGGGACCATTGTCCTTAGAAATAAGGACATCTGAACATGGTTGACCCTCTGTCCACCTGGAGCCCAGAGATACCAGCTCTGCTGTGAATGAGGGTCTTCTGCTTAGTGAAATCTCCTGGTCTGGTCAGGCTCAGTGTTGGTTGTTTTCCAGAACCCTGGCTACTTCGACATCCAGGCTGAGAACCTGGGGATCTGGCATGTGCCCAATAATTGCCCCCTGGAAAATTGGAAGAACAGCTCCCTGCTGAGGTACCACACCTACAGTGGCTTCCTGAAGTATATGGGCCATAATCTGTTTGGCCTGTACCAGGTACTCAAAACTGTTGGCTGAAGCTGTTTTTCATCTGTGTGGGGAGAGAGGCGGGTGTTTGAGGTTTGATGGATTGTGTTTCATGTTTCCCTTATTCTGAAGTGTCATGGGCCAAGAAAGCCAAAGAGTAGGGGTATGTGAAAAAGAGAAGAGAGGAGAAAAGTGTGGAGGGGAAAGAAAAGAAAAGGGGGAGGGGTCTAGCGTGTCAGAGAGATACAGACAAAGGGAAGGATTCTTTCTTATCTGACTGGTTGGGAATCATCTGTTACTGAACACACGCTGTGCTTCTCTGTACAGCTTAGTGTGCCTAAGATTGCCAATGCTGCCATCCTTATCCAGTGGCTTCTTTTGTTTCTTGTAGATTTACCCGGTGAAATATGGAGGAGGAAAGTGTTGGACTGACAATGGCCCAGCAACACAAGTGCTCTATGACTTCGGTGATGCTCAGAAGACAGCCGCTTATTACTCCCCCAATGGCCAGAGTGAGTCTCTAATGCTCCTGAATCCTCTGCAGGACACGTGATAAACTCAGTTATGATAAGTAACAGTCATTTACCATCCACCACAGCCTGCTTCTCTTCTGTGAGAGTTTGTGTTTTGTTTCACTCCATTCAGTTGATTGCCATTGGGCTCTCAACTATCACTAACCCACTCTACAGATTAGGAGGCTGGAGCACTGAGTCCAGCAACTTGCTTGAGAGCACAGGGTATAATCAGGAGAGTTGGCATTTGCACTGGGGAAACATGATTCCAAAATCTACTCTTGGCAACCTCATTATCAGTCAGAGGTTTCTTAGGAACAGACCAGGTCCATGTGCACAGGACAGAACAACAGAAAAAATGAAGATTTATTTCAGTTGTTAGGATGACAGCCATGTTGCTTAATATGAATAAATATGTAGCATGTGCACTTTGTAAATGCTAAGCCTGACTTGTATAATTCAAAGCTCTTCTTGTTTATTCTTGGAATGTAAGGCTTTAAAGAAAAGTTAGCAAGGTAAATGTGAACATGACCAGAATGGATGCACTTGCTAACTGCTGTGACAAGATATTGAGTATAGACCTTGCCATATCAGCAATTTCTCCACTCAAGCTCTGACAGATGGGGACCTTTTTTCAAAGACTGGCTCTTGGAGTCTGTGGATGGAAGTAGATGACGCTCCTCCAATGGGGCTAATATTTTGGACTGTATATCCTGAACCTGGCACCACTAAACTCTGGACTGACAACTATTTCTAGCATTTTCCTTGAATGCTGTTTTCTGTCTTTTGTTTTCAGAGGAATTCACTGCAGGATACATCCAATTCAGAGTGTTTAATAATGAGGGAGCAGCCAACGCCTTGTGTGCTGGGATGAAGGTCACTGGATGTAACACTGAGTGTGTAAGTCTGTAGTGACCAAAGAGACTCTTGAATAAGACTGTGTTTCTGTGTATATTGAGTATGGGAGACTGTCATATTAGTGTGCATACATATACGGTGTGTGACCTTACTCTATACCTTGCTTTGTCTCAGGGATCAGAAGTTCTGTCTAGACACAGAAAATACTGTCTTGTTGAAATCCATCCAGTCAACATTACAAACTTCTAATGCACTGTTGCTTTTGCTTAGATTTTAAGACAAAACACTCAGTTACTTGGAATGAGGGTGACACTTGTATTCAGGACGTATGTGTAAACCTTTGGAGGCTGAAATTGCTAGAGAATTAATCTCCACCGAGGATTAAGCTTCCAGAGTGAAACATATCCTTTCCATTCTTTTTCTTTGGGGGGGGGCGGGTTGTAAGATTTTTGTTGTGTAAAGGCGTGACTAGGAGAGTCCTGGACATCTGGTAGACCTCACCCAGGCCATTCTCCTCCCTATCACAGGGAATTTCTCTTGTTGGATGTTAGCATATCAAGTAAGTGCCAAGGCAGGTGAATTCAGTTCCACTACAGCAACCTGATGACCTCTGAGCCTGTGATCATTAGACTCATAATGTTTTGTTTTGTTTTTTTAAAAATTTGGTCCCAAAAGCACATTGAAGATGGAGCCCTTTTATTGTCACAGTAAAACCTCTAACAAATTAGCCTGTTCTGGCCAAGCAGGGTGATGCACATCTTTAATCCCAGAACTCAGGTGGTAGAAACATGCAGGTCTCTGTGAATTTGAGGCCATCCTGGTCTACACAGTGAGTTCCAAGTCAAAAAAAAAAAAAAACACGACCTATTAAGACCTTATCTCAAAAAATAAATTAGCATGTTCTTTTGGGATCCAGCCATCCCTAAAGTAACAATCTGAGAATAGCATTGTCAGTTCCTGGCAGATGATCCTATAGATCTATGTCCATTTATTCCTCAGTCATTAGCTTGTCCCTCATCTAGTCAAGATGGAGGAGTTTTATTATCAAGCACAACACTGGCACTGTGATGTGGAATGGTGAAATAGGAGAGAGCATATGATATGGGGGGAGTGGCAAGCTGTTTTCATTTTCGGTATGTAAGATGGATGTGGGATACAGAAAGAACTCCTTTTAGAAATGTTAACATGAACTAGATTACACAGCACTTTTACATCACAGCAGTGGTTTGGGGGTTGTATAAGTCATGAGCAACAATATAAAGTTTTAGTGTGCACATAAGATTGATATGATCATTCTTTTTTTCAAAGATGACATAGGTAGCCTAGAGGTCACAGACTGTAATGGAAGAAAGACTAAGCATAAGGAAATAAACATTGAAATGGTCCAATATTCCATGGTCCAAATAAAAGCCTGATATAATGTGATGGACATTTCAGGGAACAGTGGGCACTAATGAGCTCCAAAGATTTGAAAAATATTAATAGTAGAACACAGAGAGTGTGAAGAGAAGTAATTTTGAATAATTTCATGGTTTTTGTTTGAGTAGATGAATAATAAATAGTAAGCCAAGATGTCTGGGTGATTAATATGTTTGGGATCAATGAGGGATATACAGACATATGATGTTGGATTTTTAAAACATTTATGTGAGTTTGCTTGTATGTGTGCACATGTATATTCAAGTGATCACAGAGGTCAAAAGGACACATTGGACCCTGGGAGTTGGAACTAAAGTCTTATGATTTGTTGCTGGGATCTGATACGGATGGTGGCATCTGAACTTTGATTCTCTGGTAGAGTAAACCTCTGGACCATCTCTCTAGCCCCCAAGCTACTAGCTTCTTTGGGTGGGATTTTATTTTGCCTTGTTTCAGATGTATTTATTTTATGAGTATGAGTGTTTTGCCTGCATATGTGTGTGTGTATTGCTTGAGATCCTGGTGCACTTGAGCTAGAAGAGGTCATTCTATATCCAGGAACTGGAGTTACAGCAATTATGAGCCCATATGGGTTCTGGGACCCAAACCTGGTTCTCTGCAAGAGCAGCAAGTGCTCTAAAACACAGAACTATCTCTTCAGCCCCAATGTTACATGCCTTGATCATTGATGGACTTTGAATGTGATGGGGGTCCCAGGAGATTTGTATTGCCTACAAACAGCATAGTCATTCTAGCTTGTGTAAATACAGCCTATGACATTCACAATGGCAAACTTGCCAATGAACTTCCCCTAGAGAAATCCCCATTTGTAAGTTATGAGTGGCTGTAACTGTGTTTTTAATATTTGTTTATTTGTTTGTTGTCATGTGGAGTATGAAGACCCTGAGTAGTGATTATAAATGGCAGCCTGATCTCTAAGCATTGACCTTAAGAAATATCTGAATTGGAGATAGGGATTTTTAAGCAATCAGTGAATTGTTCATAACTAAAGCTAAAGGGCTACACAAATCATAAGTGAGTTGTAAATGTGTCCCCCTGAGAAGTAACAATTAAGGAATTCATGAAGGAAAAGACTAGCCAAAGAAGCTGAGAACAAAGGCTCGGAGAAGTTGAAGGAAAGGTAGAAAGAGACAGTAATGTCACTAGAGTCTATGGAAGTGGGGTTTATGGATCAAATAGAGCAATACTCCCAATGTAGAATCTGATGAGGAACAGTCACATGAACTTGGTTTTTTGAGATGTCTCTGAGCTCATTAGCTATATTAGTGGGGTTTGCCTCTGTGATAAATACCTGAGAGAAACAATATATGGAAAGAAGTGTGCTGGCTAGTTTTATGACAACTTGGTCATCTGAGATGAGAAAACCTTCATTGAGAAAATGCCTTCATAAGTGCAGGCTGTAGGCAAGCCTGAAGAACATTTGCTTAATTGCTGATTGATAAAGGGATGGCATCACCCTTGATCTGGTGGTCCTGAGTTCTGTAAGAAAACAGACTGAGCAAACCATAAAGCTTCACTTCTTCATGACCTCAACATGAGTTCCTGCCTCCAGGTTCCTGTCCTGTTTGAATTCCTGTCCTGAGTTCCTTCAATGATGAACAACGATGTGAAATTATGCACCAAATAAACTCTTTTCTCCCCCAAGTTGCTGTGTTTATGAGGTTTCATCACAGCAAATGTCACCCTGACTAAGAATAAGGACTTTGTTAGCTTGAGGATTTCCAAGATTTTAACCCATGGTCATTTGACTCTATCACTTTTAAATCCATAGTGGGGCAGAAATATCATGCAAGAAGACATATCAGAGTAATATGACCCATGTCACAGTTTTCAAGGACCCAAGAAAGACCAGGAAAGGCCAGAGAAAGATGCCCTTCAAACAATACCACTAACACCTTCAGTGATCTATTCCTCTAACCAGATGCCCCCTTCCATAGCTCCGCCAACTCCCAATAGTCAGTTCAAAATGGTGAGTCTGTTAGTGATTAACTAACTGGTGAAGGCGGGATTCTCATAGTTAATCCCCTCCCCAAAGTTCTGCCTCTAAATATTGGTTATATTGAGGATCAGATCTTCAGTATATACCATCTTTGATATAGAACTTCATATGCAAACCATAACACCTCATTGCTACTTCCTTCCCCTGTTTTTCAGCACTGCATTGGTGGAGGAGGATACTTCCCAGAAGGTAACCCCATGCAGTGTGGTGACTTCTCTGCATTTGATTGGAGTGGATATGGAACTCACAGTGGGTACAGCAATAGCCGGGAGATAACTGAAGCAGCCGTGTTTCTGTTCTATCGTTGAGAACTTTGTGGTTTGGACCCAGACTTCTCCGGTCTGTGGACTCATATACACAGAAAAAAATATTACCTAGTAACTAGAATGCTAATGACACAGGAAAGGAGAATAAATCATGTTCATTGCATGTTTGGGTGTCTTCATGAATTCTTTATGTTCAGGGGTGGAAGATTTCAAAAGAGTTTCTGCAGCCCTGTTTGATTCTCCTGGGGTATCGTGGATGCAGATTCTGATATAGAAATACTTCTTTTTATTCATTCATCTCTCACATATTACATCCTGACAGCAGCCTCCCAAGTTCTTCCCTTACCCACCTCCCCCTTACAAGACAGCTGACCGGGAGTGTGCAGACCATCTGCAGAACACGTTTGTCTTTCACATGCTCCCCAACACTGAGTCCAGGAACTAGCTCAATAAGGGCTGCTGCACTGTGAAAAACCAAACAGATGAGCCTCGTTCTAAAACTGCAGGCTTTTCCAGTGCAAAAGGGACAAGTTCTAGGAAAGCCTATCTCATGGAGCTAGGGAAGCACGGGGGGGACCCTCTAATCCAGAGAAGGCTGCCAGAAGCACCTCACTGAGAAGGTGATTTGGCTTAACCCCTGGCCCACCCTAGAGAGACAACTGGAATATGCCATTATTTTCATTGTGTCCCACTGGAGAACTGACTTAGTGTTTAAGGATGTACTGCTCTTCCAGAGGTCTCAAGTTTGATCCCCAGCAATCTTGTCAGGTGACTCATGACTGCCTAGAACGCTAGTTCCAGAGAATGCACTGCCTCTAGCTTCTGTGGCACCAAATTGGGAACAAGCAATCAACGCACAAGCCTGCCGTAGACATTCCATATTAAATGCATAACCTTTTCTTTCTCCACCCCAAGAGTCAGAATTCCAGTCTACAGCATTCAATTGGCTGTATCCAAATCATCTGCCAGTATTATGGGTTGCCAGAAGGGTAGAAGTAAGGATCATCCCTTTAGTTTTCCAGTACCTAGGTCTCTGCCTCCCTCCCTCCAAGACTCAGAGATACAGGAGAGATTCTTTCAAAGGAGGAAAGGTGTAATCCTTCCCCTGTGTCTGCATCCACTCTCTTTTTGGCATTTTCCTTTCACTCCTCACACCACCTCCTTGGGGTAGAGTTTGTTATAAATGTTTGGTGTAAATATTGAGGTTCAAAGAGATGAAACAGAACAAGAAATATGTTGTTTTCTCCAGGTTAGATAGAAATCTAAACTATAGCTGTTAGACAGAATAGTTAGATAGAAAATCTAAAATCTACACTATAGTGACAGATCAATTACTATAATGAAAGGAACATTTTTATTGGAAGTAAAGCTATGATGGAAATCAGTTGTATCTAAGTAGTATCAGACCCTGAATTTCAGCTAAGTCTCGGGCTTCCAGGAAGTTCTTTTTCCCATTGTAGCAACTTGCTGCTGATGTCAGAATGAGCACTTCTCATGGAATCTAAGACATATTGATGAACAACTGTACTACGTAGGATGAATCCCAAACAAAATATGGCAGTGTATGAACAGGAACTGTTACCATCAATAGAGACAGTAAGCGCTAAGTCCAGTGCTACAGGAAGCATACAATTTATTTGTACACTAATCTTAGACCCAGAAGTAGTCCTACTCTATTTTTATTTACAGAGCTTATGGAGCTCGGTAAATTTACAAAGGAAATATTGGCTTCACAAGTACAGTCTGATGAAAGTTTCATAGTAACTGCTGAAGGAGCCTTGTAAACAGTGCAACAGCCTTGTTATCACACTGAGATAAAACTATGTACAAGGATGAAACCACACCTAGGAGGAATGGCTCCATTCCACTGGGGGAAAGTGCAACCGGCAGTGATACTCGGAGAACGGAGAAATGACACTGGGACAGAAGAACCAGAGGAAGAGTGTACTGATCATGCATCAAATGTGAGGTCTGGGAACCATTGTAGCACTCTCAGAACTTAGCACAATTGGTGCCATGTTAGTCGTACCAAGGCACCATTGTAACCTAACAGCCTATCACATAGACCCCTACACCTGCCAAAATGAGAACAAAGTCATAATCATTATAGTTTCTAGTTCTGGAGTAGTCCCTAAGTGTACTGACCTTGCTCTTTTACTTGTAGCATTGCTTACTGCTAACTGTTTTTAATAATTAATGTTTGCCAACCAGGATACGGTTTTGTGTATAAAAAGCCAAGAACAGTTCGGCTTGTAGCTACATGATTTGGGCAAATGATTCCTGTATAGTCTGCAGTCAGTGAATAAAGACTCTCTGTTGGCTTTAAGAATGTCCTCTGAAGGAGTTACTTAGCAACACCATTGTCATTTGAGGAGAAGTTAGTCAAACCACCCTAAAATTTTTATTGACATGTCCTGGGACTTCTCTTTCTAAACAGTGCCCCTCCCTCTCTCAGGGCTCCACTGAGCTCACTGTCTTTCTCTGTTAGAAAGACAAACAGGCACCATATTCCTTTTTGGGCATTGCTTGTCTCTTCTGCTTGGTTAAGAAGGTGGGGAAGGGCACTGCCCAGAAGCAATCCAGAATCTATGATGTCTCCTGCAGTGGTTGTACTATAGTAGAGGCTGAGAAGGTGACCCAGCCTGTGCAGTAAGCGGCCTAGGAATCAGATGTCCTGTGAAGCACCGGAGAAGTAACTCTGAGCAAGAGCTCATGAGTGGTGACAGTGTTGGGAGGTGGGGGAATCCATGGGACTGAAGCTGCGGTAGGCATGACCATTGTAGGCTGAGTGGACTAATATGATCTGTTTGGACAGAAATTGTTTCTGCAAGGGCTCTTGGGCATCCAAGCCCAAAGTTGGTGGTCTGTGAGCCACTTGGGACTCCTCAGTGGTGTTTCCTCCAGGAGCTCCTATAGGATCCCTGGGGTTTGAGGTCTGTGTGTGAAAAGGTGATATTTAAGATAAGATTATGGCAAAATGAAGATAAACATAGTATGATCATTTTGATAGATGTAGAAGGGTGGTGTGTACAACATGACATTCATTCACAACAAAACATCCATTCACAGGGGCTAAGGAATTAACTCATTTGGTAAAGGGCTTATTTGAGTGTATTAGTCAGGGTTCTCTAAAGGAACAGTACCGAGAGGGGGAGTGGGATTCATTAGGGTAGCTTACAAATTGTGGTCCTAGTATCCAACAACAGATGTCTCCCAAGTCTCCAAAGAAAAAGCCAAGAACCCAGTGGTTATTGAGTGCATGAGACTGGATGTCTCAACAGTCCCAGTCTGGTGCTGGAGTCCCAGCAAAAACCAAGAGAGTTGCCAGTTTTCAGTCTATGTAGGAATCTCAAGGAAGTATGTTATAACACCAGCAAAGGAATCCCTCGAGTACAATATATACTAACTCATCAGCATGAGTGAGGACAAGCAGGCAAAGACCAAAAGCATCTTTCTTCCATGTCCTTTTATGTGGGCTGACACTAGAGATATTATCTAGATTTAGGGTGCATCTTTTCACTTCATATGATCCAATTGAGAAAATTCAACACAAGCATGTCCAGCTGCTTCAGTTTTAGCTGATTCCAGATGTAATGAACTTGACAGCCAAGATTAGTTGTTACACTGCTCAAGCATAGGTTTGGATCTCCTGCACACATAAAAGTTGGGTACAGCAGCATGTACCTTTAATCACATCCCTGATGAAACAGAGATAGATGGATCACTGGGACTTGCTGGACAGCTGGTCTAGCTATTTTGGCAAGTTCCAGGTTCAGGGAGAGGCTTTGTCTCAAAAATTAAGTCCCTGTCTCATTGAGTAAAGACACTCACCAGCTACCTGAGTTTAATCCCCAGAAATGATGTAGTGGAAGACAACACTGAGTTTCTCAATTTTTCTGTGGTGATAACTTGGTTTATGATCCAACAAATAAAGTTTGGCTGAAGACCAGAGTGCAGAACTATCCATATTAGTTAGCCATAGAGTCTAGGCAGTGGTGGTATACACCTTAAATCCCAGCACTCGGGAAACAGAGGCAGATGGATCTCTGTTAGTTCATAGCTACCCCGAGCTACACAAAATTGGCCCAGTCTAAAAGAGAAACAGAGCCAAGTGGTGGTGGCTCTTCACCTTCAATCATAGTATTTGGGAGTCACATGACTTTAATTCTAGCATTAAGGAAGTGGAGACATAAAGGGATATGACTGTGCAGAGAGAGAAATAGAAGGCAGGAGGAGACAGGAGCAGAGGAGTCAGTCTGAGGATAAAGTCTGAGCAGTCAGTCTGACAAGACTGTCTGAGGACAGGATCACCTATTTGGTCTAAGCATTGGTAGAGGTAAGAAGTAAAGTCCAGCTCAAAGGCACAGAAAATACATTCAACAAAATCATAGAAGAAAACTTCCCCAACCGAAAGAAGGACATACCTATGAACATACAAGAAGCTTACAGAACACCAAATAGACTAGACAAAAAAAAACATCACAATATAGTAATCAAAGCACTAAACATACAGAATAAAGAGAGAATATTAAGAGCTGCAGAAGAAAAATGCCAAGTGTCATATAAAAGCAGACCTATTAGAATTACACCTGACTTCATGATGAAAACTCTGAAAACCAGAAGGTCCTGTAAAGATGTGCTGCAGACACTAAGAAACCACAGATGCAAGCCAAGACTATTGTAACCAGCAAAGCTTTGAATCGCCATTGATGGAGAAAACAAGATATTTCATGACAAAATCAGATTTAAACAATACCTATCAACAAAACCAACCTTACATAAAGTACTAGAAGGAAAATCCCAACCCAAGGAAGCTAGCTCCATCCACTAAAAACATAGGCAACAGATAACCTCACATCAGCAAAACTCCAAAGAAGAGAAACACACAAACACTAGCACCAAAAAATAGCAGGAATTAACAGTCACTGGTCATTAATATCTCTTAATATCAATGGACTCAAGTCACCTAAAAAGACACAGGCTAAGAGAATGAATGTGAAAACAGGATCCATCCTTCTGCTGCATACAAGAAACACACCTGGAGATTCCTGCAGGTAGGCTGCTCCAATACCCCCACACCATTCATTGGACCTTGCAAGCTACAAGTCCCACTCCTGCCCTGAAATCCTATTATCCCCTCACAACCCCAGTGAAACTCTGAAACACAGTCTGCTACTACATAGAGAGGACCAAGAAAGAGAACCAAGAGGGAGAACCAAAAGAGGGAACCAAGAGAGGAACTCTGAAGCACAAGCTGTGACTGTACAGAGTGAACCAAGAGAGTGACCCAAGAGAGCAGGCTAAGGCAGAGGACCAAGAGAGATCTCAGCGACACAGACAGTGGCATTACAGAGCATATCAAAAGCAGTTCCCAAAGACACAGACAGCTACTGCAAGGATTGAACCAAGAGGCAAGACACTGTGGGCAACAAATGAAGGAAGAGATGGATAGGATGCAAGAATTCATCGAACAACCTAAAGAGGAGTATGATAACACCAAAACCCAGTGGTCATACAACAGGAAGACTTGATCATCCTAACTCAGAAGAAGCGGAGAAAATGATTTTAAACATAGCTTATGAGGATAATGGAGACCTTTAAAGAGGAAATGAGAAATTCCCTTTAAAAAACAGAGAAAAAGAAAACAAAAATTGAAAGAAATCAATAAATCTCTGAAAGAAGCCCAAGAAAAAATCAAGCAGGTGAAACAAACAGTTCAAGACTTGATGATTGAAATAGAGGCAATAAAGAAAACACAAACAAAGGGAATTCTGGATATGGAAAGTCTGATTAAAGGAATGAGAGCTACAGAGGCAAGCATCACCAACAGAATACAAGAGATGGAAGAAAGAGTCTTAGGTGCTGTAGATACTATAGAAGAGTAGAGTCTTCAGTCAAAGAAAAGATTAAATCCAAAAAAATCTTAACACAAAGCATCCAAGATATCTGGGACCACCATGAAAAGACCAAACCTAAAAAGTATAGGGATAGAAGAAAGAGAACTACTCCAGCTCAAAGGCACAGAAAATATATTCAATAAAATCATAGAAGAAATCATTCCCAATCTAAAAGAAGGATATCCCTATGAAGGTGCAAGAAGTTTACAGAACACCAAATAGATTGAACCAAAAAGCCCATCACCACATAATAATCAAAACACTAAACATACATAATAAAGAGAGAATATTAAGAGCTGAAAAGAAAAAATACCAAGTAACATATAAGACAGAACTATCAGAATTACACCCAACTTCTCCATGGAAACCATGAAAGCCAGAAGTCCTGGACAGATTCATGCAGACACTAAGAGACCACAGCTGCAAGCCTGGACTACTTGCATTCAATGACCATTGATAGAGAAAAATAAGATATTCCATGACAAAAACAGATTTTAAAAATACCTATCCATAAATACAACCATATAGAAAGTACTAGAAGGAAAACTCCAACCCAAGGAAGCTAACTGCACCCACAAAAACACAAGCAATGATAACCTCACACCAACAAACCCCAAAGAAAAGAAACACACCAACACTACCACCAAAAAATAACAGGAACTAACAATCACTGGTAATTAATATCTCTTAATATCAGTGTTCTCAATTCACCTATAAAAGGACACAGACTAAGAGAATGGATACAAAACCAGTATCCATTCTTCCATTGTATACAAGAAATATACCTCAACCACAAAGACAGACATTACCTCAGAATAAACTGTTGGGAAAAGATTTTCCAATCAAATGGACCTAAGAAAAAGTAGGTACAGCTATCCTAATATCTAACAAAATAGACTTCAAACTAAAATTCAATCAGAAGAGATAAAGAAGGACATTTTATACTCATAATAGGAACAATTCATCAAGATGAAGACTCAATCCTGAACATCTATGCCTCAAATACAAGAGCACCCACATATGTAAAAGAAACATTACTAAGGCTTAAATCACACACCAAACCCCACACACTAATTGTAGGAGATTTCAGTACCCCACTCTCCACAATGGACAGGCTAACCAGATAGAAACTTAACAGAGAAATAAGAAAACTAACAGATGTCATGACTCAAATGAACTTAACAGACATCTATAGTACATTCTGCCCAAGCATAAAGAGCATAACTTCTTCTCAGCACCTCATGTAACCTTCTCTAAAATAGACCACATACTTGGTAACAAGCAAAACTCAACAGATACAAAAAACTTGGAGTAACCCCCTCTATTTTATTGGATTACCATAGTTTAAAGTTAGAATTTAACAACAATGCTACTTGCAGAAAGTCTACAAACTCATGGAAATTGAACAGTGCTCTATTGAACCACCACTGGGTCAAGGAAGAAAGAAAGAAGGAAATTAAAGACTTCTTAGAATTTAAAGAAAATGAAGGCACAACATACCCAAATCTATGGGACACTATGAAAGCAGTGTTAAGAGAAAAGTTTGCAACATTAAGTGCCTAAAGACACTAGAGAAAGCTCACACTAGGACTTAACAGCACACCTGAAAGCTCTAGAACAATAAAGGCAGACTGACCCAGGAGGCGTAGATGACAGTAAATAATCAAATGGAGGGCTGAAATCAATAAAATAGAATCAAAGAATCAATTAAAGAGCTGGTTCTTTGAAAAACAACAACAAGACAAACTCTTATCAAAACTGATCAAAAGGCAGAGAGAGAACATCCAAATTAAGAAAATCAGAAATGAAAAGGTGAATATAACAACAGACACAGAGGAAATCCAGAGAATCATTAGGTTGTTTAACCAAAACTCTGTTGGAGGGAGAGAGGCTGCTTCTTTGTCCTAACTGCCCAGAACCAAAATAATCACACAGAAAATGTATTAATTAAATCACTTCTTGACACATTAGCTCTAGCTTCTTATTAACTCTTACATATTAATTTAACCCATTTCTACTAATCTGTGTATGGCCACATGGCTGTGGCTTACTGGCTAAGGTTCTGGAGTCTGTCTCCAGCGGGGCTACATGATGTCTCTCTGACTCTGCCCTTCTTTCTTCTAGTATTCAGTTTAGTTTTCTCTGCCCAGCTAAATACTGCTCTGTTATAGGTCCAAAGCAGTTTCCCTATTCATTAATGGTAATCACAGCATACAGAGGAAAATCCCACATCATCTCCCCTTTTCTGTTTAAATTAAAAAAGGAAGGTTTTAACTTTAACATAGTAAAATTACATACAACCACACAGGTATCATGCAAGAATGACAGTTATGACAGTTATAATGTTTATATCTATTTTATCTTTTATCATAACTAAGAAAAACTATAACTATAAATTCTTCAACTCCATCAAAGACTCCAGAAAGAAATAATATTACCTAAGTAAACAACAGTTCATTGTAAGTAACTTTCAAAACTCTAGAATTGACAGAGATATCTCACTACCTGGAAGTCATCAAAAGTTCTTTGTACCATTGGGGCATGCATATTCAGCCTATAGGCCCATAGTATCCAGCAGACTTTTCTATGAAGCAGGAAATTTCAAAGACAGGTCTGCCTATATGGGCAGTTTGTCAGTCACATTCTTCTGTATCTTGCTGAGTGTCTGGCAGACGTTTTCATAAAGCAGGAACCCTGAAGGGCAGTCTTACCTTTAGGCAAATTCAGCAGTAATTTCTCTGTGGGTCCTGCTTTTCTAGTTAATCAAGCAGTCTAGGCAAGAGCGGTTTCTTGCCCAAATGGCTAGCCAACTACATAAGGAGCTATTTCGAAGCCCATTTTCCTCTTGAAGTAGTTTGGTGTGGCTGGGAGCAAATATGTCTCACTGTCATGAAACATCCTAATTTCTTAAAACATTTAAATTCCATATTCTAAAGGTCTCTGAAAGATTTGAAGAATACCTAGCTAACTGAAATATATCTCTATACATCTGAAAAATCTAACTAACATAACTACAAGCTTGAATATTAATAGATGATTATTTATTAATAAGTGATTGTCTATTAACCTATATTTTTAATTATACATTACATTTTTAAATGAGCTGCACAAATCCAATGCCTTAATCAAGAGCAGAAATATACACAGAACAAAATTTACCTTAAATTTGCATCAATAAACCAAAATCTATATCAATGCAAATTATCCATCTCTATAGCTTATCCCCCTTTAAATATAAACAAACATTAAAAAACTGTAACATGAGGGCCAGCTTGTTGGGGTATCTGTTCCTGCCCAGTACTCCACAGCTGGCAAACCCCAAAGAAAATCACACACAGGACTCCATAAGATTATAAACTGATTGGCCCACTAGGTCAGGCTACTTATTAGTTCTTATGACTTATCTTAACCCATTATTCTGATCTATGTTAACACATGGCTCCGTACCTTTTTTAGCTGGGCCAGTTGCATGCTGCCTCTTCGGTGATCTGAGCACGAGTGACAGAGGAACCTCCCTTCTTCCCAGAGTTCTCATGTTCTTATTGCATCACCTCTACTTCCTGTCTGGGTTTTCCGCCTATATTGCCTGCCTGGCCAATCAGCGTTTTATTAAAATGTGATTGACAGAATACAGACAATTCTCCCACATCATTTCCCTCTTTTTTTTTTAAACAAAGGAAAATACCCATAGTCCATTTGTTGGAAATGTGGGCGTAGTAATTCAGGCTACTTCCTGCTGGTTGGGGGCGCTGATAATCTTATGGGGACCTAAAGAAATTTTAGAATTATCATCAAGTCCTGACTGGAGTATCCTCTGAGTCTTGATCATCTCAGGCAGCAGTCTTGAACCTGTTCTGGATGAAGAACTGAAACATCTGGGCCATCTATTCCTGTCAGAAATTTTTTAGGTGGCCTCCCTTGGTCAAAGATGATTTTTCTTAACTCTGAATAAATCTACAGCTTCTTATTTTCTGTGAAAACAAAAGCAAAATCTCTTCTCCAAAGTAACATACCTTTTGAATTCAATTCCAAAGCAGCATATCTTTAGACCCAAATTCTGAAGTCAAAAATACCTTTATAATATACATGCTGGTTTAGCTTTGAAGTCCATACAATGAAATGTCTTCTGTACTTAGTTCCTTCACAGTCAAAAATTACAAAGAATTACAATAATATACATAATCCAATTCTCTGTGAATTTTTCATCTTTATGTGGATTGTTTTTTCTTAACTCCTTTTGATCTATGATTGTCTGTACTTTGTCTTTAAAGACATTGTTTTATCTTTTAAACCATTTACATTTTTATAACTCTCTGTACTCTTTTTTCTTCTCTCTCCCAAGCCTTTGTTCCTTTATTCAACACTGTGACCCATTTAGAGTTCTTTTATGTCTTAATCTGTCCTTATTGCATTATCTGTAATTCTTTACTGTCTTGAAGAGCTTTTAAAATGGTAAGCAGCTTGGTTGCAGCTGCTCTGGATGTTGGTTCTACCTCTCTCCACTTTTAAAATGGTGGAGGTATCATTATTTCTAGCTCTGGGACCATCAGATAGGAGCTATGCTTAGAACTTTAACTCTGAGAATGAGCATGTAGCACATAAACTCTTTTTATCTCAGTAATGGCTAAATAATTCTTTTAAAAAGTTGTTTCATATGGATGCCAAGATACAGACCTTAGAAAAACTTAATAAAACTGATCATAGAGATATTCAAATGAAGACAATGGAATTTAAAGGAGAACCAATTTCAGTATTGCATTATAAGGTTAGAAAGGAACAACCTAAGGTTTGCAAACAACCAACCTTAATATATCCAGGAACCTTACAGGAATTGCCAAATGATTGAGGCTTTGTAAAAATGATTGGACTTCTGTGGCAATGTTAGATTTAAGCAGATTCAATGAAGTGATAGTCTCATATGGCATGCAATCACTATTTGTGAAGCATATGTTAAACTCATGGTCAACTTGTAATAGAATTATCTCTCAAGACTGGAGAGACTTGATTACAGCAGTCTTAGAGCCTGAAATGCTACTACACTATACAAATGCATATAATTCAGGAAAAGCAGTCTACAAATCAGAAAATTTAAATAAAGTGGATGGTAGTCCTTATGATTTTGTCCAAAAGTCAGAATTATATACACTTCCCTGCTCCCATATCCATCCTTCCTCCCTCCCCCCATCCAAATCCCCCGAGCTTTCCCCATTCCTCCCCTACTCCCTTCTCTCTAACCCTCTCCCCTTTCAACAACCCCCTCACCCCTCCATGCACCTAAGGCTGTCTGGCACTCTTATCTACTTCCAAACTCCAGGAGGATAACTACATGGTTTTCTTCAGGTTCACCTTCTTATTTAGCTTCTCTAGGATCATGAATAATAGGCTCAAAGACCGTTAATTATGGCTAGAATCCACTTATGAGTGATTTCATACCATATTCCTCTTTTTGGGTCTGGGTTATCTCACTCAGTAAAGCGTTTTCTATGTCCTTCCATTTGCATGCAAAATTCAAGATGTCATTTTTTATTACCGCTGAGTAAAACTCTAATGTGTATATGTTCCACATCTTTTTTAACCATTCTTCTATTGAGGGGCACCTAGGTTGTTTCCAGGTTCTGGCTATTACAAATAGTGCTGCTATGAACATAGTTGAACAAATGCTTTTGTGGTATGATAGGGCATCTCTTGGGTATATTCCCAAGAGTGGAATTGCTGGGTCCTGAGGGAGGTTGACTCCCAGTTTCCTGAGAAACCGCCACACTGATTTCCACAGTGGCTGTACAAGTTTGCATTCCCACCAACAATGGATGAGAGTTCCCCTCTCTCCACATCCTCTCCAGCATAGGCTATCATTGGTGTTTTTGATTTTAGCTAATCTGACCGGTGTAAAATGGTATCTCATAGTTGTTTTGATTTGCATTTCCCTGATCACTAAGGATGTTGAGCATGTCCTTAAGTGTCTTTTGGCCATTCAAAGTTCTTCTGTTGAGAATTCTCTGTTCAGATCAGCACCCCATTTTTTAACTGGGTTAATTAGAGTTCTAGTGTCTAGTTTCTTAAGTTCTTTGTGTATTTTGGAGATCAGGCCTTTGTCTCATGAAGGGTTGGTGAAGATCTTCTCCCAGTCTGAAGGTAGCCTTTTTGTCTTACTGACGGTGTCCTTAGCTTTACAGAAGCTTCTCAGTTTCAGGAGGTCCCATTTATTCATTGATTCTCTTATTGTCTGTGCTACTGGTGTTCTACGTAGGAAGTGGTCTCCTGTGCCCATGTCTTGTAGACTACTTCCCACTTTCTCTTCTATCTGGTTCAAAGTGGTCAGATTAATGTTGATGTCTTTAATCCATTTGGACTTGAGTTTTGTGCATGGTGATAGATATGGATCTACTTTCATTCTTTTATAGGTTGACATCCAGTTATGCCAGCACCATTTGTTAAAGATGCTTTCCTTCTTCCAATGCATACCTTTCATTTTAGGGTTTATAAGAGACTTGATTCTTGAGAGGATCCCAGGTCCAAGGAGAGATCCCCAGATTGTTCTCTGGACAGAGGAGAGGGTGCCTGAACCGGCCTTGGCCCATAACCATACTGATGAATATTTTGCATATTACCATAGAACCTTCATCTGGCGATGGATGGAGATAGAGACAGAGACCCACATTGGAACACTGGACTTAACTCCCTAGGTCCAAATGAGAAGCAGAAGGAAAGAGAACGTGAGCAAGGAAGGCAAGATCAGAGGTAACCTTCACCCGTTGATGGATGGAGATTGAGACAGAGACCCACAATGAGCACTGGACTGAGCCCCCAAGGTCTAAATGAGGAGCAGAAGGAGGGAGAACATGAACAAGAAAGGCAGGACCATGAGGAGTGCATTCACCCACTGATACAAGGGGACTGAGCTAATGAGAGTTCACTAAGGCCAGTTGGAGTGGGACTGAACAAGCATGTGATCCAACCAGATTCTCTGAATGTGGCCGGATTCTCTGAATGTGGCTGGCATGGGGACTTTCTGAGAAATCATTGACAATGGCACTAGGACTTGTTTCCTCTGCATATACTGGATTTTTGGGATCCAATCTGTTTGGATGCTCACCTTCCTGGACCTGGAGGGAGGGGGGAAGAACTTGAACTTCCCACGGGGCAGGAAACCCTGACTGCTCTGGGGGATGGAGAGGGAGTGGGGGAGGGGAGGGTGTTGGGAGGAGGGGCAGATATGGAAACTTTTATAAATTAATAAACTTTTATAAAAATAAATAAATAAATAAATAAATAAATAAATGCCAGTAAAGGTTTTGAAAAAAAAGTCAGAATTACATGCTGTTCTCACACCATTAATGAATTTTATGTAACTTCTGGGCAGAGTTACTGATGCACAATATGCAAAAAGGGTTGTTTTGTATATTAAAAGCACTGAGTTTATACCAAATTATGCAGAATTGGTTTCATTATTTATTCCATTACAATAAATAACCAGGAATAGGAATCATTTTATATATATGATTAAAGTATACCAGCTGATTTAATTCCATAGTTTCTTTTTATTATCCAATGTATCTCAGCAGCTGTTGTTTCTTTCTCATTAGCACTTTTAAAATTCAAAGTTAATAAAGTATTATGCAATTACTTCTTGGGAACTTTATTACCCCTTTCTGTTTATTTAGCATATCCTTTAGAATATTATTTAATTTTTCTGTAGTTGCCTATTCTGTTGGTTTACCCGTAATGTGCTTTATATTATAACAAGTAAAAAATTTCTTAGATACATAAGCTAGAACATTGTCCATCTTAATTTGTGCAGATATATTCATCATGGCCATAACTATATATATCAGACATCTAATCCCATATGGGTCTGCTAAGGCCACTAGCAAAAGGTAATGGAGAAACTGATCAACTATTTATTAGAAATGTCCTGGGGTCCTCCTAATTGCATAAAAAATCATATCAACAGCAAGGGTTTAAAAATAAGATTTTTGGAGCTGGAGAATGGCTGAGAGGTTAAGAGGACTGACTGCTTTTCTGGAGTCCTGAGTTCAATTCCCAGCAACCACATGATGGCTCAACCCATTTATTGGTGTAGGAGGGTCATCTGTCTATGTGTTACTTTCATTGGTTAATAAAGAAACTGCCTTGGCTTTTGCTAGTACAGCAGCTTAGATAGGTGGAGTAGACAGAACAGGATGCTGGGAGAAAGAAGCAGAGTCAAGCAGATGCCATGGAGCCAGCAGCCAGGTCAGACATGCTGAATCTTTCCCAGTAAGCGACCACCTCGTGGTGCTACACAGATTATTAGAAACTGGTTAATCAAGATGTGAGAATTAGCTAATAAGAGGCTAGAACTAACGGGACAGGCAGTGTTTAAATGAATGCAGTTTCCGTGTAATGATTTCAGGTAAAACTAGCCGTGAGCCAGGCAGTGGGAACGAAGCCCACCACTATCACTACAATTTATAATGAGATCTGGTGCCCAGAACACTGTATACATAATAAATAAATAAATCTTTTAAAAAACAAGATTTTTTAATCACATGTCAACAAGCCAAGAAAATTATAAGGAAATGTACTACTTGTTCTTTATGTAATCAAATTCCACTACCTGCAGAAAGTAACCCAAAGAAAACTCAAAGGAATCTAATCTGGCAGACAAATTTTGTTCCATTTTGTAGAATTTGAAAATCTAAAATATGTACTCCATACCATTGATACCGATTCAGGATTTCAATGGGCAACTACTTTGAGTTCAGAAAAGGCTGATTCGGCAATTACATATTTGTTAGAAGTTATGGCCATGATGAATATATCTGCACAAATTAAGATGGACAATGTTCTAGCTTATGTATCTAAGAAATTTTTTACTTGTTATAATATAAAGCACATTACGGGTAAACCAACAGGACAGGCAACTACAGAAAAATTAAATAATATTCTAAAGGATATGCTAAATAAACAGAAAGGGGTAATAAAGGTCCCAAGAAGTAATTGCATAATACTTTATTAACTTTGAATTTTAAAAGTGCTAATGAGAAAGAAACAACAGCTGCTGAGATACATTAGATAATAAAAAGAAACTATGGAATTAAATCAGCTGGTATACTTTAAAGTTGTTTTGACCTCAGAATGGAAACCAGGACATACATTGCGGAAAAGGTTTTGCTTTATTTCCACAAAAAAGAAAAGAAAAAAGAAAAAAATCAAAATTGATAAAGATACAATTTGAACAAGAGACACCTCTTAATTAGATGACATGATAATTCATCAAGTAGCATAGCCATTTATTCTTAACTAATGTATAAAACTAACAAATGCTTTTCATTTAATCAAATATCACTTGCCAAAAGAGAACCTCCCCAAAATTAGGGTTGGTGAAGGATTTTGTTTCTGTCTTTTCAGAAGTATAAAGGCATTCAGCTATGGAATCCAAATATCACTGGACAAAGGAGACATCTGAAGAAAAAGGACAAATCTTCCAGATAAAATGTCCCAAGAAAAAGAGTAATTAACCTATTAGTGTATCACATTTCCAATGGCATAAACTTTCATAAATCTTTCCAAATATTTGTTTCTGTTATTCTCTATAGACATATAATGCAAATGATCTTTTTGTAGTACCAGTCAAATTGAAGAGTAAAGCTGGCTTTGGAGTTGGAGAGTGACTCTCTCCTTCTCCAAACCTAAGCATGGTTGTTAAAGAAAAATCCACAATCTCTGTCTTAATGAGAGAAGAACCACCTAATATGGGACAGAAAAAAAATAAGGGACTATTATGTTACCACTAATCTCATAATCTTATGGTTTTATTTTGAATCTTTGACAACTTCTCTTAAGATATAAATACCCTCTCAAAATTTATAAGATTAACATATATTTAAGCTTTAATTATGATATTAATATGAGTTACAGATAATACTAAAAAAGACTTCATCTACCTTCCTGTATATGGTTTTAGGTTTGAATCTCTATCAGTTTTATTAAGTAAATCATGACCATGCCTAATAACAATCTTTGAAGTCTCCAAAAGGAAAATGCGATCCCACAACAACAATTCCATCAGGACTATGATAACACCACTAAGCTGAAAACCCCACATAAAGATCAGCTTTGGACTACAAACTCTTAGAACAATTTCAAGGTGGATAGCTGAGAGGATTCAACCTCACAGACTACTCTCACCAGGACTTGAGAAAAGCCCTGCACTTTCCCATTATGCAGAGACTGAACAACAAATGATACAGATCCCTCTCCCAGGACTTGACAATTAACATATTGCTTTTCTTTTCAGGGTCCCTTAAAGATGTCGTTGACCCCCAGATGGTCAGAAGTAAATTTAAGAACAATGACACCTACATTCCCAAGAGGTGGGGTGGGTGGTTTTTTATCTTTCATTTGGGTTATAAATACTTGTCATTGTTTGAGGGATTGGTTGCAAGCTGTTATTGGTACCAGGCAGGAAAAAAGATAAACAAAAGAGATTAGATTCAAGGTTCTTGTTTTGAAAAGATAAAAGGGGAACACGGATATGATAAAAGTATAGATATTGAATCTACTCCGAAAAGAAAAAGGGATATAGATATGATAAAAATAAAATGGTAGATTATTTAATCTACTTGAAAAAAACAAACTACTAGTTTTAAATATTTTACTTTAGATTGAACTTTAGTATATTGTATACAAATTATGTATATTATACAAAGTTGAGAATAATTTTGTTAGAACATACCATACACACATTTCTAATCTTGCTCAAGATATTGTACCTATACTGCTAATTTAACAATGCAAAGCAAATTTCTAGTTCTTGAAGGTTATTATTACCAACTGGTTAAGATAATAAGGAAAAGCAGATTAGTAATTAATCGCCTATTACAATTAATGTGTGTGTGTGTGTGTGTGTGTGTGTGTGTGTGTGTGTGTGTGTGTGTGTAAGGGTGTACAAGTATGGAAGACAGAAGACAACTGTAGCATGAATTCTAATTGGTCTTGATAAAGCAGTCTGAGGTCAAGATCACCTGTTTGGTCTAAGAATTGGAAGAGTTAAGAACTCTAGTGACTGGTTGCTCTACTCTGATCCTTCAACTTTCAACCCCTAATAGCTGACTCCAAGTTTTTCATCAAAACTTCCACCTTGTCACACAACAGAGACTCAAACTACACACAACAGAGACTCAAACCTTTGAGATTAGTGTATAGCACAAGAAGAAAGGTCACCAGGGGAAACTTCTGTCCCCTGATCTTGCTCTCACCACTACCTAGCTCATCATTACCAACAGTAGAAATAACACACTCACTGGCTCTACACATACACTTCTAACATCTCTGGTTCTCTTATGTTGAGAAAACATGTTCATCTAAGTGACACATGAGTGATGGAGGAGGGTTATCTGTCTCTGCCCGCAGCCCCTCACTACACATGAGTATCAAAGGGAGCAAGAAGAAGACTGGAGAGAGCAGCTGCCATGCAGTCATACAACCCACTGACCACCAGCGATTGGATTGCTTTGTTTTCAAATGTGTCAGTGATTCGGGCCTAAAATCCCCACCCTGACAGTAAAGATGAGGAAAGCATGGGAATGACCCAGCAGATGTGAAACACAGTAGAAACTAGTCATGCCCTCTAAGTACTACTCAAACTGCAGCTTCATAGACATCAGAAATAATTCTTGTTTTAAATCACTAAGTCAGAGAGAGGTAACTGACACAATTGCCATGAAATGGGCTTTGAACCCCAGCTGATACAGGGTGACAATAATATTTTAATGAAATCACAAGACTCATCATGGTGGTGAAAGCAGTGGTGTGTGGGTGGGTGGGTGTGTCTGTATGTATGTTGATTTGTTTCTCTCTCCTGTAGCTCAGGCTGCCTTTCAATGCACCATGTAGACAATGATGACCTTGAATACTTTTATCCTTGTGTCTCCACCTCTCAAATACTAGGATTATGATTATGGGCCATCATCCTTAGCTAAGACTTAGGTTTTATAACAATCCTTGTTAGCAGTAGTGTGGTGTTGGGCAATGTTCAATCCCACTGTGAACTCCAAGTTTGCATTCACATTAATTAAATAAAATTAACCATAGGTCAGGAGGCTGAGTTAGCAACTAGTTGATAGAAAGTAATCATAGAGCATCAGAGGGCATCTGGAAGAGAGAAAAAGATGCACTGGAAGTAGTAGTGAGGGGTTTTGAGTGGTGCAGCCTTTTCCTGTTTTGGTAGAGCAGAGATGTGAAATTTTCAAGGGAGATGTCACCAAGGAAAGAAGATTATCTAAGTGCTACTCAACCTCTCTGAGCTAGCAGGTTTCACCCCAACCTTTGATTATCAGATTTTGTATACAAATAGGATGATAGAGATTTAGTTAAAGCTCCCTTTAGTGGAATCAACAAAGACAGTGGCTGCAGGAAAAAGTTCCCACCAGGCCACTGCCAGAGAAGTAGGCCAGTAACTGTAGAGTCACAATTGTTGGCTGAAATGGCAGTGAATTAATTAATATTTCTGGGAAAAATATTCAAATTTGTTACAAAGAACAGTCACCAACCATTCACATTGTACATAATAGAGTGCAATGGCTACTGACCTTTCAAAGGTACCAACAGCCCTACCTTTAAAATGGTTACTGACAAACCTCTCTGAGTGGAAAAATGACCTTTGGCATCAGAAAAATTACATGTCTTAGAACAGTTGGTACAGGTGCAGCTAAAAGATCAACATGTTGAAGAATCAATCAGTCCTTAGAATTCTCCTGTATTGGTTATTAAAAAGAAATCTGGGAGAGAGAGAGAGAGAGAGAGAGAGAGAGAGAGAGAGAGAGAGAGAGACTCCTGTCCCAACCCAGAAGTGTCAGAGAGAGAAAGGAAGCTAGGCAGTGGCCCCAGGCAGTAAACATCAGAAGGACAGGAAAGGCAGTGTCACCCTGAACTGTTGGTGGAGGCAGCTCACTTGTTTCCTGGCTTCCAAAACCCAAAATAATCACACAGAAACTATAGTATTTAAATCACTGCTTGGTCAATCACTTAAGCATATTTCTAGCAGCTCTTACATCTTAAATTAACCCAATTCTGTTATTTTGTATTTTACCGTGAGGCTCGTGGCCTACTGGCAAGATTCCAGCTGACAACTTGCATCTTTCTCCTCTGGTGACTCCATGGCTGTTATACGAGGAGTGCAGCCCTTTGTTCCCCCCTGGCCACCTGACTAGCTTACACCTGAAATAATCACACAGAAACTGTATTCATTTAAACACTGCCTGGCCCATTTGCTCTAATTTCTTATTGGCTAACTCTTACATATTAGTTTAACCCAACTCCATTAATGTGTATGGCCATGTGACTGTGACTTACTGGCAAGAGTCTAACCAGCATCCTTCTCAGGCAGGAGAACCATGGCATCTGCCACTCTGCCCTTCTTTCCAGTATTCAGTTCTGTCTACACCGCCTACCGAAGTTCTGCCCTATCAAAAGGCCAAGGCAGTTTCTTTATTCAACCAATGAAAACAACACATAAACAGAAAGATCTCCTACACCATTTCCTCTTTTCTGTTTAAACAAAAAAAAAGGTTTTTACTTTAACATAGTAAAATTATTTATAACAGGTATTAAGCAAGAATTACAGTTACAGTATTTATATCCATTTTATCTTTTATCATAACAAAGGAAAACTATAACTATAACTATCTATCTATTCTTCAACTCTATCAAAGACTCCAGAAGGATATAATATTACCTAAGTAAACAAGAAGTAAGCAACTTCCAAAACTTTAGAAATGACAGAAACATCTCACTGCCTGTATAGTTACCCAAAGTTTTTCTGTACCATTGGGGCATCCATTTTTAGCCTACAGGCCCATAGTATCCAGCAGACTTTTCCATGAAGCAGGAAATTTCAAAGACAGTTCAGTCACTTTCTTCTGTGTCCTGCAGAATGTCTCCCAGACTCTTTCATGGAGCAGGAACCCCAAAGGATCATCTCACCTTTAGGCAGGTTCAGCAGTCATCTCTCTATGGGAACTGTATGTCCAGTTTATGCATCAGTCCAGGCAAGAGAAGTTTGTTGTCCAAATGGCTAATCAACTCCATAAGGAGACTCTTTGATGCCCATCTTCTTCTTGTAATAGATTGGTGCTACCAGGAGCAGACATGTCTCATTGTCATGAAAAGCCCTAAGTTATTAAAACATTTTAAATGCCCACCATATTCTGTAGTCTTTGAAAGATATGAAGAATGCCTATCTGAAATATATCTATGCACATCTAGAAAATCTAACTAACATGACTACAAATTTGACTATTATAGATGATTATTTATTAACCTGTATTTCTTAATTATACATTACATTTTTAAATGAACTATACAATCACAATACCTTAATTGAGATCAGAAATACATATAACAAGATTGACCTTAAAATTATATCAATAAAGCAAAATCCATACCAATACAAATTATTTATATCTATATCATACCCCCCTTTAAATGTAAAAGAACATTTATAAACAATATTTGGGAACATGGACATAGTTATTTCTCTCCAAACTGCTTCGTGCTGTATGAGGTTAGTGATTAGGAAAGCAATCGAGTCCCAGGAGTGAGCTTGAGTGTTTTGGTATTGGTAAATGTGTTCATGGGTTTCAGTGTGCATCAGAACTAAAACAAAGCTTTAAACAATTGACTTCATATAACTAAAAGCAAAGATTTGGATGGTTAGTTGAGATAATTGTACAGGAATCTAAAATGTGAAGATTAAGAAGGAACTTGTTTTTCTGGCAATTATAAAACTACTGCCTTTGTAAATGGTCGTGGATGAAAGGCTCCTGATCAGTGAGAAGTCAAAAAGATAAATGTTTAAGTGTGGGTTTCTCAGAAAATTCATAAAGATATGGTTAAAAATGTGTTTCGATCAACTTATCCCAGAAAAATATGTATTTATGACAAAAATGAAATAACTCTGTAACTTTAGGTTATACAGGAAATCCTCTTTGTGATGGACTTGGTGTGGGGAATATTAAAAAGGTGTTTAAAAAATAAAGAGAGACCCTGAAAGGTGCACGCACACACACACACGCAAACACACCTTCACACATATTTCCCTTTTTCGCTGGCCCCAGAATTAAGACTTTGTGGTTCCCCTTCAAATCCTGATCTGTAGAAGGCTGATCCTTACAGTAGCAATCTAGGAACCAATGAAATAAAGTACAAACAGGGTGACTTCCAACTCACTATGTAGACAAAGATGGCCTTGTATTTATTCATTAAAAGACATATAGATTTTCTTTGTGTGTGAACAGTTCTTTTGCTTTGTTTTGTTTTGTTTTTCAGGATCTTATGTGCCACAGGGTATCCTCCAACCTGGCTATGTAGCAAAGGATAACCCCGAACTTCTGATCCTCCCGCTCCCACTTCCTGAGGGCAGGAATTTCAGGTGTGTCCATCCATACCTATGACACTAGGGATTGAACTTGTAGCTCATGTAAAATCAAACATTCTACCAGTTAAGCTACAAGCCTTTGTTTTATTCTATTCTATCAATAAATCTGAGTTATATTGTGTAAATCAGTCCAATGAACATACAAAGATGCAAAGATAAACTTAACTGAAAGGTGACTCCCAAAGGATTGCAGTATTATCAGTATCATAATAAAGTTTTATACTGAGGGTGCTTTATTGCTGAGGAAAAGGCAGTTCATTCCATTAGATCCCAAAGAGATAACTGAGAACAGAAGAAGGAAAAAAGGCAGGGATAAAAAAAACTTTAAAGCATCATCAGAGGGATTTCTAGTGATATAATACCGCATTCAGTATTTTGCTGGTGGAAATGCAAACTTGTACAAACACTTTGGAAATCAGTGTGGGGGTTTCTTGGGAAATTGGGAATCAATCTACCTCAGGATCCAGCATTACCACTCTTGGGAATATACCCGAGAGATGCCCAATCATACTACAAAAGCATTTGTTCAACTATGTTCACAGCAACATTATTTGTAATAGCCAGAACCTGGAAACAACCTAGATGCCCCTCAATGGAAGAATGGATAAAGAAAGTGTGGAATCTATACACATTAAAGTACTACTCAGCGATAAAACAATGACATCTTGAATTTTGCATGCAAATGGATGGAAATAGAAAACACGATCCTGAGTGAGATAACCCAGACCCAAAAAGATGAATATGGTATGTACTCACTCATTAGTGGACTCTATCCATAAACCAAGGACATTAAGCTATAGTTCACAAGCCTAGAGAAGCCAAATAACAAGGTGAACCCTAAGAAAAACACATATAGATCCTCCTGGAAATTGGAAGCAAACAAGATTGTCTGGCAAAAGTTAGGAGCATGGGGGTGAGGTTGGGAAAGGGAAGAGAGGGAGAAGGGGAGAGGGGGGAGGGAAGGGAGAAAGGAAAGACTGGCGAGAGCTTGGGGGAGTGGGAGGGTGGAGATGGAGGAAGGGCGGATACAGAAGCAGGGAAGAAGATATCTACATTAAGGCAGCCATTTTAGGGTTGGCAAGAGACTTGGCTCTAGAGGGGATACCAGGTGTCCACGGGGATGTCCCCAGCTAGGTCCTTGAACAGCAGAGGAGAGGGTGCCTGAACTGTCCTTGCCCCACTATCACACTGATGATTATCTCGAATATCACCATAGAATCTTCATCTAGCGACAGATGGAGATAGAGACAGAGACCCTCATCAGAGAAACGGACTGAGTTTCCAAGGTCCAATTGAAGGGCAGAAGGAGGGAGAAGATGAGCAAGGAAGTCAGGACCACGAGGGGTTGATCCACCCATCGAGACAGTGTGCAGTTCTAATGGGAGTTCACCAAATCCAGGTGGACCGGGACTGAATGAGCATGTGATCAAACCGGACTCTCTGATTGTGACTGACAATGGGGGCTGACTGAGAAGCCATTGATAAAGGCACTGGGACTTGTTTTTATGGCATGCTCTAGCTTTTTGGGACCCTAGTCTATATGAATGCACAGCTTCCTAGGCCTGGATGTAGCTGGGAGGGCCTTGGATTTCCCACAGGGCAGAGTTTCCCGCCCTCTCTCAAGCAGGGAAGGGGAGGGAGGAGGGTGAGTGGGGAAGTGGGAGAGGACTGGGAGGAGGGGAGGAAGTGTAAATTTTTGAATGGAAAAATAAAATTTTTTATAAAAATTACTATTTTGTAGTAATTTTGAGGCGATCAAGGACAAAATAGTGAATAAGAGTTATAAAGAATTCAACTTATGCAGAATAAGTATATTTATTATTTATTTTTTATTTTTAAATGATTATATTACTATTTTGATGCTAAACTTGTCTTTTTATAGTCAGGTTTGATGGTGTGTGCCTGTAATTACAGCACTTAGGAGGTAGGATGAAGAGAATCAGAAGTTCAAGGACATCTTTGCCTAAACAGTGAGTTTGAGGCTATCCTGGACTACAAGAAATGGACTCTTTACATGTTCTCCCCTAACCCAAAAAAGTCTTCTTCTCCTCTCAAATGAGAATAATTATAAATATTTGGGGTTTTTAAGTATTACCTTGCAAGAAAGACACACAAAAAAATTCAAATGGATGTGTGTGATCAGAGGTTTTTGTCCTGCCTGCCAGTTCCCAAATAACCACTCAGAGGCTTAATATTACTTATAAATGCTTGGCCAATGACTCAGGCTTATTGTTAACTGGCTCTTACATTTAAAGTAACCCATTTTTCTTATCTATGCTTTGCCACGTGGTTCTTGACTTAACTCATGTTCTAAATCTCTTTCTTCCTCAGCAGCTTGTTGGCATCTCCCAGACTCCTTCTTTTCCTGCATCTCTGCTTGGATTTATTGCCTCCCTCTATCCTGCCTTTCCCTGCACCAAAGCAGCTATTTATCAACCAATGGGAGCAACACATATTCACAGTGTATAGAAAGACATCTCACAGCAGACATCAAATGTTGCAAGTCTCCTCATATATTTCCCTTTTGAAAATGAACAGATCTATAAAATTTCCTGGTACGTGGCGATAGTACTAGGATATGACATCTAATATTTATCTTTTAGAGACTTTGAATCTCATGAGTCATCAGTGTACAAAGAACGTTCTGCAATAAATAAAAGTTGCCCCTCCAGTGGTCTCCTGCCAGAAAAGGAGGAGCCTGGCAAAGTCTGGGCTATTCCCATCAGGCTCTTCCTATAAAAAGGACAAGAGCCTCACCTGGACCACACTAGAGGCTCTGCAGAGAGAGAGAGAGAAACTCATCTCCATTCAGCGGGCAACTCTGAGTTTCTGGCCAGGTATGAAGGGGAAGGTAATTGCTGTCAGTGGAAGAAGGAAGGTGGACTCCGGCTCAGGTCTGCTTTAGGTCCCAGAGATACGAGGAGTTTAAAGGGGAGGAAGGAGCCTTTGAGGAGGACTAGATAGGAGCTAGAATGGCGGGGGGGGGGGGGGGGAGGAGATGGTCCAGATAGAATGACCTTCTTCTTGCTTTTCTCTAGATGACCATGACCCAGTTCAGAATCCTGCTGTTTATCATTTTGGCCACCAGAGGGTGCACTGCAGGTGAGTCTTGATACAGGACCTTAGATTCCTCAAGTCACTTCTGGTGTTAAAGGCTGTCAGCACTAGCCTTGGATACTTTCCAGACCTGGGTCTCTTGAGGACCAGAGATCATGCTTTTGTTGTTATCATTCCTGTTGTTTTTTGATTTTGGAGACAGGGTTTCTCTGTATAGCCCTGGGCTGTCCTCAAACTCAGAGATCTTCCTACTTCTGCCTCTCATGCTGGGAATAAATAAACAGGTCACCACAGTTCATGCCTCTAAAATAATAATAATAATAAATATTTTAAATTAAATATGATTGCATTATTTTCCCACTCCTTTTCCTCCCTCCAGCCTTTCCCAATTATTGTCCACCCTCAGTCTGTACAAAAATAAATTTTGTTTAGTTGTGGGTTTGTGTTGTTTTCCTGGAATGTAAATACAACTGATGCCATCCATCATAGAGATAATGCCTTTGAGATGTAGGCTGGTTGTTGATTGCCTCTTGAAGGAATTGGACAGTGGCAGTAAGACTGTTGAGAAATGCCCTGGTCCTAACTCTATACTTGTGTGTAGCTCTAGGGGAGCTTCTGAAGGAATTGTATCCCATCCTCGTGACTCCTTACGCTTAGGACCTTGGCCTTTGAGTTTCAGTGCGAAGGGAATGGTCTGGTTTGTGACCAAAGAATGTTTACTTCAATCCTGCTCTCTACAAGAACTCAAAATTATTTTAAAATATGTAATTCCTCTTCACTGATACTTTGGTATCTTTAAGGAAGAAGGCAAGTCCCTAAATGTCGTCTTATGTGATCTCCACATGATAATCTTTGTCAGACTGATATTAGACACCAGAAAACTGAGGCTCAGACACAGTAAATACAATCTAAAAATGCTTGACTTGTAAACAGGGAGCTACTTACAACTGAGTAGCTCTGACACCAAAGTTCTCATTCGTTTCCACTCTTCTAGGTTCTCAGAGGACTTTGCAAAGTTGAGGCCAATTTGCAAGGCTTTTGCTTCCATGTTCTCTTGGTCTAGCTTCTGCCCTGTCGACTTCACTTCCCATGCTCCAGGCACATTAGGCTCCCTGCATTTCTCCTACCTGCAAACCTGAACTTCACTTTATTTTTCTTTTTTAGGACTTTGGACACAAAGTTCTCCACCCCTTCAAATCTCTTGTCTCTCTTCCTAGTTACAAATCTTGCTGATTCTCAGAGGGAGGCTTTGAGAAGTCGTGGGATGAGTTTAGGATGATTGATAGGGAAGTCTGGGTGTCCCATGAGTGTGAAACTCTGCATCTTCTCTACTTAAAGAGAACCTGGACACCAACAGCTGGGCCAATTCTGTGTTTTCCTCTCTGTTCAGAAGCTGCAAGGAAATCAAGCAGGAGGTCACTGGGGCACAAGGTGAGTGATGAAGCATTTAAAGAGCACACTGTGATCCTAACACTTGGGAGCCTACAGCAGAGGATTGAAAACTCCAAGTCAACGTGGGGAGGCCCTGTCTCAGAAATGCAAACACACAACCCAGCTAGGAAATCGGGCTTTTGTCCCATGGAACAGCTTTTCTTTTTTGTTATAGAAAACGTGATAAAATGTACATAGTGGATAAAAATTGCACTTAATCAACTTTAAGGGTGTTCAGAGTCAAGAATGACTTTCACAAGTGTATGGATCATCACTATCCATCCCCAGAAAGTTTTTGTTCCTTTAATAGAAATTCTGTAGCAATAAACTCCCATATTCCCTGTGAGTTACTGTTCTGTTTCCTACTTCCATGAATCTGTCGATATCTGCTACCTCATATGACTAACCTGCCTCATTTTGTTAGCAATCTTCAAGGTTCATATGTGTTGTAAAATAGTTCATTTAATTTAAATAGATTTATTATAATTACTGTGTGTAGACAAACATGTCTGTGTGGGATATTGTGTACATGTATGTGTAGGCACATGCAGAGTTCAGAATAGGCCATCTAGTCCTCTGGAACTGGAGTGACGAGCACTTGTATAAATGCCAAGTGTGAGGGATGAGAACCTAACTCAATTCCTCTGCCAGAGCAGTACTTGCTCTTAACCACTGAGCCATTTCTCCAGCTCACTTTACTCTTTTTCATCTATTGGTTACATATGAATGTACACAATATATATTTTGCATAGTAGACAGCATAGAATATACTGGGTATTCCTTTTTCTTTCTTTCTTATTTTTTTTGGGGGGGAGGGGGTTTGAGATAGAGTTCTTCTGTAGCTTTTGGTTCCTGTCCTGGAACTAGCTCTTGTAGACCAGTCTGGCCTTGAACTCACAGAGATCTACCTGCCTCTGCCTCCCCAGTGCTGGAATTAAAGGCGTGTGCCACCACCACCCAGCTGGGTATTCTTTTTCTATAGAAAAATACTTGATTTGTTTCTGCCTTTCAGGTCTTGTGTCCAGAGCTGTAACAAACATGAATATACATATATGAGTCCCTGCTCCCAGTTCTTTGTGTATATACTGAGTAGAATTACTAAATCCTTTGTAAATACTCTGTTTAACATTAGGAAAACAACACTGTCAGTTTGGGTAATTCCATGTTCTCCTTCAGTCACAGAAGCATGACTTTCTGAAGTCAGGCAGAACCCTAGGAACACATGTGGTAGGACTCTCAGGGTCTGTTGGAGGAGGCTGCTTGTTTGTTTCCTGGATGCTTAGCCCTGAAATAATCACACATAAACTGTATTAATTAAAACACGGCTTGGCCCATTAGCTCTAGCTTCTTATTGGCTAACTGTTACACATTAAATAATCCATCTCCATTAATCTGTGCATCACCACGAGATCATTGCCTACCAGCCAAGTTTCGTTATGTCTGTCTCCAGTGGAGGCTCCATGGCTTCTCCCTGACTCTGCCTCCTTTCTCCCAGCATTCCTTTTAGTTTTTCCCACTTAGCACTGTTTCCCTATAGCTCTGCTATAGGCCCAAGGAAGTTCCTTTATTAACCAATGATTTTCACGGCAAACAGAGGGAAATCCCACGTCAATTAACCCTGTTTGTAGTTCCTAGAGCCATTCAGTTTTCAGAGCAGAGATAAAAATTGAGCCTGCACACAGGAGGACTGTGGACTGCTTCTCTCTGCAGATGGCCTCTATGTCCTCCGCACGGAGAATGGTGCCATCTACCAGACATTCTGTGACATGACCACTGCTGGTGGAGGATGGACCCTGGTGGCCAGTGTGCACGAGAACAACTTGCATGGGAAGTGCACGGTGGGCGATCGCTGGTCCAGTCAGCAAGGCAACCGAGCAGACTACCCAGAGGGGGACGGCAACTGGGCCAACTACAACACCTTTGGGACTGCAGAGGGGGCCACAAGTGATGACTACAAGGTAGGTACACTGTAGTCACTTGGGAAAGTGTGAGGATGCGAGTGTAACTCAAGGATGCCATGTAGAGGAGGGAAGGTTGTCCTTCAACACAGGGCAGAAGAAGTGAAAAGTACTTACCTTGAACCTCAGCATCCTACCAAGTAGGGCTTTCCGTAAGTAGGAGGTGGTGTTGGGACCATTGTCCTTGGAAATGGGTCATCTGAGCATGACTGGCCCTCTGTCCACCTGGAGCCTAGGGATATCAGTTCTGCTGGGGACTTTTGCTCAATGAAATCTCCTGCTCTGGTCAGACTCAGTATTTGCTGCTTTCCAGAACCCTGGCTACTTCGACATCCAGGCTGAGAACCTGGGGATCTGGCATGTGCCCAACAATATCCCCCTGAAACATTGGAGGAACAGATCCCTGTTGCGGTACCGCACTTTTAGTGGTTTCTTTCAGCGCATGGGCCATAATCTGTTTGGCCTGTACCAGGTATTTACGATTGCTAACAGAGGCTGTTTTTCATGGGTGTGGAGATAGGCAAGTGTTTGAGGTTGGGCATGTGGTATTCTGTGTTCCTCTCATTCTAAAGTGTAATGAGCCAAGGAAGGAAATAGGTAGGAATATGTGGAAAAGAGGGAGAAAGAGAGGAGAAAGAAGAGGAGAGGAGAAGAAAGAAAAGGAGAGGAGAGGAGAGGGTGGGGAGGAGAGGAGAGGGTGGGGAGGAGAGGAGAGGAGGAGGGGAGGGGAGGAGAGGAAAGGATGAGGGGAGGGGAGGAGGAGGGAAGGGAGGGGAGGAGAATAGGAGAAGGGAGGGGAGGAGGAGGGGAGGAGGAGGGAATGGGAGGAGGGGAGGAGGGGAGGAGAAGGGAGAAGAGGAGAAGGGAAGGGGAGGGAAGGGAAGGAAGGGAAGGGAAGGGAAGGGAAGGGAAGGGAAGGGAAGGGAAGGGAAGGGAAGAGGAGAGAAGAGAAGAGAAGAGAAGAGAAGAGAAGAGAAGAGAAGAGAAGAGAAGAGAAGAGAAGAGAAGAGAAGAGAAGAGAAGAAAGGGAGCAGCTGAGGATGTTAGAGAGACAAAGACAATGGAAAGGAGTCTTTCTTATCTAACTGGTTTGGAAACAATCTCACTTACTGGACACATGCAGTGCTTCTCTGTGCAGGGTAGTGTTACTGGGAGTGCCAGTGCTGCAGTCCTTATCCAGTGGCTTCTTTTGTTCCTTGTAGAAGTACCCAGTGAAATATGGAGGAGGGAAGTGTTGGACTGACAATGGTCCAGCATTACCTGTGACCTACGACTTTGGTAATGCACAGAAGACAGCCTCGTATTACTCTCCCGAGGGCCAGAGTAAGTCTCTAATGCTCATCTGGACCCTCTGAATGTTTGTGTTTTGTTACACTTCATTCAATTGATTGTCCTTGGGCTCTCAACTATCACTAACCCATTTAACAAATTAAAAGAAGCACTGAAGGTCCTGGAACTTGCCTGAAAGCACAGGGCATGAGCAGGAGAGTTAGCATTTGCACTAGGGATACATGGTTCTGGAATCTACTCTTAGCAATCTCATTATCAGTCAGAAGTTTATTTAGGAACAGAACAGGTCCATGTACACAGGGGCTGAACAAGAGAAAAAAATGTATTTATTTCATTTGTGAGGGATGATTGCTCTGTTGTTTAATATAAATCCAAATGGGCCATGTACCCTTATAAATGTTAAACTTTTGCTGTATAATTCAAAGAACTTCTTATTTATTCTTCGGATATAAGGCTTTAAAGAAAAGTTAGCAAGGTAAAATATAAACAGAGCTAGAATGAAGGCACTTAACTGCTGTGACAAGTCCTTGGAGATATTCAGTAGAGACCTTGTTGTATCACAAATTTCTCCATTCAAGTTCTGACAGATGGGGACCTTTTCTTAAGGACTGGTTCCTAGGGTCTGTGGATGAGAAGAGGTGAAGCTCCCCCAATGGGGCTGATATTTTAGACTGTATATCCTGAACCTGACACCATAAACTCCGGGCTGAGGGTGATTTTTAGCACTTTCCTTGAATGCTGTTTCCTGTCTTTTGTTTTCAGAGGAACTCACTGCAGGATACGTCCAATTCAGAGTATTTAATAATGAGAGAGCAGCCAATGCCTTGTGTGCCGGGATAAAGGTCACTGGATGTAACACTGAACATGTGAGTCTGTGTAGTAGCCAAAGAGGCTCATGAGTAAGACTGGGGTAGCAAGTGTGCATTTGTGTTTATTGAATATAGGAGACTGACATGTTAGCGTGTGTACATGTATGAGAGTGTGACCTTTCCCTGTGCCTTGCTTGGTCTCAGGGATCAGAAGTTCTATCTAGATACAGAAATCCTGTGTTATTGAAAACCATGATCAACATTACAAACCTTTAATGCACTGTAGCTGTTTGCTTAGCTTTTAGGATAAAGCACTCAGTCACCAGGAGTGAGGGTGACACTTGTATTCAGGAAGTCGTGTGCAAACCTTTGGGGGCTGAGATTGTTAGAGAGTTGCTCTCCACCCAGGATTTAGCTTTAAGAGTGAAACAGATACATAGTGGATTCCAGGTCAACCAGAGCTACATAGTTAGACCCTGTCTCAAAAAGAATAGCACGCTGTTTTGTGATCCAGCCCTCACTAATGTAACAGTATGAGAAAAGGAGTATGAGCTCCTGGCAGGCGATCCTGAAGATCTCAGTGTTCATTCATTCCTTGGTCATTAGCGTGTCCTTCACCTGGTCAAGATGAGGCAGCTTCTTGTCAAGGTGGACCGTGGGACTGTGATGCGGAATGATGAAATAGGGAGAGCAGGGAGAGCATGTGGTGTTGAGGGAGTAGCAAGCTGTTTTCAGTTTGGGGATGTAAGATGTGGTAGGATACAGGAAGATCTCTTTTTAGAAACGTTAATATGGACTAGATCAGGAAACAACTTTTGCATCACACCAGTGGTTTTTGGACTGTATGTCAAGAGGACCACTGCAGTGTTTTAACAGGCACATAAGATAATTGTGAGCATTCTTTTTTTTTCAAAGATGACACCGGTACGACACCTAGAGATTACAGATTTTAATGAAGCATAGGGAAATAAGTATTTAAATGGTTTCCATGGTCCAAATGAAGCCTGATGAACTGTGATAGGAATCTGGGGGAAGAGGAGGCACTAATGGGTTCCAAAGATTTTAAATTTATTAATAGTTGAACACAGAGAATGGGAATAGAAGATATTTTGAATAGTTTCGTGGTTTTCATTTGAGCAGGTGAATATCAAATAGTGCGCCAAGATGTCTGGATGCCGAATATGTTTGGGATCAAGGAGGGATTTATAGACATGATTCTGAATTTTTAAAACATTTATTTGATTTTATTTGTATGTGAGCACATGGGTATTCAAGTTATTGCAGAGATCAAAAGGAGATATTGGCTCCCTGGAAATTGGAGCTAAAACATCTTTTGACTGAGTACTGGGATCTGATGTCGAAGATGGGATCTGAACTTTGTTTCTTTGATAGAGGCACAAGATGTCTTAACCTTGGGGCCACCACTCCAGCTCCCATGTTACTAGCTTCTTTGGGAGGTATTTTATTTTGTCTTATTTCAGGTGTGTTTATTTAATTTGATATGTATGAGTGTTTTGCCTACACATAAGTGAAGTGTGAACTCAAAAAGGTGTAAAAACTGACTTATTAAAGAGTACAATGAGAAGGACAAACTCACAGATACAGAGTAAGGCTGAAGCCACCTCTGATCCAATGTACCTCTCTGCTGTGTGGGTCTCTGACCACGCCAAACACCAGCCAGAGCAAGAGCATGAGCATGCTTTCCCCTCAGGCTTATCAGTCATCACCTAGCACACAACGCCATGCCCTAAGACAGGCACCCCAAAGTGATTGACAGAATGAACTCTCACAACAGTTCCCCATTTTGTCTAAATAAGAAGTTTCTAAGCCTAATAAAAAACCATTTTAAGGGTAGGACCATTGGTACCTCTGAGAGTTTGGCAGCTGTTTGCCTTATTTTTGTACAGCCTGGATAGTCAGAAACTGGTTTTTTTTTTAAAAAAAAAAAAGCCTTATAATATTCTTCCCAGAAACATGAGTTGGTTTGTGGTCTGTTTCAGAGATGTGAAGAATATTAATCTGGGTATTCCATTGCTGCAGTATATCACGACCCCATAGAGCCACTACTGCATTAGCCACAGATGGCCTCAGCCTTCCTCTCTGTCCTTCTGGCCCTGTGCATTCAACCCATCTCATGTTTTGTTTTACCTGAGATAGGGTTCCAATCCCAAGGAATTGAACATCTACCTCATGAGGAGACCAATTCAGATGCCAAGATTATGGAGTATTAATAGTCACATCCTCACCTGTGTCTAATAATCCCTCAATTATGATGTTATTTATTTGTACTTTTAGCTTTGGTCTTTGGTCATTTATAGAAGTCTGCCAAAGTATACATGTTCTAGTTCCTCCTGGAATTTTTGATTCATCTTCCAAAACTATTCTATCATCCAGCAAGCATTATGCTTTTTTACAATAGGCCCTGGATTTTCTAATTATTCTGGGGAAGATTATCCTTCACACCGACTGGGAATGACTAGACCACATTCGACTTGGGGGCCTGTGAGAGGTCCCCTCAAGAAGCTTCCTGATGGTGAAGAGTTACATTGTTTGTCTCATTGATCTACATTTGTTGGCCCAATGTTGACCTTTACCACATTTCTGCATAGTCAAGAAGGTTGGGGCCTTCTACTTGTGTCATTCCCAGAAGAAACATTATTTCTAGGGATTCCCTGTCTTCAGTTTCTTCTCAAATGGTCTATTCTACCACAATTTTAAAAATTGGCATTCTGATGTGTCTTCGGGCCTTTGGAAAATGCCTCTCTTGCCCAGGTCTTACTATTATAGTCAAGAGACTCGCCATTGGCTGTGTGTAAAATCCACTCATATATTGGTGCTGATCTGATCTTTAAAGGCCCAAGTATCTTTTTGCATTCTCAGTAGCATTTTCAAAAGCCAGAGATTCTATTGGTACTTATCTAGCTTTTCGATCTGAGACCCCGGTATGAACAGTTTTAGTCCATCCCTGTAAAATGTCACTGAACAGTTCTTGTGGGCCTTGTATAACTTTAGTATATAACTCAATTCTTTTCCTAGTTCTTGAATCCTGTCCCAAGCATTTGAGGCTGCTATATGGCATAGAGACACAATGTGTTCATTGTTAGTAAACTGACTATTTATGTCAGCATAATGGCCCTCACCAAGAATTTGATCCTGGGAAACCTCATAGCCTCTGATTTTATCTTGATGTTCAGGAACCTTAGCCTCCTTTCTTTAATAACTCCTCCAGTGTAACTGAGGACCATATTGTAAAACTATAAAGCTAAGGCTAGTTGAAGCCAATCACATGGTGTAATCCTATTTCTTGAAGACCATGTGTTTAACAATTGCGACACAGATGTTGAATGCATACCATAAGAAACTATTGCCTCCTTAAAATCTTTTAAATCTTTCATATGTATATATTCCCATTTACACTCTGTATATCCTTCTGGATAGTTAATGTTTGCTGCCTTTTCAGAAATGTAACAGGATAGATTATATCAGGTGAAGTTACAAGTCACAAGTCATCTCTGACTCTGTGAGATACGGGCAATGTTAAGTCCCCTCAAATCTCTTTTGTCTGAGCAACAATGCTCTTTTTATCGGTTTTAACAAATTCTTCTAAACATCGAAATCTATTTGTCACTGCTTTATGTAAGGTTTGAACTTCCTAAAAAGAGAATGATTCCAATGATTTCATTAGAACACTCAGCTTCTTGTTTTCATCATTCACATATGATTCTAAGGATTTAATTTTATCCATCAGTCATACCTTTTATCCTTAGAGATTATCTGGAAGGCTTGCAAATTGCCTTCCAAAACCAATGTTCTATCTGCTAACATTCCATAACCATTTGACATAAATGAATCTTTTTCTGCCAAATGAATATTTCCATGTTCTATGGAATAAATTTTGCCTGTTAATTTATCATCCATGGAATGAATCCTTTTGGTAATTTCTCAGAGTCAGTTTGTAAAGTCTATAACATTTCAGTAAGTTTCTCATTCCTGAAACTTTTATCAAACCATATTTTAAGGATGTAATATGAATTTCCAGACTATAGCAACTATGGTTAATAATGTATACATTCCAGATAGATCCTAAATCTCTTCTAAAATTCCATCTATAGTAGAAATGAAAAGGTTTTTAAATTTCTGAATGTTGATATTATCCACAATTGGTATAGAAAAATTATTTATTTATCAATCTAATATTTAGTTATCAAATAATTTACCTCCATTAAAATCCTCAGAAAACTGTGGTAGGTGTAATAATCTTGATTGATCAGCAGGTGGAGCCAGTGTTCAGGTGGCAGGTTCAGGTGGCTACTGGGATTTTTATTGTGTAATAAGGATGTTGGCCAGCAGGTGTTGCCATTGTAACACTAAGGTCCTGGAGCAGACCCTGAATAACTGAAAGGAATTATGTCTAACAAAATTGGTTAGATTTGGTTAGAACCTGATTAGGGGGTGGGGTACATGCCAGGAGAAAATGGCAGGCATGCGGAGCAACTGGAGAGCACTCCTAACAACCAGCTCAGTCACTGGCGGGAAGTGCCTATCCTGTAGTCTTAGAGGGATTGATTGATTGTACACAGGAAACCCAGTGCACATAGTTTAAAACCCAGTGTTCACCAAGCATGGTTCACGCCTTTAATTCCAGCCCTAGGGAGGCAAAGGCAAGGCGAATCTCCGTGAGCGCAAGGCCTACATGGTCTACAAGGCGAGTTCGAGGACAGCCAAAGATACACACAGAAACCCTGTCCCAAAAGACAAAAACAAATACTAATAAAACCCGGTGTTAAACGCGAAGCTCATGGAGGATCATAAACACATTGCAGAGCAGGCCTGCTTGGCTGAGGGATTGGCTAGACGCAGGCCCTGCTCCTACAGGGCGGGATGATCTGAGGCTGTGGGGAAAACGCTTGTGCTTGGGCACGGGACAGGCCAGACTGTGACTGCCATGACTATTCCCTGACCAGACCTGGTGTCTTTGGGATTGGGTTGGAGACGGCCTCAGTCCACAAAACATCACGCTCATATGCAAAGCAGGTCAGGTCAGACAGAAGCGCAAGGCAGATCAGAATCATTGAGCTGTTACAACAGCCTCAGGATTCAGCGTGGGGGAGAGGGGAGGCTGGGGCGGCTAATGTGACTAATACACGTGCCTATGGCGCTGTGTATGGTGAGATCAGCTCCAGATGTGAAAGGGCATGCAGCCTAACCGGTGGCTTCTGTGGGACCCTGTGCTTAATCAGAGCAGAGCTCCACCATGTCCAGGTGGCAGCTCGCGGATGTCTGCAGGCTCTGGGTCCCACGGAACAAGGATGCCACGCAGGCTAGCCACAGGCCATGGGTTTCAATTCACCTTTGTGAAGCATGAACTCACAAAGACATAAAAACCGATTTATTAGGGAATGCAACGAGGACAAACTCACAGACACAGAATAAGGCTGAAGTCACCTCTGATGCAATGCTGTCTCTCTGCCACTCGGGTCTCCAAAGACGCTAAGTACCATGCCACACACCTGCCAGAGCAAGAGAGCACGCTTGCTTTGGTCATGATGTTCCATCACAGCAATAGTAACGCTTGATGGTTTCCGAGATTTTAAACCATGGTCATTTGGCGCTGTTGCTTTTAAATCCATGGTGGAGCAGAAATATCATGCAGGAAAGACATATCAGAACAATATGGTTCACTTCTTAGTTACAAGAAGTCAAGGAACAACCAGGAAAGGTCAGAGCACAATACCCTTCAAATCATGCCACTCACACCTTCAGTGATCTATTTCCTCTAACCAGACGCCCCCTTTCCATAGCTCCACCACCTCCCAATAGTCAGTTCAAAACGGCATTAGTGATTAAATAATGGATAAAGGCAACGTCCTCATATTTAATCCCTTCCCCAAAGATCTGCCTCTGAATATTACTTATCCTGGGGATCAGGTCTTCAGTATCTAACACCTTTTGATAGGAAACTTTATAACCGAACCATAACACCTCTCATTGCTACTCCCTTCCCCTGTTTTTCAGCACTGCATTGGTGGAGGAGGATTCTTCCCAGAAAGGAACCCCATTCAGTGTGGCGACTTCTCTTCATTTGATTGGAGTGGATACGGAACTCACACAGGGAGCAGCAGTAGCCGGGAGATAACTGAAGCAGCCGTGCTTCTGTTCTACCGTTGAGAACTTTGTGGTGTGGGACCCAGAATCCTTCCCTGTGGACTCACATGCTTGGAGAAAAACCTATCTAGTTACTAGAATGCTAATGACACAGGAAAGGAGAATAAATCATGTTCATTGCAAGCATGGGTGTCTTTGTGAATCCTTTTTGTGTCAGGATGGGAGATTTCAAAAGGGTTTCTGCTGTCTTGTTTTATTCTCTTGGGATTTTATTCAGGGTGGGAATTCTGATACAGCAATACTCTTTTTATCCATTCTCTCATATATTACATCCTGACAGCAGCCTCGCGTTCCTCCTTTCCCAGCCCCTCCCTTACTCTGCAGTCCCCAGACCCACTTCTCCTCCATTTCCCTTCTGAAAAACACAGGCTTCCCAAGGCTATCGACCAAACATGGCATAACATGTTACAATAAAGCTAGGCAAATCCCCGCATATTAAGATTGGACGAGGCAACCCAGTAGCAGGAAAATGCTAAGCAATATCCCTTTACACAGTGTACTGTGATTGGTTTAATAAAAATCTAAATGACCAAGTGAAGAAACATATATAGCGCAATGAAAACAAAATAAAAATTTAAAAGTAATATATGTATACATATATACATACACACACACAGCAGATAAGCAGGTGGTATAGCACGAACTTCTGTACAGGAAGAGCTCTGGGAGGAAGAAAGGTTGAGCAACAGCTGGACATAAAGGAAGTCAGTCATAAAGGAGGTGAAACAAAAGTACTGAGACATGCAACAGTGTGAGGATTAATAGAAAGGGGTTAACTTAAGTTATAAAACCTAGAGAGTAACAAGCCTAAGCTAAGGTCAAACTTTTATCATTAATAAGAAGTCTTTGTGTCATTTTTGAAAGTTGGCAGCACAAAGAAAAATCTGTTTAAATAATGTCATCCAACATGGGGAAACATATCCATGTAGGACCTGAGAAAATTAAAAAACAAAAACCAGAGCAAACACAGCTTCCTAGCGGCGCAGTCTCTCATATGGGCTGCCTGATGTCTCCCAGCAGCTACCTGTGGGCTTGAACCACCAGCGCACCATGAGCTAAGCTGTGTGGTGGTTTTAAGATTTGACTCATGAGGCCGCAGAATGGTGCAGGTGCCTAGTAAAGCAAAGTTCAGAGAGAAAAGTAAAGTATAGACACCCGTAGAAAAAAATAAATTGTGAAAATAAAGAAGAGAAGTAAAATAAATAAAAAAGAAGCCATGTAAGAATGGGAAATATTATAACATAAGGACTTTGAACCTTATGTGGTGTGTTGCTAATTTTGAAGTTTTGGAATGTTAATGAACAGACAACAGCTGCTGAGAGACACTGGATTGTGGAAAGTATTGTTGAATTAAACCAACCTATATATTTTAGAAATGCCTTAACTTTAAAATGGAAGTTAAAATATGTCTTCCATTGGGGGAAGAGGTTATGCTTTTGTTTCCATAGGACACAAAAGATTGTGAATTCCTTCCAGGTTAATAGAAATCATATTTGACCAGGGGAAGACTCCTGAGAATCTTGGCTACAGACGTGAGAGAGGAAGCCAAGAAAGACTACAGGACAGGTGATGTGTAAGCTGATCACTCTGCATGGGAACATCTCAGAGATGAGATGAGACATGATAAATCTTGTTAGCTACAGAGACCTCATGACTTATTATTACATGCTATCCTTTCATACACCATGGATAGAGACTTGTATTACACTTTGGTTATGCAGTCCAGGTGATCTTATAAAACTGACAGATCCCTTTTACCTTCTCAAATATAGAATAAAGAAAATCATTTTTAACTGATTTGTGCACACCACACTTTCCAGACTTGTGTTAATACAGATATGCATGTTACCTTTAAGAGTTTGTGTGTTTTCAGAACAAGGACACCAGACACCAATGAAAACGGGTGGCTCAGGTAATCCAGCCTCTCAGGGTGCCTCTGCTGCAGTTTCCTCATTGTTCTACATCCAGAACAGCTTCCAGGCTGCTGGCTGAGAAAGTCCAGCCTCACAGACTACTTCAACCAGACTTCAGATAAGCCCTACATTTTCCCATCACACCAAGACCAGACAACAGTTAGCTGTCCCAGTTTTTGTCCATTATTCCAATCTTCAAAAGGTCCCCTAGAGATACCATTGTCCCCAAACAACATAAAGAAGTCTAGAGAACTTCTAGATGTTCACTTTCCTAAGAGGTGGAGTGGGTGGTTTTTGATCACTCAGTGGGTTATAGATATTTGTCATCATTTAGGGAGTTGGCTACAAGTTGTTATTGGTAATGGTCAGGAAAAAAACTGAACAAAGGAGATTAGATTCAGGGATTACATTCTGAAAAGAAAAAAAGGAGGATATAGAAATGATAATATAAAAGGATAGAATTAATGATTCTATCATTGATTCATGATTGATTCAATAATGAATCTACTTTTCTGCTGAAAAAAACAGCTACTAGTCTCAAATATTTCACAGTGGTGTGGATTGTTTGTGTGCTGATACAACTTCAAGTTATTTTTGTTACTTTACATAAGTTTCTACTCTTGTTTAATGTATTATACCTACGCAGCTCATTATAAATGTAATGTAAAGTTTTTGTCCTTGAAAACTATTTAGGAAAATAAAGAAATACAGTTTAATACTTAGTCATCTGTAACAATCAAGCTGATTGAACCAAGGGTGTGAGAGGGTTCCAAGGGCAGGTGGGCCTCTTACCTGTTCTTGTTCTGACTTGGCCACCAACAATATTTCTTCAAATAGAATCTTTCAAACATCCTGAGGGACACAGGAGGCTCTTTACCCCCACTATTTCCTTGTTTTGTTTTTAAAGACTAAAATGAAAAATTGTGTGTAAAAGAATTATGTATGTATGTGTTTCTGTGTGGTAATATGTGCCATATTATGTGCAGGTGCCGGCTGAGTCCAGATGAGGTCATTGGATTCCCTAGAACTGGGGCTATAGGAGGTTGTGAGCTGCCTGAAGTGAATGCTGGTCACTGCCCTTGGGTCCTCTGCAAAAAGCAATGTCCTTGTAACTGCTGAGCCACCTCCCTATTCCCTTTCCATCCTCATTCTCCTCTTACTCCTTTTTCTCCTCACCCCTCCTTCTTTTTCTCTGACAGAGTCTATGTGTCCTAAATTTGTGCAGAAGACAAAGCACCCTCATAGCTCACAACTGTCTGTAACTCCAGTTCCAGGGGATTTGGTGCCCTCTACTGACCCCCTTGGCACTGCACATACATGTTGAAAGTATACATGCAAGCAAAACAGTCACACACAGTATAAAGAATGTTTGGGCAGAGAAGAGTTTTTATCTTGTTTAAACTGGATTTCTTAGGTCCTGAATGAGAAATTGCTAGTAGTCTCTCTGCGCTTCTTTATTTTTTCTTCTTTCCTTTCCTACACTTAATAGCTGTTCTTTCCTGACTTTTCTCCTATATCTTGGCCTCATTCTTCGTCCTAAACATGTGGGGCCAGCAAGATGGCTCGACTGGTAGGGGTGCTTGCCAGTGAGCCCAGTGACTTGAGTTTGATTCTCGGGATTCATATGGTAGAAGGAGAAAACTGAGTTTCAAAATTGTCCTCTGGCCTCCATGGCATAACAGCTTGCGCATCACACAAACACACACAGTCACACACAAACACACACACACACACACACACACACACACACGCATGTATAAATAAGTGTAAAAATTATTCAAACTATATGGATTTTCTTGGTTCCTCATTATTCCCACACGCTTTTCTCCCAATTAGAGAAAGTGAAAAGAAATCTGAATGAGTTTTATCTGTTGGCAGTCCCCTTTTGGGGAATATTCAGTGACTCTGTGAACCTCAAGTTAGCATTTGTGTTGATTAAATAAATTAACCTTGGGTCAGGAGGCTGAGATAACAGCTAACAGTTGTCAGAAAATAATCATAGGGCATCGGAGGGCACCTGGGAGAGACAGAGAGATGCAATGGAAGAAGTAGGAAGGATTCTGAGTGGCAGCTTTTTTTGTTTTGGCAGACGAGAAAGACATGCTTTTTGGGGAGACACCAGCAAGGAGAGAAGGTTTGCTAGTTGCTACTCAACCTCTCTAAGCTAGCAAGTTTTACCCCAGCCTTTGATTTTCGAGTATTATTTATAAATAGAATGATAGAGATTTAGTTAAAGCTACCTTTAGTAGCAGCAACAGAGCCAGTGCCAATGGGAACAGTGGGTGGGTAGCCACCAGAAAAGCAGACCAGGAACTGCAGAGTCACAATTGCTGACTGAAATAGCAGTAGATTAAGGTACAACCACTGTGCCAAAGATAAACCAACAGTCCCCTGTGTGCTCCCATGTGCCAGGCACTGTTGACTGGGAGTGTGCAGACCACCGGCAGGACACTTTTGTCTTTCACATGCTCCCCAGCTCTGAGTCCAGAAACTAATTCAATAAGGACTGTCAAGCTGTGAAAAATCAAACAGATGAGCCACGTTCTAAAACTGCAGGCAAAAGGGACAAGTTCTAGGAAAGCCTATCTCATGGAGCTAGGGAAGCACAGAGGGGGGGCCTCTAGTCCAGAGAAGGCTGCCAGGAGCACCTCACTGAGAAGGTGATTTGACTTGACTCCTGGCCCACCCTAGACAGACAACTGGAATATGTCATTATTCTCATGGCGTCCCACCGGAGGAATGACTTAGTGTTTAAGGGCAAGTACTGTTCTTCCAGAGGACTCAAGTTTGAGTCCCAGCAATCTTGTCAGGTGATTCATGACCTATAACTCTAGTTCCAGGGAATCCAATGCCTCTTACCTCTGTGGCATTAGCTGGGTGCCAAGTATTCAACACACAAGCCGGGAGTAGACATTCCATATTCAAAGCATCACGTTTTGTTTCTCCACATCAAGAGTCAGAATTTCGTGCTACAGCATCTAATTGGCCATATCCAGGCTATCTGCCAGTATTATGGATTGCGAGAAGGGAATGAGGATCCCTTTAGTTTACCAGCATCTGTGTCTCTGCCTACCTCGAGACTAGGAAGCACGGGAAATATTTCTACAAAGGAAGGAAGGTGTAATACTTCCCTCGTGTCTGTTTCCATTCTCTTTTTGGCCTTTTGCTTTCACTTCTCACAGCAACCTCTTGAGGTAGGTGTTGAAAGGAGAGAGCCACTTGTTTGTCCTGGCTGCCCGGCTAGCTTATCCCAGAAGTAACAACACAGAAATTGTATTAATTAAATCACTGCTTGGTCCATTAGCTCTAGCCTCCTACTGCCTAACTCTCACAACTTGATTTAACCCATTTCTATTAATCTGTATATCACCATGAGGTCGTGGCCTACCAGCAAATTCTCATCACATCTATCTCTGGTGGTGTCCATGGTGTCTCTCTCCCACTCGGCCCTTCTTCCCAGCATTCAGTTCTGTCTTCCCTGTCTACCTAAGTTCTGGCCTATTAACATGCCCAAAGCAGTTTCTTTATTCATTAACCAATACAAGCAACACATAGAAAGATGGACCTTCTACACCATTTCCCCTTTTCTGTTTAAACAAACAGGAAGGCTTTAACATTAACATAGCCAAACTACATATAACAAAACAGTTATCAAGCAAGAATTACAGTTACAATATTTATATCTACTTTATCTTTTATTATAACTAGGGAAAACTATAACTATAAATTCTGCAACTCCATCAAAGACTCCAGAAGGATATAATATTACCTATGTAAACTGGAAATGCATTGTAAGCAACTTCCAAAACTCTAGAATTGACAGAGACATCTCACTGCCTAGACAGTTATCCAAAGTTCCTCTGTACCATTGGGGCATTCATCCTACAGGTCCATAGTGTCCAGCAGACTTTTCTATGAAGCAGGAAATTTCAAAGACAGTTCAATCACTTTCTTCTGTGTCCTGCAGAATATCTCCCAGACTCTTTCAATAAGCAGGAACCCCGAAGGACCATGTCACCTTTAAGCAAGTTCAGCAGTCATCTCTCTGTGGGTACTGCATGTCTAGGCAAGAGCAGTTTCTTTCCCAAATGGCTAACCAACTCCATAAGGAGACTCTTCAATGCCTGTCTTCCTCTTGAAGTAGATTGGTGCTACCAGGAGCAGATGTGTCTCATTGTCATGAAAAGTCTTAAATTTGTAAAACACTTAAATGCCATATTCTGAAGGTCTCTGAAAGATTTGAAGAATACCTAACTGAAATATATCTCTATACATCTAAAAAATCTAACTAACATGACTACAATCTTGACTATTACAAGATGATTACCTATTAACCTATTTTCTTAATTATACATTACATTTTAATGAACTATACAATCACAATATCTTAATTAAGAACAGAAATACATATACATATAACAAAATTGACCTTAAATTGGTATCAATAAACCAAGATCCATACCAATGCAAATTATCCATATCTATATCATATCCCCTTTAAATGTAAAAGAACATTTATAAACAATATTTGGGAATATGGGCATAGTTTTGCCTATACTGCTTCCTGCTGTTTTGGGGTGCTGTTAATCAGGCCTTTCATGGTGTCTCCTGTGTGGTAGGTTCATCTCAGTCAGTAGTTGGATAAAGTAATTTTTTGAGAGTGTTCACAACAACCTTTCAGGAGTCCTTGGTCCATGAAACCATATTCACCTGGAAGCAATCCACAGGTTCTCATATTCTGTGAAAACAAAAGAAGAACTTCTTTTCTCAAGCAACATATCCTTAGACCCAAATTCTTAAGTCAAGATGCCTTTACAATATACCTATTGGTTTAGCTTAGCAGCCCATACAGTGAGTTGTCTCTCTGTATAACTCCTTCACAGACAAAAAATTCAAAGCAAACACACTAATATATAGAATCCTGACTCTCTGTGAATTTTTCATTTTTATGTGGCTTATTTTCTTTACTCTTTTTACCTATGACTATCTGTACTCTATCTCTTTAAACACTTTTCCCTTTTTAAACATTGTTTTATGACTCTCTATACTCTTTTTCTTCTCTCTCCCAAGTCTATGTACATTTATCCAATACTGTGATCCATGGTGTAGGAGGTCCTTCTTTCTATATGTTGTTTGTGTTGGTTAATGAATAAAGAAACTGCTTTGGGCCTGTTAACTTAGGTAGGCAGGGAAGACAGAACTGAATGCTGAGAAGAAGGGCTGAGTGGGAGAGAGATGCCATGGACACCACCAGAGATAGATGTGCTGAGAATTTGCTGATAGGCCACAACCTCATGGTGATACACAGATTAACAGAAATGGGTTAAATCAAGATGTGAGAGTTAGGCAATAAATAGGAGGCTAGAGCTAATGGGCCAAGCAGTGATTTAATTAAAACAATTTCTGCATGGTTATTTTGGTGCTAAGCTAGCCGGGCAGCCAGGACAAACAAGCAGCTCTCTCTTTATAACAGGTAGGGTTTGTTAGAAATGTTTGGTGTGAATACTGAAGTTCAGAGAAATGAAACAGAAGAAAAAATGAGTTGTTTTCTCCAGATGATAAAATGGTTAGATAGAAAATCTAAACTATAGCTGCAGGTCAATTATCAGAATGAATGAAAGGAACATTTTATTGGATACAAAGCTAACATGGAAACCAGTTGTATCTAGGTAGTATCAGACCCTGAATTTCAGCTGACTTCCAGGAAGTTCTTTTTCCCATTGTACTAACTTGCTGCTGATGTCAGAATGAACACTTCTCATAGAATCAAGGACATGTTGATGAACAACTGCACTGCATAGGATGAATCCCAAACAAAATATGCCACTGTATGAACATGAACTGTTACCATCATTAGAGACAGTAAGCACTAAGTCTAGTGCTACAGGAAGCATACACTTTATTTGAACACTGATCTTAGATCCAGATGTGGTCCTACTCTCTTTTGTTAGAGCTTATGGAGCTGTGTAAATTCACAAAGAAAATATTGGCTTAACAAATACAGTCTGATGAAAGTTTCACAGTAACTGCCGAAGGAGCCTTGTAAACAATGCAACAGCCTTGTTATCACACTGAGATAAAACTATGTACAAGGATGAAACCACACCTAGTGGGCTCCATCCCACTGAGGGAAAGTGCAACCAGCAGTGATACTCAGAGAACAGAGAAATGACACTGGGACAGAAGAGATGGAGAACCAGAGGAAGAGTGTGCTGATCATGCATCAAATGTGTAGTCTGGGGACCATTGTAGCACTCTCAGAACTTAGCACAACTGGTGCCATGTTAGATGTACCAAGGCACCATTGTAACCTAAGAGCCCACCACATAGACCCCCTACACCTGCCAAAATGAGAACAAAGTCATAATCATTATAGCTCCTAGTTCTGGGATAGTCCCTAAATATATTAACCTTGACTTTTTACTTTTGTAACTTTGCTTATTGCCTAACTGTTTTTAATAACTGACCTGTGTCAATCAGGGTATGATTTTTGTGCATAAAATGTCAAGAACAGTAAGACTTGTGGCTACATAATTTGGACTAGATGATTCCCTGGATAGTCTGCAGTCAGTGAATAAAGACTTTCTGTTGGCTTTTTTTTTCTTTTCTTTATCAAGGGTACAAGTCCATTACAGCAAACTGTACCCACATCACTCAGTTATTTTAACTGATTCACATCATTTTAACTCGATCTCCATAGCCCTGTGGTCTTCCTGAAAAGCACGTATCAAAAAATACAAAGTTAGGAAGATAAAGTTTGACATGATATCATTATGCAGGTCAAATGGAGAAGGTTATGTTGAGCCTCTGTTCTGACAGAAAAGCATCAGGTCCTTTGTTTACACATTGGTTATATTGTAACAAAGCAAGTTGTACACTTTAACAATTACATTGAGCATCTTTTTCCTTCCAGTGAAAACCAAAAAACTAAAAATAAAAACACTCAAAATAAAGTAACAACAGAGAATGTCAACTCCAAATAAAACCCTGCAAGGTCTGCTGATTCTCCCATTGAGTGGCAGGACTCAGGTCATCATTAGGAGAGAATTTTATGTTGAAAGTATCATCTTAAACTGCAAGGATGTCTTTACCATCACAATTAAACATGCCAAAGGAGAAGCCATGTTGTCACAATGCCCACTTACTCTCACAGACACCTCAAACCCACCCTTGGTGACCTTATATACTCTCCTTTTTCTCTTTCTTTTTCTTTTTATTAAACAAGAGAAAGTAGACAGATACATGTTGGTAAATGATAACTGTCTATATTCACATAGAGACACAGTGTAATCTCTGAGCCCAATATACAGAGAAAGAAAATAAAAGCTAGAATTCTATGCACTACACAGGAACCCAGCACTCCACAGCCTCCAGCGGAGCTAAGGGGGTCAGAGGGCTTTACTTTTTTTCTCACAGACTACAGTGGTGATGGTGATGAATTCACAGTTTGAGACAATAAAGGGTAAAAACGAATTTAGAACAGAATAGTGGAGATTTCCTGTTATATTTTGCTCAGGTATTTTCCCCAAAATAAGTTGAGAGCCATGGTGTTGAGAAGAGAGACCTCAAAAGCAGAACAACTTGTAGGACCCGGGTCTACCCTTGCTCCTGGGGTGCATCTTGAGGACAGTTTCTGGTCAGCTAGTTAAAACATCCTGTTTGTTCCTGTGCTCCCTCTGCCTTGTCTGGTGATTAGCTGAAGGGCGTTGTTTCATCTTTGGTATGGTAATTTCCCACTTGCCTGGGCGGAAATCCTTGTACAGCAACTAGGTATTTAAGGATTTCCCCAAAGTTGAATAAACGGCATTCGGCTGATCTCCTTTCGAATGAGCCAGGTCTCTTGTGTGTTCTTTCAAGCTCCAGGCCCTTGCCCGGACTCACGTACGGTACAGTGGCGCGCGAATTGTACCGAGGGGGTAACACAGAATGAGGTGTTACAACTGAGCAGAGAAGGTTTGCAGAGGGGAGGGAAATGACTACAACTTGTTCCCAGGGACTGGAGAAAATTAAAACAGAAAAAGAAAATAAAAAGGCGGGTTATAACTCATCGGTCTTCTGTGCTAGTCACCCTTGCCTAGTCACCCTTGCCTTCACTGTCCTCTCCTTCTTCCCCTTCATCATCATCTTCATCTTCCTCCCTTCATCCCCATCCCCTTCTTCATCAACATCTTCCAAGCCTTCCTCTTCATCATCATCGTCCTCTTCATCATTCACATCTGGAACCAAATAGTACTGCAGTGGGTTTGACCAGATATCGTCTCTGACGACCTCTCCTAACCTACCTGCCCCTGCATCAGAATGGTCAGGAAGCCAAGTAAAGCGGCTCTTTGGCTCTTCATGTTGCCTCTTCCTGCTGGCTCTATTCTTTTTTATATATGTATTTATTGAGCTCTACATTTTTCTCTGCTCCCCTCCCTGCCTCTCCCTTTCCCCTTCATCCCTCCCGCAATGTCCCCATGCTCCCAAATTACTCAGGAGATCTTGTCTTTTTCTACTTCCTACTTCACATGTAGATTAGATCTATGTAAGTCTCTCTTAGTGTCCTCATTGTTTTCTAAGTTCTCTGGGAGTGTGGTTTGTAGGTTGGCTTTCTTTGCTTTATGTTTAAAAACCACCTATGAGTGAGTACATGTGATAATTGTCTTTCTGTGTCTGTGTAACCTCACTTAAAATAATGTTTTCTAGCTCCATCCATTTTCCTGCAAAATTCAAGATGTTGTCATTTTTTCTGCTATGTCATACTCCATTGTGTAAATGTACCACATTTTCCTTATCCATTCTTCGGTCGAGAAGCATTTAGGTTGTTTCCAGGTTCTGGCTATGACAAACAAAGCTGCTATGAACATAGTTGAGCACATGTCCTTGTGGCACGATTGAGAATCCTTTGGATATATACCCAAAAGTGGTATTACTGGGTCTTGAGGAAGGTTGTTTCCTAATTTTCTGAGAAATCACCACAGTGACATCCAAAGGAATTGTACCAGCTTGCATTCCCACAAGCAATGCAGAAGTGTTCCCTTTCCCCACAACCTCTCCAGCATAAGTTGTCATCAGTGTTTTTGATCTTGGCCATTCTTACAGGTGTAAGATGGAAACTCGGAGTTGTTTTGATTTGCATTTCTCTGATGATGAAAGATATTGAACATTTCCTTAAGTATCTTTCAGCCATCTTAGATTTCTCTGTTGAAAGTTCTCTGTTTAGGTCTGTACTCCATTTTTTATTGGATTATGTGATCTTTTGGTATACAATTTCTTGAGTTCTTTGTATATTTTGGAGATCAGAACTCTGTCTGATGTGGGGTTAAAAAAGATCTTTTCCCATTCTGTAGGCTATTGTTTTGTCTTGTTGACCGTGTCCTTTGCTTTACAGAAGCTTTTCAGTTTCAGGAGGTCCCATTTATTAATTGTTTCTCTCAGCATCTGTGTTGCTGGGGTTCTACTTAGGAAGTGGTTCCCTGTGTCACTTCTTTCCCACATTCTCTTTTATAAGGTTCAGTGTGGCTGGCTTTATGTTGAGGTCTTTGATCCATTTGGACTTGAGTTTTGTGCATGGTGATAGATAAAGGTATATTTTCATTTTTCTACATGTTGATATCCAGTTATGCCAGCACTACTGCTTTCTTTTTTCCATTTTATATTTTTTGCTTCTTTATCAAAGATCAGGTGTTCAAAGATGTGTGGATTGATATCCGGGTCTTCAATTTGGTTCCATTGGTTCTCCTGTCTGTTCTTATGCCAGTACTAGGCTGTTTTCAGTACTATAACTCTGTAGTAGAGTTTGAAGTCAGGAATTTTGATGCCTGCAGAAGTTCTTTTGTTGTACAGAATTGTTTTGGCTATCCTGGGTTTTTTGTTTTTCCATATGAAGTTGAGTACGTTCTTTTGAGGACTTTGAAAAATTTTGCTAGGATTTTGATGGGCATTGCGTTGAATCTGTAGATTGCTTTTGGTAAGATTGCCATTTTTGCTATGTTAATTCTGCCTACCCAAGAGCATGGGAGATCTTTCCAACTTTCTGGTGTCTTCTTTAATTTCTTTCTTCAAAGATTTAAAGTTTTTGTCATACAAGTCTTCTATTTGTTTGGTTAGAGTTACTCAGAGATATTTTATGCTATTTGTGGCTATTGTGAAGGGTGTTGATTCTCTGATTTCTTCCCCAGCTCTTTTATCATCTGTGTACAGGAGGGCTACTGATTTTTTTGAGTTAATCTTGTATCCTGCTACATTATTGAAAGTGTTTATGAGTTGTAGCAGTTCCTTGGTAGAATTTTTGGGATCACTTATGTAAACTATCATATCATCAGCAAGCAGTGAGAGTTTGACTTCTTCTTTTCCGATTTGTATCCCCTTGATCTCCTTTTGGTGTCTCATTGCTCTAGCTAGGACCTCAAGAACTATATTGAATAGATATGGAGAGAGTGAACAACCTTGTCTTGTTCCTGATTTCAGTGACATCACTGGGGAGTTTCTCTCTATTTAGTTTGATGTTGGCTGTTGGCTTGCTGTATATTGCCTTAATTATGTTTAGATATGTTCCTTGTATCTCTGCTCTCTCCAAGACCTTTATCATGAAGGGATGTTGTGTTTTGTCAAAAGCTTTTTTGGCATCTAATGAGATGATCGTGTGGTTTTTATTTTCCAGTTTGTTTATATGGTGGATTATGTTGACAGATTTTCATATGTTGAAACATCCCTGTATTTGTAGGATGAAGCTGACTTGTTCATGGTGGATGATGGTTCTGATGTGTTCTTGGATCCAATTTGCAGTATTTTATTTAGTATTTTTGCATCAATGTTCACAAGTGAGATTGATCTGTAATTCTCTTTCTTAGTAATATCTTTCTGTGGTTTTGGTATCAGGGTAATTACAGCCTCATAAAAATAGTTTGGCAATGTTCCTTCTGTTTCTATTGTGTGGAACAATTTGAGGAGTATTGGTACTATTTCTTCTTTGAAAATCTTGTAGAATTCTGAGCTGAAACTATCTGATCCTGGACTTTTTAGATTTATATTTTTTTAATTTTTATTGAGAATAATAGATTATTCTCTCATATAGTACAATCACAACCATGGTTTTCCCTACCTCAACTCCTCCCACCTCTCCCACTTCTGTACTCCCCCAAATCCACCCCCCATTTCTTCTTCAGAAAAGAGCAGACTTCCAAAACATGACAGACAAACAGAGGAGATGCAATAAGACAAGGCAAAGCCTTCTATTAAAGCTAAACAAGAGAACCCAACAAGAAGAATCCCAAGAAGAGGCAAAAAATAAAGTCAGAGACACTCCTTTACTCCCACTGTAAGGAGGCCTACAGAAACACCAAGTTAACAGCCATAGCACATACACAGAGGACCTGGTGCAGAATCATGCAGGCCCCATGCTTGCATATTTTAAAGCTACTTGTGGGTGGCATTTCTATTAGTCACTACTGAATACATCCAGACCTGAACACAAGTGTCAAGGACTGTGGGTTCAGATGAGGCCACGTGAAGAACAGATATAATAGGCAGTAGATGCTACATGCTGGTCATTAGGAAAGTGATATCCTTCAAATGGCCTAGATTTTCTTAAACTCTTTAATATCTAAAAAGTTATAGGCTGTTCTATGATTTATGTACCAGTAAAGATGAGATGTATTATGACATCAAAGAGGTCAAAAATAGAAAAAGAGCAGGCCTCCCAAAGATATCAACTGAATACAGCATAATAAGAAGGGAATGGAAGAGGATGATCCTGGGGGAGAAGGGGAGAGGGATGTGGAGAGTGTTGGTTGAGAGCAGTGGAGGAGTGGAGGCTACTGTTGGAATGTGTGGTGTGAGAGAAGAATAAAAAAAGAAAAAAGATACATCTTGAGGTGACGATGTCAGAGGAGCAGAAGGTGGCAATTGAGTTTCGGGAGTTTGGCTCACCACCATGCAAGAACGTGATGGGTGAATCTTGGATAGGAAAGGCCCCAAGGGCTTCAGCTTCAGAATGTCTGTTGCTACTGCTGTGTCTATACATGTTTGCTGCTGCCATTTTTCTCTGGTATCGACTGTGGTATGAATGGGTGGGGGGAGGAGGATTCCCACGGTCTTTAATGTAGTGTGATTATTTCGTGGAAATATCCCATTCTACTGGGCGTTTTTACCTGTGGATTATTATAAAGATGATTTCTTCTTAAGCTGTACTGTTAATTGAAGTAATGATTCTATACAACATTAGTGTTAGTTTAAATAGAAATTTGATAATTGAGGGTTTTTAACAAATATATTATGATTATGATAGAGGTTAGTTTGGTGAGAAAATTAGTATAAGTAACAGTGTTATCCCTACCCCTGATAAATCAGGGGCTACAAAGAATAGAAAACAGGAACACAGAAGTGTAGCCATGTAGACTATGGTTTAGGTTAATTATTAGGAAAACAATGGAATCCCATGAGTTAGTTCAAGAGCTTTTTGATACTAGGAAATGTGTTCACAGGTTTCAGTGTGAATCAGGGCTAAACCAGAGCTTTAGACACTTGATTTCTTGTGACTAGAAACCAAAGAAATGGATGATAAATTATGATAATTGTACAGGACTCTAAAATATGAAAAGTGAAACAAGTAACCTGGTTTTGGGGCAATTATAAAAACTACTGCCTTTGTAAATGGTCATAAATGAAAAGCTCCTGGTCAGTGAAAAGCCTAAAAGGGAAATGTTTAAGTGTGGGTTTCTCAGAAAATTCGTAAAGATACGGTTTAAAAAAAATGTATTGGGATCGACTTATCCCAGAAAATATATTTTTATGACGAAAATGAAGTAACTCTGTAACTATAGGTTATGCAGAAAATCCTTTTTGTGATGAACTTGGTGTGGGGAATATTTTTTTAAAAGTGTTTAAAAAATAAAGAAAAGGAAGATAAAAAGATCATAGAGAGACCCTAAAGTGTGTGTGTGTGTGTGTGTGTGTGTGTGTGTGTGTGTGTGTGTACATATTTCCCTTTTTTCACCGGCCCCAGAATTAAGTTTTATTCCCTCAGATAGAAAGGTCAATTGAGTGATTAGTCAGAGACTCTGTGGTTCCCCTTCAGATCCTGAGCTGTAGAAGACTGGTCCTCATAGCAGCCATCTAGGAACCAATGAAATAAAGTACAGACAAGGTGGCTTCCAAGTCATTACGTAGACAAAGATGGCCTTGTATTTATTCATTAAAAGACATAAAGAGTTTCTTTGTGCATGAACAGTTCTTTTGCTTTGCTTTGTTTTGTTTTGTTTCACAGCATCTTTTATACCACAGGCTATCCTCCAACCTGGCTATGTAGCAGAGGATAACCCTGAACTTCTGATCCTCCTACTCCCACTTCCCTAGGGTAGGAATTTCAGGCATGCCCCACCATACCTAGTTTACATGACACTAGGGATTGAACCTGTAGCTCATGTATACAAGGCAAACATTCTACCAGCTGAGCTACATGCCTCTGTTTTATTCCATTCTTTCAATAATTCTGAATTACATTGTATAAATCAGTCCTTCAAACACACAAAGATACAAAATAAAAGCTTAACTAAAGGCTGACTCCCAAAGGATTGCAATATTATCAGTATTATAATAAAGCTTTGTACATAAGACCGAGGATGCTTCATTGGTGAGGAAAAGGTAATTCACTCCATTATAGCCCAAAGTGGAAACTGAGACCTGGAGAAAGACAAAAGGTAGAGAAAGAGGAAGCTTGCACATCTTCAGAGGGGATTTCTATGACTTAATCCCAAATCCAATTTATTAGATAATTTCACTAGTATGTGGTAACTATGAGAAAAATCAAGGACAAAAATAGCGAGAGCTATATGGAACTCAATTCATGCAGAGTAAAAGTTTACATTTACTCTTAAATGATCATTTACTATTTTGATGTTAAACTTTCCTGTCCTTTAATAGTCAGGTTTGATGGTGTGTGCCTGTAATTACAGCACTCAGAAGGTAGGATGAAGAGAATCCGGAGTTCAAGGACATTTTCACCTAAACAGTGAGTTTGAGGCCAGCCTGGGTTACATAAAATTTACTCTTTTATACATTGAAACTCCCACCCCCAAAAAAAGTTTTCTTCTCCTATGAAGTGAGGATAATTATAAATATTTGGAGTTTTTAAGTATTATGTTGCAAGAAAGACTCAAACAAGAAAATCCAAATGGATGTCAAATGTTCCAAGTCTCATCTATTTCCTTTTTGAAAATACACAGATCGATGAAATTATCAAACCTAGTAATAGTACTAGGGGATGACAGTTAATGTTTGTCTTTTTTGAGCCTTTGAATCCCATGAGTCATCACTCTACAAAGAACTTTCCTGCAATAAAAAAAAAAAAAAAAAGTTGAGCGTGCAGCGGCATCCTGCCAGAAAAGGGGGAGCCTGGTAAAGTCTGGGCTATTCCCACCAGGCTCTTCCCATAAAAGGACAAGAGCCTCACCTGGACCACACTAGACACGCTGCAGAGAGAGAGGGGCTCATCTCCACTCAGCAGGCAACTCTGAGTGTCTGGCCAGGTATGGAGGGGAAGGTAGTTGCTGTCAGTGGAAGAAGGAAAGTGGACTCCGGCTCAGGTCTGCTTTAGGGCCCAGAGATGTGAGGAGTTTAAAGGGAAGGAAGGAGCCTTTAAGTGGAACTAGATAGAAGCTGAGACTATGATGGGGAAAAAGATGGTCTGGATAGAGAGTGACCTTCTTCTTGCTTTTCTCTAGATGACCATGATGAAACTCGGCTTCCTGCTGTTTATCATTGTGGCCACCAGAGGGTGTACTGCCAGTGAGTCTTCACACAGGACCCCAGATTCCTCTGGTCACCTCTAGCTTTAAAGAGAGTCATCTCTAGAGTGGGTTACTTCCAGGAACTTGGTCTCTGAGGGCCAAAGATCATGCTTTTCTTGATGTTTCCTGTTCATTGTTTTTGGAGACGGGGTTTCTCTGTGTAACCTGTCTGTCCTGGAACTTGATCTGTAGACCAGGCTGTCCTCAACTCAGAGATCTCCCTGCCTCTGCTTCTGGAGTGCAGGATTAAAGGCATGGATCACCACAGCTTGGATGATGATGCCTTCTTAAAAAATAATAATAATTTTGACTCTGGAGTTCTGAGATTAAAGGCATGGGTCACCACAGCTCAGTTGACCATGACTTTAAAAAAAATAATAATTTTGAAATTAAATAAAATTGCATTATTTTCCCATTCCTTTTTCTTCTTCCAACATTTCACAATTACACCCCCCAACTCAATACAAAAATAAAGGCCTCTTTTTGTTTAATTGTGGATATATATTCTTTTCCCGAACATGCAAATACAATCTAGTCAATCGCCCATATTGATGATGCCTTTGAAATGTAAGCCGAGAGCTGATTGCCTATTGAGGGAATTGGACAGTGGCAGTGAGACTGTTGGGATATGCACTGGTCCGGATCCTGTACTTGTGTGTAGCTCTAGAGGAACTTCTGAAAGAACTGGGTTCCATCCTAGTTACTCCTTATGCTTAGGACTTTGGCCTTGGAATTTCATTGCCAAGTAAATGATCTGCATGGTGCCCAAAGAATGTTTACTTCAATTCCATTCTCTACAAGAACTCAAAATTATTTTAAACGTGTAATTCCTCTTCGCTATGTTTTCAGTAATTTTAAGAAAAAGGGCAAGTCCCTAAATGCCATTTTATTTGATCTTCGCAAGATAATCTTTTTCCAGCTTGAATTGCACCATAGGGAACTGAGGCACAGACACCGTAAGTAAAACCCAAAAATACTTGGCTTGTACCCATGGAGCTACTTACACCTGAGTAGAACTGACCCTAAAGTTCTCTTTTGTTTCTACCCTTCTAGGTTCTCAGGTTTGCAGAGTTGAGGCCAATTTGCAAGGATTTTTATTCCATGCTCTCTTGGTCAGCCTTCTGCACAGGGGCCCTCACTATCCATGCTTGGGGCACATTAGGCTCTCTGCATTTCTTCTACCTGTAAAGCTGGGCTTCACTTTATTCTTCCTTTTCAGGAATTTGGGCACAAAGTTCTCCACACCTTCAAATCTCTTGTCTTTCTTCCTAGTTACAAATCTTGTTGATTCTCAGAGGGAGGCTTTGAGAAGTCATGGAATGAGTTTAGGATGAATGACAGGGAAGGCTGGGTGTCCCATGAGTGTGAAACTCTGTATCTTCTCTAGTTAAAGAGAACCTGGACACCAACAGCCGGGCCAATCCTGTGTCTTCCTCTCTGTTCAGAAGCTGCAAGGAAATCAAGCAGGAGGTCACTAGGGCACGAGGTGAGTTGTGAAGCATTTAAAGAGCACACTGTGATCCTAACACTTGGGAACCTACGGCAGAGGATTGAAATCTCCAAGCCATCCTGGGGAGACTCTGTCTCAGAAATGCAAACACATAACCCAGCTAGGAAATCAGGCTTTTGTCCCTTGGAACAGCTTTTCTTTTTTGATATAGAAAATGTGATAGAGCTTGGCAGTGATGTCACAGAGAGACCCCATCTCAAGGCGAAAAAAGAAAAGAAAATTTCATAGAATGTACATAATGGATAAAAATTGCACTAAACTAATATTAAGGAGTTTTAGTCAAGAGCAACTTTCAAAATGGTAGTGATCACCACTATCCATATTCAGAAAGTTTTCATTCCTTAAAAAAAAATTCTGTAACCACAAACTAATAAATTCCTGTATTCCCTGTGAGCAGCTGTCTGTTTCCTACATCTATGAATCTGACAATTCTTGTTACATCGTCTGAGTAATCTGCCTTATTTCTTTAACATTCTTCACAGTTCATACGTGCTATAGAAGAGTTAATTTATTTTTAAAAGATTGATTATTATTAGTGTGTATAGATACACATGTCTGTGTGGGAGAATGTGTACATGTGTGTGCAGGTACATGCAGAGTCCAGAACAGGCCATCCATCCACTCTGGAGCTGGAGTGGCAGGCACTTGTACATTGCCAAGTGTGAGTGCTGGGAGTCTAACTCAAGTCCTCTGCTAGAGCAGTACTTGCTCTTAACCTTGGCGCCATTTCTCCAGCCCAATTCACTCCTTTTGATGAATTCTTTCAGTTCTTGTGTCCAGAGCTGTAACAAACGTGAATGCCCACATCTGAGTCCCTGTTCCCAGTTCTGTGGATATCTACCGAGGGGAGTTGCTAAGTCCTTGATAACACTGTGTTTAACTTTAGAAAAGAAACATCACTAACAGTTTGGGTAAATTCTATCTTAAACCTCAGTCACAGAAGCATGGCTTTCTGAACTCAGGCAGATCCCCGGGGACAAACGTATTAGAACACTCAGGGTAGGAGGCTTAGCTTTGTTTGCAGTTCCTAGAGGTATTCTGTCTCTGGAGAAGAGATGGACAATGAGCCTGCACACAGGAGGACTGTGGACTGCTTCTCTCTACAGATGGCCTCTATTTCCTCCGCACAAAGAATGGTGTCATCTACCAGACCTTCTGTGACATGACCACTGCTGGTGGTGGATGGACCCTTGTGGCCAGTGTGCATGAGAACAACATGCGTGGGAAGTGCACGGTGGGCGATCGCTGGTCCAGTCAGCAAGGCAACAGAGCAGACTACCCAGAGGGGGACGGCAACTGGGCCAACTACAACACCTTTGGGACTGCAGAGGGGGCCACAAGTGATGACTACAAGGTTGGTACACTCTGTAGTCACTTGGGAAAGCATGAGGATGCGAGTGTAGCTCAAGGATGCCATGGAGAGGTGGGAAGGTTGTCCTTCAACACAGGGCTGAAGAAGTGGGAAGTACTAACCTTGAATCTCAGCATCCTCCCAAGTAGGGTTTTCAGTAAGTAGGAGGTGGTGGTGGAACCATTGTCCTTGAGAATGGGGACATTTGAGCACGGCTGTCCCTCTGTCCACCTGGAACCCAGAGATACCAACTGTGCTGGGGACTGTACAGGAGGGTATTTGCTTAGTGAAACCTCCTGGTCTGGTCAGGCTCAGTGTTGGTTGCTTTCCAGAACCCTGGCTACTTCGACATCCAGGCTGAGAACCTGGGGATCTGGCATGTGCCCAACAATAGCCCTCTGGAAAATTGGAGGAACAGTTCCCTGTTGCGGTACCGCACTTTTACTGGTTTCCTGCAGCACCTGGGCCATAACCTGTTTGGCCTGTACCAGGTACTGGAAACTACTGGGTGTAGAGAGAGAGGCAGGTGTTTAAGGTTGGATGGGTTGTATTACGTCTTTCCCTAATTCTAAGTGTATTGAGTCAAGGAAGACAAGGAATAGGGGTATGTAGAAAAGAGGAGAGAAGGGAGGGGAGGGGAAAGGAGGGAGAGAGGAGGTGTCTGAGATGTCAGAGAGACACAGACAAAGGAAAGGATTCTTTCTTATCTGACTGGTTTGGAAACTATCTCACTTACTGGACACATGCAGGGCTTCTCTGTCCAGGGCAGTGTTTCTGGGAGTGCCAATGCTGCCATCCTTATGCAGTGACTCCTTTTTGTTTCTTGTAGATTTACCCGGTGAAATATGGAGAAGGGAAGTGTTGGAATGACAATGGTCCAGCATTACCTGTGCGCTATGACTTTGGTGATGCTCAGAAGACAGCCTCTTATTACTCCCCACTTGGCCAAAGTGAGTCTCTAATGCACCTCTGAACCCTGTGCAGGACATGTGATAAACTCAGTTATGATAAGTAACAGCCATTTACCATCCACCACAGCCTGCTTCTCTTCTATGAATGCTTCTGTTTTGTGTTACTTTGTTCAATTGATTTCCCTTGGCTTCTCAACTATCACTAACTCGTTTTTCAGCTTAGGAGACTGGAGCACCAAAGTCCAAGAACTTGTTGACAAGCACAGGGCATAAGCAGGAGAATTGGCATGTGCACCAGGGATGAATGGTTCCAAAATCTACTCTT